>NW_006256414.1:5296-369263 GCF_000478725.1 Eutrema salsugineum
AGAAAATCAAAGAAAATAGGAATCGAACCAACGCAGTCTAGTTTCCAAACTAATGTAAAATGTATTTATGTATTAGAACAACGCTAACAAAAATATTCAAAAATCTCTCGAAATTAGTAAATTAATCCCTATGCAAATCTGATATTGTTAAAAAAATAGAGTTAATAAAAAAATATTCTTCATCACTCTATTTCTAAGTACCTCATTATGTTCTAACTCTAGAATAATATAAACTAACTTAACATTACATACCTTAAGCTCCAGGCCCTAACCGTAAACCCTAAACCCTAGCCCCTAACCCTAAGCCCTAAGCCCTAACTCTAAGCCTTAGCCTTAACCCTAAACCTTCAATCCTTAAATTTGTATTTTTTTGAATGTTGTTTGCGATCTTAATTCTAAAACACTTAACCACATTCTAACTCTTAATTAATATTAACTAATTTAACTATATTCTATACCTTAAGGACATGTAGGAATGTAAACCTTGCAGAAGAGAAATATTATCCCCACGCAGATTAAGACAGAGTGGCTTATTTCATATATCCATATAGGATGTAATTATGTATTAAAATTGGATAGCTAAAATGTTCAAAAAAAATACCTCAAAATCAGTGAAATAACCCCTATGAAAATTTATTTTGTGAATAAATGCAGTAACAAAAAAAAACTAATTCTCTTCATTTTATTTCTAAAGACCTAACATCATTCTAACATAACATTAATATTAACCAAGTACAACATCAAGAGAATTTTTGTCTTCAACTATCGCAATTTGATGCAGGAAATCTCTTACCGAAGAGGCGATTACCTACTGTTCGTGTCAGAGACAAGCAGTCTACCCCCTGAACCGCTGTCAGACTGCAAAAACGAATCATATAGAGGGTGGACCGTACGTATTCCAATGGTGGAAACATATGTGAGATGTCTGAATCTGTCGGTGAGTGAAAGGATTGCTTTGTATGAAGCGTCCAGACAACTTAACTATGAGCAAATTGAGTGTGCACATGAAGGCTGTGTGAATGGTGGTGACGAACCATTGTTCGCAGATGATATCTTTGCGTGATATATTGGACGGTTGCAAAATTTATTTATGTAGAATGTATTTATGTATTAAAATTGGATAACTAAAATTTTACAAAAAAAATACCTCATAATCAGTGAACTAACCATTATGAAAATTTAATTTTGTGAATAAATGCAGTAAGTAAAAAAAAACTAATTCTCTTCAATTTATTTCCAAAAGACCTAACATCATTCTAACATAAAATTAATATTAACTAAGCTAGTTTTGAATGTTATTTTGCAACTTTATTATTTTTATCAATTAATTTTAAAAAAAAACTCTATATCCATCATAATTAACACTTATTTGAGTGGATAATCAAAAAAAATAGAAATCCGAACCTACGTAGTCTAGTTCCCAAATTTATGTTGAATGTATTTATGTATTAGAACAAGCTAACAAAAATATTAAAAAATATCTCGAAATTAATGAATTAATCTTTATGCAAATTTAATATTTTAGAAAATATAGTAAATAAAAAAAAAATATTCCTCATCACTCTATTTTTAAGTACCTCATTATGTTCTACTCTAGATTAGTATAAACTAATTTAACATTACATACCTTAAGCTCCACGCCCTAACCCTAAGCTCCAGGCTCTAACCCTAAGCCCTAAGCCTTAACCCTAAACCCTCAATCCTTAAATTTGTATATTTTTGAATGTTGTTTGCAATCTTAATTTTAAAACACTTAACCACATTCTAACTCTTAATTAATATTAACTAATTTAACTATATTTTATACCTTAAGGACATGTAAGAACATAAACCTTGTACGTAGAAGAGAAATGTTATCCCCACGCAAACTAAGACAGAGTTGCTTAGTTCTTATATCCATATAGGATGTAATTATGTATTAAAACTGGATAACTAAAATTTTCAAAAAAATACCTCAAAATTAGTGAAATAACCCCTATGAAATTTAAATTTTGTGAATAAATGCAGTAACCAAAAAAAAAAAAACTAATTCTTTTCATTTTATTTCTAAAAGACCTAACATCATTTTAGCATATGATTAATATTAACTAAGTTAGTTCTGAATGTTATTTTGCACCTTTATTATTTTTTATCAATTAATTTTTAAAAACTCTATATACATCATGATTAACACTGATTTGAATGGATAATCAAAGACAAATAGGAATCCGACCCAACGCATGCCCTTGCCTTAACACTAAACCTTAAATCCTTAAATTTGTATATTTTTGAATGTTGTAAGCAATCTTAATTCTAAAACACTTAACCACAATTTAACTCTTGATTAAAACTTTAAACCATAAGGACAAGTAGGAACTTAAACCTCTGCGGTCAAGTTCTTATATCCATATAGAATGTATTTATGTATTAAAATTGGATAGCTAAAATTTTACAAAAAAAAATACATCATAATCAGTGACCTAACCATTATGAAATTTAACTTTGTGAATAAATGTAGTAGGTAAAAAAAAACTAATTCTCTTCAATTTATTTCCAAAAGAACTAACATCATTCTAACATAAGATTAATATTAACTAAGCTAGTTTTGAATGTTATTTTGCAACTTTATCATTTTTATCAATTAATTTTTAAAAAAATTTTATATCCATCATAATTAACACTGATTTGAGTGGATAACAAAGAAAATAGGAAAGCACATTTCCCCAGGCAGCCGCTCGACTCAGTTTCAGCGATCTAACATCTTCTTCTCCGTCCAATCTTCTTGCCGTCGTTTCCTCCTCTCTTCAGCTGGGTTTGGGTCGAGCCTTGCTCCGGCCTTGGCCGTGAGTCAAGCGCCGGCAAATTATTATTCTCTCCGTCGTTACTCTCACTTGTTTATGTACTTTCGATTTATGCTCGCTCTTGCCGTCACGTCACCACCAGCTCAGTCCCACCATCTCTGCATCTGCGTTCTCACCGCCGCACCCTCTCTCCGACACGCCATCTCACCTCTCTACTCTATTGCCAGCTTTCCACCTTGCCTCCATTCGCTAGATTTGTCATCTTCTTCGCTATATCTCCTTTTGATCTATCTTAGACAGTTTCGAGGACAAACTGCTTACAAGCTATCAAAAGTTTCTCTAGCAACGAAGTCGCCCGGTCCTGCTTCCATGTCTGCATCTTCCAGAGCATTGGACTACTTTACTGAGACGGTCTTCCAGGTTCCCCTTTGCTCACTCTCTGCTTCTTTTTCTTTGGTAAGAAATGGACTGCTTGTTGAGAGAAGGATTTTGATCTTGTGGAATCCCGGTATAGTTAGTTATGTTCTGAAGGCTGTTTTCTCCGGCATTCCCACGTTTTTGGCCTTTAATGGCATCCATGTCGTCTTAATTGAACGGCAAGAAGGTATTTTGTGTAAATCCAAAGCAGCTTTGCTTGTGGTATCCGTACCTGTCCATAAATCTTTCACAAAGTTTATTTGCCAAATTTGGGATCATTTGAGTAAATCCAAGGTGTTTTTGCATATGGTGTCTTTATCCCAAGGCTTTGAACGCTTTGAACTCGTCATTTCCATTTTAGAGGCAGATGATCTTTCTCAAGCTATCTCTGAAGAATTAAGGATAATCTCGGTAAAATCCGACTCCTTCCATTTGGTTGAGCCATCATCTAAGGCTCTTGTGACTTCGAACTTTGTGGTATTCTCGAGGATTCCACTCCTCACCAGAAGATTTGTTTTCACTTCTATCAAGTTTATCATAAGTTTATTTTATGTATTTGCTGCTTCCTTCGGGAATAACTCTTTGTATGCGGTTCACGCATCTTTCGTTTCGTTTGATTAATTGAAGTAACTGGTTGCACAAAAAAAAACAAAGAAAATAGGAATCCGAACCTACGCAGTCTAGTTCCGAAATTTATGTTGAATGTATTTCATTATTAGAACAAGCTAACAAAAATATTAAAAAAATATCTAGAAATTAGTGAATTAATCCCTACGCAAATTTAATATTTTAAAAAATATAGTAAATAAAAAAAATATTCCTCATCACTCTATTTTTAAGTACCTCATTATGTTCTAACTCTAGATTAATATAAACTAACTTAACATTACATACATTAAGCTCTAGGCCCCAACCCTAAGCCCTAGCCCCTAACCCTAAGCCCTAAGCCCTAAGCCCTAGACCTAACCCTAAACCCACAATCCTTAAATTTGTATATTTTTGAATGTTGTTTGCAATCTTAATTCTAAAACATTAACAACATTCGAACTCTTAATTAATATTAACTAATTTAAATATATTCAATACCTTAAGGACATGTAGGAACGTAAACCTTGCAGAAGAGAAATATTATCCCCACGCAGACTAAGACAGAGTGGCTTAGTTCTTATATCCATATAGGATGTAATTATGTATTAAAATTGGATAGCTAAAATTTTTTTAAAAATATCTCAAAATCAGTGAAATAACCCCTATAAAAATTTAATTTTGTGAATAAATGCAGTAACAAAAAAAAAACTAATTCTCTTCATTTTATTTCTAAAAGACCTAACATCATTCTAACATAAAATGAATATTAACTAAGTTAGTTCTGAATTCGATTTTGCAACTTTATTATTCTTTATCAATTAATTTTTAAAAACCTTATATACATCATGATTAACACTAATTTGAATGTATAATCAAAGACAAATAGGAATCCGAACCTATGCATGCCCTAGCCTTAACCCTAAACCCTAAATCTTTAAATTTATATATTTTTGAATGTTGTGTGCAACCTTAATTCTAAAACACTTAACCACAATTTAACTCTTGATTAATATTAACTAATCTAACTATATTCTATACCTCAAACCTTAAACCATAATGACAAGAAGGAACTTAAACTTCTGCGGTCTAGTTCTTATATACATATAGAATGTATTTACGTATTAAAATTGGATAACTAAAATTTTACAAAAAAAATACCTCATAATCAGTGAACTAACCATTATGAAAATTTAATTTTGTGAATAAATGCAGTAAGTAAAGAAAACTAATTCTCTTCAATTTATTTCTAAAAGACTTAGCATCATTCTAATATAAGATTAATATTAACTGAGCTAGTTTTGAATGTTATTTTGCAACTTTATTATTTTTATCAATTATTTTTTTAAAAAACTTTATATCCATCATAATTAACATTGTCTTGAGTGGATTATCAAAGAAAATAGGAATCCGAACCAACGCAGTCTAGTTCCTAAATTAATGTAAAATGTATTTATGTATTAGAACAAGCTAACAAAAATATTCAAAAATCTCTCGAAATTAGTGAATTAATCCCTATGCAAATTTAATATTTAAAAAAAATAGAGTTAATAAAAAAAATATTCTTCATCACTCTATTTCTAAGTACCTCATTATGTTCTAACTCTAGATTAATATAAACTAACTTAACATTACATACCTTAAGCTCCAGGCCCTAACCGTAAGCCCTAAACCCTAGCCCCTAACCCTAAGCCCTAACTCTAAGCCTTAGCCTTAACCCTAAACCTTCAATCCTTAAATTTGTTTATTTTTGAATGTTGTTTGCAATCTTAATTCTCAAAAACACTTAACCACATTCTAACTCTTAATTAATATTAACTAATTTAACTATATTCTATACCTTAAGGACATGTAGGAATGTAAACCTTGCAGAAGAGAAATATTATCCCCACGCAGATTAAGACAGAGTGGCTTATTTTCATATATCCATATAGGATGTAATTATGTATTAAAATTGGATAACTAAAATGTTCAAAAAAATACCTCAAAATCAGTGAAATAACCCCTATGAAAATTTCATTTTGTGAATAAATGCAGTAACAAAAAACAAAAAAAATAATTCTCTTCATTTTATTTCTAAAGACCTAACACCATTCTAACATAACATTAATATTAACCAAGTACAACATCAAGAGAATTTTTGTCTTCAACTATCGCAATTTGATGCAGGAAATCTCTCACTGAAGAGGCGATTACCTACTCTTCGTGTCAGAGACAAGCGGTCTAGCCCCTGAAGCGCTGTCAGACTGCAAAAACGAATCATATAGAGGGGGGACCGTACGTATTCCAATGGTGGAAACATATGTGAGATGTCTGAATCTGTCGGTGAGTGAAAGGATTGCTTTGTATGAAGCGTCCAGACAACTTAACTATGAGCAAATTGAGTGTGCACCTGAAGGCTGTGTGAATGGTGGTGACGAACCATTGTTCGCAGATGATATCTTTGCGTGATATATTGGACGGTTGCAAAAGAAACATGGGGACGCAGAGGCATAGCCATAGGTGGTTGGAAAAGCATTGACATGTAGGCAATGTCACCAGTGTTTTCTTGGAAACATGATCTTGAAGAAATGACTATGTCGCCTTAACTTCGTCACCTTTTAGCTGCTTACCGTTTTTTTGACCAAATCCTAAGTGTGGGGGACAAGAACAACAAATTTTTGAGTTCCAAGATTTTAGAATTCGAACGTTTTCTATTGAGAAATCCTAGCACTAGCGAAATTAAAAAGCTAACAATGGAGTACAAATGATCTTTGTGAACCAAAGTATAAATATGAATGAAATTGTCAGTTGATTAACAATATAGTTCTAGTGGGTCAAGGATAGCAAAAGAAGCTAATGGATTTTATAACCTCTGTATGCTCATGGGCGGCTGCTTGAAGGAAGTTGTAATATTTGTTAAAAATACAAAATGAGTACAAATGATCACTCTTACCGCAAGTCATAAGCATTGGGGTCCAAGATTAAATCTTCCAACTCAAATCAATCATTGAATGGGTAAAACCCATCAAAAAAAAAAACAGGGAGAGAGTTGTCGTTCATCACAACATATTTGCCTTCTCCCTTATTGTGCCAAGAGGGTCTTTGTTCATATGTGCATATCCTCAAGGAAGTCAGACAACCTATATAGACAGAATAACACTCCGGATATAAGTTGAAAAGTGATTGACAGAAGAGACTGACCGGTTGCACAATTTGAAGACACCAATACCTTATATCTTTTGCTATCACAGTCTGCCCATCTTCTGCATCCAGATGCCGCAGAACCACTTCCTCCAAACGACCATCATGATACGCATGCTGCAATCACACCCACAACCCACCTTTTAAGTTTTAGAGGAGCATACATACAAATGAACACCATTAAATATACATTTCAAGGGCCAAATAGTCAAATTATAATCCACCTAGACGATAAAGGCTACTACGATCTCCCAGTACAATATTATAGATACATATATGACCTAAGACTCTCACTCTAATAATAACTTGAATATGGGTAGCTAATAGCTATCCTCATTGGACGAGTCCTCGGATTCTATATCCATGTGCATCAGTAACATCATCATATCCGTTGTAGTCAGTTCATCATCGCCCATATCTTCAAATCCTATAGGACCATATTCGCTTTCTGAGATTATGTTCCCGATCATATTAACAAGTGTATCCACGTCTGAGATGTTAGATCCAGAGGGACGTGGGCGCCTTGGAGGTGGCCTATGGTATTTCCATGGATATAACTCTGGCTTCACAATGTGCTGGAACACAACAACATCCAATAAGGACTTATCAAACTTTCTAAGAACTTGGCGGAAAATTCTGCAAACCCACCCTTCCTTAATTCACATCTATCTCAAGCCTATGATACTTCACTACTATTGATAATATATCACATTAATTCCCTACACTTCCTTTCATAAAGACATAAAAGTTTTAGCTGAATCCTCTATGTAAACTACATGTAGACTCTTGGATTAATATAAAGCTTCAAGGCTACAGTTATCAGGACACATTTTATCATTTTATAGATTTGGAACATCTGGAGACAAGTAAAGCTCAGATATAGACAATACAAAAGGAAATGTGAAACAGCAATATTGTATCAATCTAGAGTTTTCAACAAGACGTTATTTATATGGTTCAAAATTGCTTTCAAACGAAAACCAGAAAGTTTTTGTAAATGAAATCAAGGCAGCAAATACAGAACAACGAAACCTGTTTTCGATGTATATCTTAAGCATCCGTTTTCAATGAATACAAAAAAGAATATAATTGACATGTGTCAACTTAAACTATTACATCTCCGAATTCATTTCAATCAAAGGCTCTGCAAACATACTACGAAACAAAACTACTCCAAACAGCAAGATTTTTTATTCACCCCCAAATTGAGAAGGATTGCATATCAGTAAAAAAACTGCATAGGCATGTTAAATTATGTAATCTTGGGCGTGCATGATTTAATTAGAGTTTCAAACATGAATGCATAGATTTATCTTGTAAAAGCAACTAGTCCCAAACGGACAATTCCCATCTCCGAAATTGAAGTGCTTACAATCAATTGACCTGGTAGAAAAAGAGTATTTATTGTATTCATATATATGAAGAGACATTCATAAAATGACTTATTAAGCATAGAGATTTTCTTCTTTTGCAATCAATCATGATGAACATAATTGAAAAAGAAAAAAATACCACCAGAAAGTAAAACCTTGTCCGTTATTAGTTAAGATAGGCAATGTTCAGAAAGGATATGATTTTACCTGAGTTTTTCTCTATAGTTGTCTATAATTTCCTTTTTCTCTTCTGGAGCTGAAAACCAGATTACACTAGGAACAATAAAATATGATAACTTGCGGCATATGGGACAAGCCCTCAGTGTGCTATTGACATCCATTCCAGTGGAAGGAGAACTGCTACGCCAATTCCTGATACATGCTATGCAGAAAGCATGATCACATTCAGTGAGTAACCCAAAACTTTCGTTCAGAAGGAGTTGGCTTAGACAATACACGTTCCAAACAGACACAACACTCAATCTCTTGGCTAAGTTTTAATGCTTTAAGCTGCTTCTGCTTTTTTTCACATACCCTCTTGTGCTCGTCTCTCTCCTCACGTCTGAAAGGATGCAAGCAATGTTTCCGACAAGTTGGGCAAATATTTCCATGGATGTGAAGGCATTCATCACCATGTGGGCAATCACTAGCAGCAGCATATGAGCAAATGGGTTGTTCTTCTGGTTTGGCCGTACCAGGGTTAAAAGTGCTGACCTCGTCTAAGGAATCTTGGTGAAGAGAATCCAAATTCCACGCTGGTTTTAAACATGATGAGGGAACTGAGCTCAAAGCAAGAAGGTTGGAAGTAGAAGCATGAGGTGACCGAGGCACGCCCGAGGAAGATGGAGCAGATGGATGAGGCCGAGAAGCTTTGACGTGTTCATACCTGCATTGGTTTCCATAAGAGCAGATTCCTCTCTGGTAGTAGGTGCAAACCTGTGATATGATTTTCGTTTCTTAGAGGACATTTAGAGTAGAAACGAATTTCAAGTTGATAAAATGATGGTTCCCATATCCAAAGGGCAAGAAAGATTAAAGCTTACATTATTTGAAGGATCCTTCCAGTCATGTGAGAATTCACAGTTTTCCCCTTTCAAGCATGCACCATGAGCAAAGAATTTACAAAGGATTCTATAAGAGACAAAACAAACAAACAAAAAGAGTGAGAAAAAACAAAATGTTGGCAGAAAAATAATCAGCATAAAAAAAATAAACATCCAGAAAGATGAAACTATTTTGGCTAGAAAATTTGACACACGAAGAATATCATGATAAATTTCTCAGTCCAAATACTGTCTCCATGAATATATATATATATATATATATATATATAATATATAGATACAGGAAATTATAAGAGTCTACCCTGAAAGAAAGAAGAAAGTTTATAAGGATTATTCCAAAATCATAACTTGTATTAATTAGCAATGAAAAGAAAAAAAGAAAAAAGTTATTTAAATTAATATTTATTATTCAGAATGAAATTTAATTACGAAAAAAATAATTATTTTGAATTTTAATTAAATATAACTTGTATTTAAGCAAATTTTTAGTTATCTAAATTAATATCTAATTTTTAAAATTATGCATATTGAGAAAAGGGAGTGAGAGAAAACAATATCAAAAACAAATATGAAAAAAGACAAAAAACAGATACCTCTTTGACATCGGGGATTGATAGACTCGGGAAGTCACCTGGAAAAAAAGAGGCAAATTACAAACAAACAAAAAAAAGAAAGGAGAAGAATGTCTTATTAAGGTTTCGGATTCCGCAGTTGAGAGTCGCACCAAGGGGCAGGGGTCTTCTTCTTAATTAGGGAACCGGAGGAGAGGGCCAGGGGAGGGAGTGTATATGCAGATATGATAAAGTTTGGGGCTTTATCCGGATAATAAGAGTTTTTGGTGGAAATGCAAACCCGCTGAAAATGGGTCGCCCTACTTGTACGGACTTTTCTCTCTAGCCGCAATGTACGGACAAGTTGAAGGATGGTTCTGCCTTTGATTTCCCGACAGATCTGTGCTCCCCTTGTCCCCTGCTCCCTTTCTCCCCACCAAATCTCCTAAATCTTCCTAAATCTGCGACCCTTCTGGCTCAGATTTCGTCTTTCGTTCCACCTCTTCTCTTAAAAACCTTTTTCTCTTTATCTTTTCCCTCCGCTACTGTTTCCCTCCTTCTCCTCTGTTTTTTAAAAAAACACGTTCCCTCCTCCGTTTTACTCTCTTACTCTCTCTGTAACCTGCTCAGGAAGATGAAGCGACTCACTGAAGACGAAGCTAAGCGTTCTCATCCCTCTGATGAAGATGACGAACCGGTGGTGATACCTGCTTTTGACAACTCTGCTTTAATAGCAAGATTTCGCCTCACTCTCATTGGCAGATCTTTTCACATCGGAGGCAGGAGTACTGAAGCTCTCTTGGCGTTCATGCCTCGCGCCGGCATCTGGGACGTCGCCGGTCGCGTCCGCGGTGTGGATCTGGGAAACGGCCGTTTTCACTTCGACTTCGACTCGGAAGAAGACCTCCAGAAGGTGCTCAAGAGACGCCCATGCCATTTCAATAAATGGACTTTTGCTCTGGAAAGGTGGGAACCAAACATCCGGGAAGAGTTCCCGAGCACTGTCACGTTCTGGATTCTTGTTCGAGGTGTTCCTCTCCAGTACTGGGTGGAAGATGCTTTCCGAAGGATTGGTGATGCTCTAGGGTTAGTCAGAGATGTTGACGACAAGGAGGGTAGGGTGCTGGTGACCATTGACGTTACACATCCTTTGAGATTTAAGAAGAAGGTCAAGTTCGAAAATGGTGATGAAATCACAGTCTCTTTGGAATACGAGAAGCTCTTTCGGTATTGTTTTACCTGTCGCATGATATCTCATGAAGAAAACTCATGTCCTCTTCTCTCTGAGAGCGACCGTCGCCGGAATAGGGAAAACAGAACCCTCTCGCTGCCAAACGTTGAACGCCGCAATAGCGAACGTCGTGAAGAGCCAAGTGGTCCCATCCGTCGCCAAGACAGGGATACCAGATCTGGCCGTAGCTCCTCACGCTTAGAGGGAAACGTCCGAGTTAATGACGTCTCAGGGACGTCTGCAGCAAGGGAACCACACTCCTCTCGAGCCATCGCTTCAAAAACGGTTCGCCGGAGCCTGTACCGTAATGAAGAAAGTGAGCGCTTCGAAGGCAGGAGAGGCTCTGTTTGGCATCGCCTTGATGGAGATCGTGGGTTACAACACCACCGCCGTCGGGAAAACTCTCAGCAGTCGTCTTCTCACCCAAGGTCTCGGCGTCCCCACGATGCGGGTGTTTCGAGCCACGAGATCCCAAAATCTCCTCCCAGAATCGCTCCAAACCATGTGAGTGACCGATTTCAGAGAAAGCAGAGCTCTGCTAATCGTCACTGGTCTCCTCCCCGTGTTGATCCAAGCTTTGACCATTGGGGAAATCATCGACCTCCAAGCCGTCAAACGAGTTTGAGAATCTCTGAACCAAATCCAAATCAAGCTCCTGTGGTGCCTTTTGTGGATGCAAACGACAAAGGGAAAGGAAAAGGGATTGTGGAGGAGGAGGATGATGATAACAGCGATGCTGGGGACTTTGAATCCTCTCCAAAACTTCTGGAATTGGGTTCTGCATCTGGTGTCATACACTCTCCACCGTATGGTGTGTCATCTCCACTTCGTGAGAATCAGACTTTGGAAACCGGTGAAATTATCTTAACAACTGAGAAAGAGTTTAACGTTATTGAAACAGAGTCTGTTCCCACTGATTGGGAAGACAGAGTGGAGGGTGACAAAGATGATTTGGAGTTCACTGAGGAAGACCTCAGAATCTGGGATGAGTGTGAACGGCAAATGATGACGGAGGGTCTCATGGATGATGATGATCTCCTCGGTGAGGATTTGGCTGCAGAGGATTTGGTGGAGAGTTTGGAGCGCACAATCTCTGAGGTCGCAATTCCAATTTCCCACAACGCTGTGGTGGTTCCTGCTACTTCTCAGTCACCAACAAGCAAGAGGGAACGGTCCCCCGATCTCGCCATGGCAAGAAAAGTGGCCAAACCCAATCCGCCGGGCAAGAGCGAGAAGTCAGTGGTGACGAAGAAGAAGATCCCTCGAAGCCCAAAACCGAGCACCGCTGCCTCAAAGAAGCTCAAGCCGTACCAAGGAAAAAGCCCACCAAAGAAGCGACAGACTACGGTGGGTGCTCCACCAACTGACCCGACGGAAAATGCTGCTGCACCTGACTCCCGCAAGAAGACAGTTCCCGCACCAAGAAACAAGACCACAAAGACAAACAAGAAGACCAATGGAGGTTTGGAGGATTCCCGTAATCCTCCCAAACCACCCAAATGAGGATCATCGCATGGAATTGTCAAGGGGTGGGGGCTGAGTTGACTACCCACCGACTGGAAATATTATGTTCAAAATATTCTCCAGGTTTTATGTTTTTATCCGAAACCAAGAATGATCGTTTTTTTCTGCAGAATATGCAAGTTTCTTTAGGATTTGATAACCTTCACACTGTTGACTCAATAGGGAACAGTGGAGGACTTGCTCTTTTTTATTCTAAGGACTTTCCGGTTAAGTTGTTATTTTCAGATGATCGTTTGTTTGATGTTGAGACTCTTATCGATGGCAATAGAGTTTTTATGACTTTTATCTATGGCGATCCTGTTGTTAAAAACCGAGATTATGTTTGGGAAAGACTTAATCGTATTGGCATCTCTCGCTCATGCCCATGGTTTATTATCGGAGATTTTAACGAAATAATCGGGAACCATGAAAAAAGTGGTGGCAAGAAACGGTCCGAGGCCACTTTCTTACCTTTTCGAGCCATGATTCAAAATTGCGGCTTTGTAGATTTCCCATACCAAGGCAATCCATTCTCGTGGGTTGGCCGCCGAAAAAATGGAGTGATCAAATGCCGCTTGGATAGAGCTATGGGTAACGAAGACTGGCATAACGTTTTCTCCCACACAAATGTGGAGTATCTCAAAATGTGGGGATCGGACCATAGACCACTCTTAGCATCCGTTAGCAACAAACCACCACGACATGTTCACCGTTTCATGTTCGATAAGAGATGGGTTGGGAAACCTGGCCTTGAAGCGGCAGTGAAAGATGGGTGGGGAAAGCCTTTAACTATGTCAAATGGCTCCTTAGCATCTCGCATTCGTAAATGTCGTCGAGCTATATCCGTTTGGAGAAAAAGCTTAGTCACTAATTCTGAAAAACTCATTAAACTCCTCCAAGAGCAAATTGATAAAGCCCAAGAAGATGAGAATATTTCCTCAGAGGCTCTTCGGGATCTGAAATGGCGGTTAGTTGCAGCATATCGGGAAGAGGAATCATATTGGAGACAAAAAAGTAGAGCTCTATGGTTGAAAGAGGGAGATAAGAACACCGGTTTTTTTCATGCTACCACAAAACAACGGAGAGCAAGGAACAAGATCTTGGGTCTGCTCAATCATTTGGGAGAGTGGATTGATACTGAGGAAGGCATTAAAGAATTGGCCGTACAGTATTTCGAGGGCCTTTTTACTTCTTCGTGCCCTCAAGATCCATCCTCGGTACTCCACGGGGTTTCGGCATCGGTTACTGAAGCGATGAATGAAAGTCTCACCCGTGAGATCTCGGAAGAGGAAGTTCGACGAGCTTTATTCTCCCTAAACCCCGGAAAAGCTCCAGGACCCGACGGGTTAACAGCACTATTTTATCAGAAATTTTGGGGTACAATTAAGATGGATCTCCTCCAGACGATTAGAGATTTCTTTTCTTCAGGGAAGTTTGACGCACAACTAAATGAGACAAACATTTGTCTAATCCCGAAAGGAGATAAGCCACGTGAGATGACTGGTTTCCGACCCATAAGCTTGTGCAACGTTAGCTATAAGATCATCTCTAAGATTCTCAGCCTTAGGCTGAAAAAGTTCCTTCCAGATCTTATTTCTGAGACCCAATCAGCTTTTGTAGCTGGAAGATTGATCACGGATAACATCCTTATTGCACAAGAGAATTTCCATGCCCTCCGTTCTAATCCTGCTTGCCGGAAGAAATTCATGGCAGTAAAAACGGACATGAGTAAAGCATATGACAGAGTGGAGTGGTCGTTCCTCCGTGCCTTGATGGAAAAGATGGGATTTTCCCCCCGCTGGATTGAATGGGTGATGTATTGTATCTCGTCAGTATCCTACAAGATCCTCCTAAACGGAGAACCGAGAGGATGTATTAAACCATCTCGAGGAATCAGACAAGGCGACCCCATATCACCGTATCTTTTCATCTTGTGTACCGAAGCCTTAGTCTCTCAACTCCGTTTAGCCGAAGCACAAGAGAAACTACAAGGCCTCCGGATCGCTAGGGCTAGTCCCACCACATCTCACCTTTTATTTGCAGATGATAGTCTCTTCTTCTGTAAGGCTGAACCCGTACAAAGTCGTGAACTTATTGGCATTATCCGCTCCTACGGCGAGGCTTCAGGGCAAAAGATTAATTTTACGAAATCATCTATTATGTTTGGCAACGATGTTCCAACTATCATCCGTCAAGAAGTCAAGACCACTATTGGGATCTACCAAGAAGGAGGCATGGGCACATACCTTGGGCTCCCAGAGAAACTCCACGGTTCCAAAGCACAAGTGTTTGCTTTTGTCCGAGACAGGCTCCAAAACCGGGTTAATTCATGGTCCTCAAAACTCCTCTCTAAAGGGGGCAAAGAAATCTTGATTAAATCCCAAGCTCAAGCGATTCCGACATATGTTATGTCGTGTTTTCTTCTCCCGAAAGCTATTTGCTCCAAACTTAGAAGTGCAATTGCCAATTTTTGGTGGAGCTCCAAGGAGGAAAGCAGAGGTATCCATTGGGTATCTTGGGACTCCCTTTGCACCCATCTCGCAGAGGGAGGTCTCGGGTTCAGGACTTTTGAAGAGTTCAACCTCGCTCTCCTAGCGAAACAGTTGTGGCGCCTCCTCCGGTTCCCTGACTCCCTACTGAACCGGGTCTTAAAAGGAAGATATTACAAATACTGTAGTCCCCTAGAGATTACTGTCTCCAACCGTCCATCATACGGATGGCGAAGCATCTTAGCTGCTAAACCCCTTTTAGCTTCGGGCCTTCGTAAGAACATTGGATCGGGGTTTGAAACGCTGGTGTGGTCAGATCCGTGGATCCCAGACGACCCGCCCCGACCTCCTGAAGGACTACATGTTGAACGAGATCCTCTTCTATTCGTCAACTCCTTGATTGATTTTGAATCAAAACAATGGAAATTAGCCCGACTTCGGGAGCTTTTCCCGCCCAAGGAGATAGCCTTTATCCTAGGGATTCGTCCGAGTCAATATGTCTCGAGAGATGGATACAGCTGGTCCCTCACTAAATCCGGTAATTATACGGTAAAATCAGGCTATTGGATTGCGAGATCCCTATCTCGTCTTGCTTGTGACCCCCCTCTTCAGGGACCTAGTACTACGGTACTGTCGGCGCAAGCTTGGAAGTTAAAAACCACACGAAAAATTAAACATTTCGTATGGCAATGTATTACGGGTTGTCTGGCGACATGCCAACGTCTAGCTTCCCGCCATATTGGAAGGGATAAAAGATGTCCCCGGTGCGGTGCAGAGGAAGAGTCTATTAACCATGTTATTTTTGAATGCCCACCATCGAAGCAAGTATGGGCTCTCTCACCTATCCCTTCGGCACCAAGCATTTTCCCCCAAGCTTCTATCTTTGGTAATCTTGACTACCTGTTTTGGAGAGCTAAGGAATTTGGAACATCGGAAGAAAATCTACGTATCTTCCCTTGGATCATGTGGTTCTTATGGAAGTCAAGGAACAAAAAAGTCTTCGACAACATAGATGATCCTCCCCCAGATATTCTGGAGCATGCAATACATGAGGAGGAAACTTGGAGGAATGCTAACGAGGTGGACTACACCTTAGAGGTGACAGGAGTTAGACGAGAGCTTGGAAGTGCGTCTTTGACGTCCATCACGACCTGTTACTTTGATGGCTCTTGGCACGCTTCAGATCCTCTCAGTGGCCACGGTTGGCTGGTATCGTTGGGAGACAGAATACTCAGAGTTGGACTTAGAAGCTCATCGCGTAGTCTATCGCCCCTCCATGCCGAGCTAGACTCTCTTCTTTGGGCTATGAAGTGCATTCTCTCGGCCAACATCCAATGTGAAACTTTTGCGACGGATTGCCTTGACCTCCTAGCTATGACGGATTCCCCAGCTGAGTGGCCTACATTTGCAGCTGAACTTGGGGATTTCAAAGCTATGTTTTCTCAATTTAGATCCTTTAAATTAGTTTATATTCCTCGTCTTTGTAACGTCCGTGCGGATAAACTTGCCAAGAGTGCAAGAACACGAGGTTTAAGATTTTCCCATGTAAACTTTTCAGTTCCGGTTTGGCTTTCTCTTGAGGAGAGTCTTTTACCGCAAACTTAATAATATGGGGTTTCGAGTGAAAAAAAAAAATAGAAGTTTCCAATCGAATAAGATGGGGGTAAGTAACGTAGCACGTTATCCAAATCCAAAAATCCAAAGTTGTATTCCCTTAGAATATTGATTAAATAAAATTTTCAAACTTGTGGTAAAAATCTCGAAGGCTAAGCGATTAATCAGGCCCAACTGGAGTGGATTGCACGCAGAAGTCGTTTTAGACCCAAAACTTATAGACTTATAGTGCAGCTTCCCCTTCTCAATTATCCAAATTTGTCGATGTGGGAAAAAAAAACCAAACTTTTAATAAATTGTATTTTTTATCATCTGGTATTTAATCTATTATATTAAAATAGAAGTATTTTTAGTGTTTGCATCCAAACACTTCTAAAATTGTTTTTAAAAAATAATTATTTAAAAACTGTTTTAAGATTATCTTATTTTATTACGATATAATTTTTAAAAATATTTTTTTTATATATAAAAAATAATTCCAAAAATTAGATATCAATTTAGATAGTTGAATTTTTCTTAATATAAATTATAGTTAATTTAAAATTTAAAATATTTTAAAAAATTGCAATTAAGTTTAAGTCTAAAAAGTTAGATATTAAGTTAAATTACTTTAGACTTCTTTAAATATAGTTTAGATTTAATGTAACATTTGAAATTTAAATAATATTTTCATAATAAACATATAATTAACGAATATGTTATTGTGTTTTTTTATTCATAATTAATCTGTCAAAAGTTTACATATTAAAAATTGATAAATATTTATATTATATGGTAAGTTGATTGGACGGGTTAGGTTTTTTTATAATTGTGGTTTTATGCGGATTAAGTTATCAAAACATGCAAGTTATTAAGCTAAAAATATTTTTAAAATTAGTAAATATGTTATTATATAGTAATATGAACAGATGGGTTAGAATTATGTTTTTATAACCATAGTCTTTTTCGCATTAATAAAATGAATGAATTAGATTATTATGTTTTAATAATAACTATCTTTTTCGATTATTAGAATAATTGAATTATAATTATGTTCTTATCTTCGCGATCATAAAAATACTAACAGAAAAATTTAAACATAAATTATATATATAAACAAAAACTGAATCTTTATCACTTATTAAAAAAATATATCTAAACAAAATTATAAATTATATTACAAAATTTGATAAATTTCCATGCGAATGCACAGAGTAAAATCTAGTATTTGATTAAATGAAAGAGTCAAAATTACAAACAGTACACAAGCCGGCAAGGACCTACTTCCATCCGGAATCAAGAGCCCAAACAAAAGAAAACAAAACAAATTACATAAGCCGGCGGACTAAATCCCCAGAAACAAAATAAATAAAAGGACATAATCTGACAATTAACAAACTGCGAGAATTGACATAGACGAAACAGGAGCCAAGCAACCACCAACCAGTGACAACCACCAACGACAACAAACCAGCCGTTGAAACAAACGAAATCACAAAAAGTAGCTTGAACCGCCTCTGCTCTCACACGCCGGTTCTCCCTTCATCTTCTCCTTTTTATCCACAACGACCGGAACAAAATACTAACAAGGCAAAAGCAAACAAGTGTTTTAATCCCACATAAAAAGACTAAAGATATTCGAAGTCTTTACAAGTGAGATCAGAAAAATGGAGGGTGTATATCAACACCATAATGACATATAATGCTCAACTTCAATCAAACATGCAAGCATAGGCTGCATAGCCAATGCATATCTACACAAACATAGCAAAACTGCAAATATATATAATGAAAACACAATACATTTCATAGCCTGGGTCCTGGGATATGAAGTCCTAGCAAACGACTTTAAACCACTTATAAATAGTTTCACTTAATATGGTATACAATAGAACTAGCAAAAAGCACCATATTCAGCAACTGAATTTATTTAACAATTGACATTCTTCGCGGAAAAGCTTTATGAAAAATGAAGAAGTTTACCAGGTCTATCAACCAAAACTCAACGAAAAAGGCAATGTCGTATAGGCGAAGCTCATGACTCAGTTTCAAGCTCTACAATAAAAGCAAAAAAATGGTCCTTTAGATACTATATTTAACATAAGAGGCCGCTAAGCTTTTTCTGAAGCAGCAAGGTGTCAACCATATAAATCATTTACACATATATTTCTAGTATACTGAGATAATAAGGTAAAAGCGATTAACCTATTTTCTGAAGATCAAGAGAAATCAACAAAAGCCAAAAGATTGTAAATGTAAAGCAACAGGTAGATTTAACGAATTATCAGGAGATATACAATACCTATGAAACGAAACACATGTGCCTTACTAGTACCAAGAAAAGCTCAAATAAGGGTACCCAGAAATCGAGTACCGGGAAAAAGAGGAGGTTCTGAAAAAGAAATGGAGTTGGGAATGGCATGAGCGAGTTCGATTCGCAAGTGCCTAAGAATTGTCTCAGTCTGCCCACGGCGATCTTAGCTTGACAATTTTTTGACAGTAGTGCTGAGATCGACGGTGATACGGAGCTTTTGGCGTTATAATTTCCAATTTTTTCTTTTGAATGTTATACTTATATTATCTAAAGGGAAACATATGTGAAAGAGAAAAAGAAAAAAAAATAAGGGAAGGAGGATGCGGCGACCACAGAATCGAGTTGACAAAAACACGTGGAGAGGAACGTGTGGATATACTTTGGTCTGTTTATTATCCACTTTTCGAGAGAAATGTGTCTGTGTGTTGGCGTATAGAAGAAACGAGAGGTGGAGGGGTGTGAGAGAAGATTGCATCGAAGTGCGAAATTGGGCCTAGAGTAATCCAACTATCTCCCAAATCCTAATCCTTATCCTCTTCTCTCTCTCTTTTATTCTCCCATTTTGCTCAATCTCTTCTCGACTCCTCCCTCCCAAGAGGCCAAGACCCCAATCCGATTCCGTCGAGGGGTTCTTCTCTCAATCTATTCTGGGTTGGTCAAGATGGGATTGAGTTCCTTGTTGTTCGAGCTTCACATCCCCGGCTTCTCTGACCTTTTAGTACTTGCTGCACCACTCTGGATTGCCGTCGCTGCCGGGGTTTTGGTGGGTTGGGTTTGGAGGCCCAAGTGGGCTTATCTCACCTCCGGAGATGTTAAACTCCAATTGTCCGATTCACCCAATTTCTTCAGCTTCACCTTCAACCCCCTCAACCTTCAGCTTCCCACTTCCGTCCTCAAGACCTCTTCTCCTGATCCTCCCAGGTGATTTGATTTGACTTCTTGGTTTGATTTGATGTTATAAAACCCAATTTCCCCACTACCACTTCTCTCTCTCTCTCTCTCTCTGCCAAATATATAACAAACTCTGCTTGCTTTTTTGGGTGGTGGTGTGTGTAGCCTTTCTCCCCAACCCCAGGCTGAGAAAGAGAAATCCGGGTTTGTAACGGAAGATGATTTTAGGCATCTATGGAAGTTGGTTGAGGTCAAAGATGGCGGCCCTGCTTGGATTCAAATGATGGACCGATCAACCCCAACCTTCTCATATCAAGCTTGGAGGCGAGATCCTGAGGTACCCTTCCTTTTAAGTTGGAATGCCTTGCTTTCACATATGAAGTTGAATCATCATCATTCTTGATTTTTGTATGGATGGGTGATGCCAGAATGGGCCTCCCCAGTACCGTAGCAGAACTTTGTTTGAGGATGCCACTCCCGAGATGGTGAGGGACTTCTTTTGGGATGATGAGTTCCGTTCCAAGTGGGATGATATGCTTTTGTATTCTTCTACTCTGGAGCATTGCAAGGACACGGGCACTATGGTTGTGCAGTGGGTGCGGAAGGTATCCAAACACTTGCTTGTTTCTTCTTCTTTCTCTCTTAGCTTTGCTACCTTGTGTTCGCCTCCTCTCTCTCTCTCTCTGACTCATGTTTTTTCCCCTGCTACTGTGTTGCAGTTCCCCTTCTTTTGTAGCGACAGGGAGTATATTATAGGTCGTCGCATTTGGGATGCTGGCCGAGTGTTTTACTGCATTACAAAGGTTTTCCATTCACTCCCTTGCTAGTAATCCTTCTTGTGGATTTGGTTGGATATTGTTGACATGTGGCTATAACTAATTAATATATATTGGGCTCTTGTATTTTGTCTTAGGGAGTACAATACCCGTCTGTACCAAGGCAAAACAAGCCAAGGCGAGTCGACTTATACTATTCCAGCTGGTGCATCCGTGCAGGTACTAGGATTGTGATGCACTTAAGCAAATTGTCTCTGTTTCTCTCAAGTGTTGTTGTTAGTTTCTAAAATGGATATATTTCATCGTGTTGTAGTTGAATCGAAAAGAGGCGATGGTGAGATGACATCGTGTGAGGTACTACTATTTCACCATGAAGATATGGGAATACCGTGGGAACTTGCAAAGCTCGGGGTGAGACAAGGGATGTGGGGTGCGGTGAAGAAAATTGAGCCAGGGTTACGTGCCTATCTGAGGGCCAAAGCAGAGGGAGCAGGTTTATCCCCAAGTGCCCGAATGGCTCACATCAACACCCAAGTGAGTGCGGAGAAGTTCATGAATGAGAGGGATTCGATAGCAGAGGTTGCAGCAGAGAAGCCGACGGGGAAAGCCATACCAAAGCTACTAGTGGTGGGAGGGGCCATTGCGCTTGCATGTACGCTGGACAAAGGGCTGTTGACAAAGGCGGTAATATTCGGAGTAGCCAGAAGATTTGCAAGAATGGGGAAAAGGATGTAGGAGGGAGTGTACGTGGTGTAAGTAGACACACAGAGAGAGAGAGAGCGAATGATGGGTGGAAGGGTTTCTCTCCTTATTGCAATTTGAATAGAGAAAGGCTGTCTCTTTAGCAGTCTTGGTGGATGATGTATCAAATATCAATCATGTAATAGTGGTAACGAGAAAAGGAAGCGAGAGTTTATTCTTACAGTGATGAATTTCTGATGATTCCAAGCTGTCTAATAAACATACCCATAGTTTCTTGTCTACTAAGTTTCTGATGGAGTAACTGTCATGGAACACCAGAGGAATATCTAAAACTGAATGTGTTTAGAGACAGGACTAATAAAGACGAATTCCACATTGAACTCGTCTTTGCTTTATTGTTTTTTTCTATTATCAATTTCGTTCATCGTTTTCTTGTATCAGAACTTAATCCAAAAACCAGTCAAAGAGTTTCGTGACCTTGATTAATTGCGTCCACTCCGCGGTGGTATAAGTTGGTGATCAATTAAGTGTGGGAGGTGGACACAACAAGGACTCTCAATGGCAGTAGTAGATATTGGTGGTATGCTTCCCAATCCGGTTTGGCCCGGTATAGACTGAGAATGGTCTAATTAAATTCGGTTTATGATGGTTTATATTGAAATGAGTCCAGTCTGATAATATGGCCCATCAGCGATAAAGTCTAATGACTAAAATTGGTGGGATTAGAGAGAGAAAGTACATGGTCATCAATGTATTATAAATAGAAAATTTTGTTACTGTTCAATGGGCTGGACACTTTCCTGAGGAATAGAGAGCTCACAGAATATTGTACTCAGAGATCTCCGAACTCGAACATTGTATTCCGAACTCGATTTATGAATAAGAAGAGTCTTTCCGACTCAAATTACAGAATTGACTTCTCAAGTTGAGATCCACAATCAACAGTAGAAAACAAAAATGATCACAATAACATTTGAACAACAAAATAAAATAAAAAAGATGGAATGATCAGAGGCGGAGAAGGCAGCGGAGAGCCTTGCCTTGGTGGAGCAGCTGCATGGCTTTGTTGATATCGTGGAAGGGAAGGTGGTGAGAGATGAAGAGGTCGAGATTGACAAGGCCTTGGAGGCATTGGGTGATGAAAAGAGGCAATTGGGTTTTGGGTTTGAAGCCTCCGAAAACAGAGGCGGTGATGGATCTGCCTTGGAAGAGCTCCATGGGATGGATAGGGAGAAGCTGTGGGCTTGCGTGAACGCCAAGCAACACTGTCACTCCCACTCCCGAGTTTGTAGACAAAAAGGACTCTCGAAGTGCTTCAATGCTTCCCGCACACTCGAAGCTGTACTCCACTCCTGATCCCTCTGTTATCTCCATCACTCTCTCATGAACCGCCTTGTCACTCTCCTTTGGGTTTATGAACTCACTTATCCCTGCCTCTCTCCCTGTTGAATCAATTGTTGTTTAGTAGCTACAACTTACAATAAACTGTATTAAGAATCCATCTCTTTGTATATATAAATATCTCATCAACATATGTATATAACATACCTAATGGGAACTTGTCAGGGTTGACGTCGATCCCAATGATTTTAGAGGCTCCCCGGGCTCTTGCACCCTCGGCCACCTTTCGCCAGTTAACAGTTAAGAGTGTGTCTATATACTATATGTACTGAGAGAAAAACAAAAAAAAATTGAGAGAGAAAAAGGAAACACTTACGGCAAGTCCAACAGCGCCCAGTCCAAAGACAGCGACGGTGGAGCCAGGCTGAATATCAGCCACATTCCACGCCGCACCCACTCCTTCAACATTCATTTCATAAAACATTACAACTTTGTCTCTTTCATTAACAAAAGAAACAAACCACATGTCATGATGTCACACATAATTATTAGAAGATGTTGATTACCAGTGGAGACACCGCAGCTTAAGAGGCTCATCTTCTCCAGAGGAAACAAAGGGTCCACCTTGACAACGCAGGCCGAGTCTATGACCGTGTACTCGGAGAAGGTGGATGTGTTAAGAAAATGGAAGATGGGTTTGTTGTCTTTGCTGGTGAAGAATCTGGTCTTCCCGTCGCTTACCATCACCTTCTTCATCGGGTCCACTCGGAATCTCTCGCACAGATTTGCTCCGTCTCGCTTGCAGACTCTGCACTCTCCACACTCTCCGGTGAAAATAGGGAGCACATGATCCCCTGCCTGGATATTTTCCACTCCTTCCCCTACGCTCTCCACTATCCTGTGATTAATGTTTCCATTCATATCCAACATCTCATTTCTCAATCAATTTGGGGAAAGAACATATATATATATATTTATTCCACTAATTAATTACCCTGCAGCCTCATGACCAAGGATTCGTGGGTATGCTTGCTGGGCCATGTTCTGACGAAAAGACAGAGAAGGAAGAAGAAGAATAAACTGAAAGGGCTACGTACTTAAAGAAGAAGAAATAGTAAACTCAGTAAGGGTACCTCGCCTTTCCATGCGCTAAGATCTGTGTGACAGATGGAAGTGAAGAGGATTCGAAGTCTCACTTCCAATCTCTGAGGAGGATCCACTTTTACATCCTCCATCACTAGATCTTCTCCAGCTCTCCATGCCACAGCCGCTGTTCATTTTCATTCACTCTTTAGCTTAGCTTTACACTTACATATACACTGATCATTGATAAAGAACACTGATCATTTTAATACACTGATCATTGATAAAGAACACTGATCATTTTATCTACATACACAAATTACCTCTACAAGTGATAAATTTGCCTTGTTTTTCCATCCGCAAGACTCTCCTGAGTTATTTTTAGCTCTGAATGTTGAAGAGAGGTATTCAGCTGAATTTATATATAGGAGTAGGACCATAATTGTTTTTTTTTTTTTTTTTGGGTTGATACAGACTTTCCAGTTGACTAACACTCCAACAAGACAATAAACAGGAGAAGAAACGTCAAGATTATTCAGCAAGTAAATGAACACAATTCTAACTTCTTCCTCTCTCTTTTTGGATCAGCGGTTCTAAGACCTGATTGATTTTGATAATAATAATACATAACTTAAGGAAAATAGAAATAAACAATATAAAACACCAAGCAAAGGTGAAAGAAAACAATAAATGGGTAATGGTCCTGTATTATATGTTTGTATGTATGGGACCGTAGTCATTAAGAGTGTTTCCGGGGCTGACAGACATAGTCACATACTCCACGTTCCGTTTCAACCATATTTACGTATTTTATACATCCAAGTTTGACCCTTGCATTGTATTCATTTAATTGTATTCAATTTTCTGTGGGTTATGGAATGTCCCATCTTATTTAATGCTCAGTGTTTTCATCCTTCTGCTCTCTATTCTCTAGAGAGATAACATCGAATCAAAAAAAGCATCAAATACTTTTTCTTTTCTTTCAAGTGATAATTCATAATTGTAAGTGTGACATGCATGCGGCAATCGCATTTGATCATCATTTACAATTTAAATTTCGAATGTGGTTGGCTGCAACCTTTTATTAAAAAAATTGGTAGCTCTATACATTTTTGAGAAATTGTTTTGCATATGTCCGGTTGATTTAAAAACCAATTGAAAACAAATTATACAAATATATACAAGTTATATCAATCAATACAAACTTATTTTTTAAAAATATATAATTTGTTAACATCGCAATAACATTTCAGTTCATAAATCTTGTACATGGCTTAGTAGTAACTGGCTATTTTGGAATGAAGAAAATAAATTTAGAATTTAGTTAGTTATAACATTATTTTACCGCTATTACTAGCTATTTAAAACCCTAAAAGTACTAGACATGTAGAATGGGTGAGTATGGAGGACTTGAACTTGCCCAGAGAAGACTCCTTAATAGAGAAAAGCCTCCATTACAGAGAGCAGTCAAGTAGGCCACGTTTAGTCTTTTTCAAATGATGATATGAACTATACTTAGTACAAAGACTTTTCAAAGGATGATAAGAAAAATGACATTGACAAGAAAAACTTGAAAAATGCAAGAAGTAGATTGTTTAATCACGGACTATTGCAAATCCATTGCTAAAATCCTTACAAGTCGGTGTATCCCATAATAGTTTGTCTCAAATAAGAAACTTCATTGCTAGTTAAATAATTAGACTTCCGATGAAGTAGTATCCATAAAAACAATCAAACAAGGGATCCTTTAAACAATTTTGTATCCTCCATGTATTAATTGACAACTAAAACTTGATAACAAACTTTTCGTTTGCAAAAAATTAGATCACATGCCATTGACAGTTATGTTAGAATTTGGATCAATTTTGGCATGTAGAAGTACTAGCTTCTGGTGCCAAAATCGGACTTTTGCATTCGTATATGGACTCCAAAAATAGGGACAGAGACCGATGCGTTTTACTAAGGGAGAGTTTCAGATTTAACCCATATTTCAAAGTCAAACACAAAACTAACATCTTTTTTTCTCTCTCTAACTTTTGACATTTTCTCACAATTTTATCTTTCCCACTTAAACTATTAACGAAAATGCCATTATATATCTAATAATTCGATTTTTCTTTAATTGGCTAAAGTCTTCTTGGACCTTCTAAACACTTTTTAATTATGTGAATGCCATCGTCTTCAATACATTCAACCACCATGAACAACCATGAAAATGGAATAAATGCTTATCAACCAGTTTTAAAGCTGTAATAAAACAAATATCTAAGCTCATTCACTCATAACCTTGCTCATTCTATCATAATTTCTTCTCCAAAACATCTGGGCAAAGTTACAATGCTTCGCGCCATGCTTTTTCGGTGAATTTTGGTTTACTCGACACCTGGATTGTTTAATTTTGGTGAAATCCTAAGTTCTGGGTGGATAAGAGAAACTTAGGGGAGCTCAATTTTGTTAAAGGTAATCCTCGCACTTCAATTTCTCCACATTTCAGTTTTTATATCGCGAAAGTAGACTTCTCGTGAACTATACTGAAGTCTATGAGTCAACATAAGGTTATTTTTGCAATTGACTTTTAAAAAGTAGACTTCATTAAACCTCACGATAAGTCTACTCGATATCCTTTGAAAACAAAAAAAAACATAGTAGACTTCATTTGAAGGCTTAAGAAGTCTACGAAAAAAAAGAGGTTATTTTTGTAGTTGACCGTATTTTGACTTTTGGATTTAGACTTCATTATGAAGTCTACTTGTTTCGTCTGCATACGAAGTCTACTTTCAGGTTACTTTTGTAGTTTGACCAAAAACGTAAAGGTCATTTCTGTGTTTGACTTCTGTTTTTCAAAAATTAAAAAATTTAAAAAATTCCAAAAAGCTTCAGTAAACTTCACAAAGAAGTCTACAAACTGTAGACTTCTCTGGGAAGTCTACTTATTGTGTTCGGTCAAACTTAGAAGGAATATTTTTTTGAGTAGACTTCATTGTGAAGTCTACTAAAAAATTCAATTGCAAAAATAACATATTTTGTTCCGTAGACTTCTATTTAAAAAGTAGACTTCAAAAGTAGACTGTCAGAGAAGTCTACTCTTACATGAAGTCTACAATAGAAGTCTACTATGTTAGTCAATGCATTGGTCAATTGCTAAAGTAACCTTTTTTACCTGAATTCTACTCCTGAAGTCTACTGAAGCAAAAGTCAACAGATTGGTCAATTGCAAAAATAACCTTTTTTTAGTAGACTTCATTTGTAGACTTCTCAATGAAAAAGTAGACTTCTCCTCCAGTCTACATTTGAAGTCTAATGTAAAAGTCTATTTTACTATGGTTTTTTAAAAACGCGTTTTAAGGAAATGTATAAACTATTTTTCAAATTTTTTGGTTCAGAATTGCTTCTTAGTAAGTGATTGAACTATCCAGTGAATTTTATCTCATTTCATTGGATATTTATTGCTAAATCAGAAGTTTCGATTTTTAAGGTACTTAGCTTATCAAAGTAGACTTCGTCGTGAAGTCTACATTCTAAGTCTGCAATAGAAGTCTACGTTTTGACGTTTTTGTAAAATCGCGTTTTAAGCAAATTTATAAATTATTTTTCAATTGTTTTTGTTTATAATTGTTTCTTAGTTAGTGATTGAACTACCTAGTGATTTTTATTCCATTTCATTGAATATTTATTGTTGAATCAGAAGTTTCGATTTTTAAGGTACTAAGCTTATCAAAGTAGACTTCGTCGTGAAGTCTACATTCTAAGTCTGCAATAGAAGTCTACGTTTTGACGTTTTTGTAAAAACGCATTTTAAGCAAATTTATAAATTATTTTTCAATTGTTTTTGTTTATAATTGTTTCTTAGTTAGTGATTGAACTACCTAGTGATTTTTATTCCGTTTCATTGAATATTTATTGTTGAATCAGAAGTTTCGATTTTTAAGGTACTAAGCTTATCAAAGTAGACTTCGTCGTGAAGTCTACTTTGATAAAAAAAGTCTCTATGCGGTTTATATGTTTATTTTTTCAGAGAATGGCTCAAATTCTAGTTGTGTACGGTGAGTGGAAGTTTAAGGAGAATTCATGGCATTTTGTTATAGTACACAAGCAATTAAAGTGACATAAGCTAATTTTAAAACATTGTCGTGGACACACTTGGTAAGAGACAATATATGCAAGTATTTTGTTATGTGCATTCAAGAGTTTCGATCATTTTTACGGCTTATTATCATATCCCTTAAAAAAAAAACTAAGAAGATCTCCATATAATAACATCAATTTGCATTACATGATGAACATGGTTTACAGATCAACGATGGATCTATAAATTGTTGAAATTCATTCTTACAAAACAAATAGAACTGAAGATTTGAAATTCATGGTTACAAAACCTAACCAGACGTAGAATCAAATAAAGTAGGTGCCTAAAGACAAAACATAAACTTCCAATATCAAAGTTTATTCCCGATTACAAAATCACTACTTTGACGATTAACTATTTGAAGAAGCCTTTATGAACCAGTTCATAAGAGTTCCCAACAAACATTACGTGGGGGTGACTTGAATGTTCTCCATGGCATTTTGAAACCCACAGAAAGCACGAGCCTAAAAAATCCAAACAGAGAGTGTCGGCTTCATGATATTTCATGGCCCAGCATATTTCACACTTTTCAAGCAACATATGTAAGTGAAATCCTCACCTCTGGAACTTGGACATCATTCAAGAATCTAGCAACCAAATTCTCCAAAACAATTCCATCTGATGCGACAAAAACGCAAGAACATGGTTCTTCTTACAATATTTGGATATTTGGTGCTAGGAGCAGAGACAAGAGCAGTAGTGTGTACCAAATGGTAAAGAGAAGCCGTTTGCCACACCTGAAAGATCATAACTTTTTTAAGACAAATCAAAACTAAATCCAACAAAAAATGAAAAACTAAGATAGCTGAATGTAAAAAAGCAACCAAATTCAAAATCTTTGACCTGTTTGTAAGAAGGGTTCTCTGGCTTAAATACATGAGCCCCATAAGTTCCTAAACCAAGAGCAGCCATACCTACAGTAGACATAATCAGTCTCTACCTTCCTTACAACAATCAAATCAGAGACATTTCTTCTTACCCGAAACGGCAGCGACTTTGTGCCATATCCTAGGATCCATCGACCGTCTTCCTCTGAACTCTCTTAACCTAAGCCCAAAACCTAAGCAAATACGAGTTTGAATGACATTACAATCCTACACAACTAAAAGAAGAAGCTTTACATTTACAAAGTCGCAGAAAATAAACTGAAACACTCTGCAGATTTTGTCTCTTTTCGATGGCTACTTACATTTTAAGAGTCAAAAGCTCAGGATCTCCAGGTCCTGTCCCAACTAAATACACAACTCCTGGTCCACAATCACCGCTTCTGCATCCTTAGAAACCGCACCAAACAAAATGAGATTCCATCTGAAACACCCAAAAACCATAAATCCATTTCATAAATAAAGATCTGCAAGAAGAAAATACAAAGAAGGAAGATAATTGTATGTCGTTTTCCCTAACGAAGACTTCATCTGCTAAGAACAGTAGATGAAATGAAGATTCAACCTCAAACAAAAACTATCGAATATAACAAATCATCAAGAGATTCAAAGTGATTCACATCAAATCCAATAAAAAAAGAGTGAACAATAAAAAAAGCTAGAAGAGAAGAAATCAAAACAAATCAAAACTGAGTTAATACCTGAAAGTTGTGGAATCACGCTTAGAGATCTTTTCACCAACGGATCTGGCGAAGGTGGAGGCTGTTCGACAGAAAGAGTGACATCCAACGGTGTGAGAAGAGTCAGATAAGTCTAGCTGGATGGTGAGAAGAGAGGCGAGAGAGGGGAGCACGAGCGGCGAGAGAAGCGAACGAGAGCGTCGAGCGATGCGCCGTTTAGGAAAGAGGGGAGAGTTTTCTTTTTCACTAAAAAATTAGGGTTACAACTATATATATATATATATGAGACAAAAAAATTTGGTTAAGATATTATTTTTGGTTTAATTTTAGTTTAAATTGCGATTAGGTTAATTTATTCGGTTTAGCAGACTTCAATATAGAAGTCTACAACTTTTAAAACCTAAATAATAAATTTTCTTCTACTTAATTTAAAAACATAAATTTCCATTTAGCAATATGAAAAATAATTTTTGTACATTTGTGTTACGATTACGGAATTTATGAATGTAAATTTGATACCAAAATAATATTTTCTAAATTTTAAAATTAAATTTCCAGATTTAATTACTTAGTAGACTTCATTTCGATAAAAGAAGTCTACTATTACACTTCTTTCTCTCTTTAATAGACTTCGTCAGGGTGTAAACGGTAATTAAGACATCCGTTTTTTGTTTACTCATACAGGATTAAATGGTTTTTTCACTACCCCTTTAGGTTATTTTTTCAGGGGTCTACTTTTGTATTCAAAATCAAGTTTTAGATTATTTTTAGCAAAAACTTCTTTTATTAAAGGGGAAGTTGGAAAAAAGACTTCCACGGTTCCACCGATACCTCTTCGTAGATCTTTGGACTTTATTTTTATGATTAACTAGTTATTTTAGGATTCAATGGGAGTGGACTGGACCCATGCATTACTCTGCCTTTTCTTTTACTTTTTTTTTTAAAAAAAAAACTTTTTTCTCTCTTCTCCTTTGGTCTATATAATATGAATCGACCTATATATTCTTTATAGCCCGCCCAACTCTTTTTCTTTTTGGGATATCACAAGCCACTAAAAAAAATTCCACGATTAGTGGCTATCTGCTTCTTTCATCCATGCTTTTAAGGAATATGTAAACGGAAGTTAAGATATAGTATATCAAATGGATGGCGATATGGAAGTGTAGGTTTAAAGTCACTTGTCACAATAGCGAACGATTTTTTCGCCTTTTAATTTATTATACAGTATGTTCATCACCAACGAACAAAAGAGATAAACAGTAATAGCATGACTCCAAAACAAAAAGTAAAATAAAAATAAGCTAAAACAGTATTAAAATCAAAAGCAAAGAAGATTCCACTGCGTTTTCAATTGATGTACGCGGCTTTAATGTTCACATACTTTGTCTCATGTTTTTCTATTAAATAAGAAGGATTATAAAGGAAGCTCTCACTCTCTCACCTTGACCGACCTTGATAACTAGACCATATAGAGACCAAAACTAAGAAGAGCACATAAGTCGAGCATGGGGAACTGTTTATTCGGAGGGTTGGGCGACGAGCAAGACTTATCGATCAAAGTCATAAAATCCGACGGAGGAGTTCTCGAGTACTACTCCCCCGTCACCGCAGGCTCCGTGTACCTCGAATTCTCAGGCCATGCTATTTTCTCGGCCCTTGATATCCTCTGGAAACCCTTGCCTCACCACCACCACCTCGTCCCCGGTCAGTCATACTATCTCTTGCCCAATATTGTCTCCGATGACGAGTTAAAGACTTTTGTCGGAAACTGCCACGTAAGATCCAACAGCGAGTCCTTGCCTGCGATAACTCCGTACAGAATGTCTCTGGATTACAACCACAGGGTGTTGAAGAGATCATACACAGACGTATTTTCAAGAAACATCGACACGAGGACCCGACAAAAGGAGAAAAGGACGAAGAGGAAGCGTACGAGCAACAAAGGTGGAATATGGAAAGCGAAGCTGGTCATAAACACGGAAGAGCTGTTGCAAATATTGTCAGAAGATGGAAGAACAAATGAGCTGATAGAGACTGTGAGAGCTGTGGCCAAGGGTGAAAACGACGTCGCATCAAGCATCACAAGTGGGTCGTCTGAGATTGACTTGTCGGTGGTACATGTCTAGATTTTACATCTTATGGCAGATTTGCTGACAGTTGCATGTATCTAAATGTATGTGGTTACTGGTTAATGAGTTTACTTGGCATGTATTAACAGAAAAAAGTAAAGTTACTTGCCTTAATCAATATTTAACCCATAGAATAATTAGCCAAATATATGGGCTCCCGAGGCCAATATGGGATGTGAATCGCCAGTCTCCAACTTGGGCTTTTATTGTATTTTGCGAGCATTCGACAGGAACCAAACCGAGCTTTAGTGAATTCAGTTTTGATTTGGTTAGGGAATATGGAAAGTTAGCTTTCACAATCTCTCCGTTCCGCTCCGCAATCCCACATCGAGTGTCAGGTTGCCGAAATTAGAGATAAATTGCTTAGAGACTATCAAATAGCCGCCATGGATAAGATCTCTCTTCCTCTCTGCTCTTCCCTACCAACATACTCTGCTTTACTACATTAGTGGACAGTGGACACAGATACACACACAAAAGGGTGTGAGAGAATACTTACAAGTTTCCATTTTGTTTGCGTCTTCAATAAATTCACTTGGGGTGTTATTCGTTTAGTTTCTTTTTAGCTCTGCTTTATTTGCGTGGACTAGAAACTTTGGTATCCTTGTGTGGACTATGATCCATTTATAATTATCATACGTCCACCCAAGCCCATTTCACTGAGGCCTATTTTCATACAGGTAAATTAATTTTTACAACTCAAAGTAATAACTAAATATTCTTTTAGAGCACCTCCATTGGAAATGTCTGACTTGATATCTACAATAGTAAAAAAAAAAAGAGAAATAAAAATTTGAGATATCTCCAATAATTGAGAAACCCACCCAACAATATATGAGATACAAAAAAAAAGTGTGTTAAGGACTTAAGGTACCTTATGTCAATGTGTACCCCAAAAAAAAGAAATTGTAAATGTGTAATTTAATTTAATACCTTATCAATTGAAGAAAAAAATGTAAAACGACAAAAAATACCTTAAGATGTGTGTGTGTGTGAGAGACAGATTGGAATTCGTATATATCCTGAATACCCTATGGGCTATGGCTAATCAAATACCAAGTGCCATTATATTTGACTATGGACCTATGGTAAAGTAAATGGATTAAATAATTAGCAAATGGGGATAAATAATATAGGGCAGGAACATTTTCAAGTTTCAAAAGATGCGAAACAATAAATTAAAGTGAACTCCCTACCAAACTCCCTCAACATAGCATTTATGGCTTCTTAGTCTTTTGACCTTTTTCCATCGCATACTTTTTTTATTTGTTATTAGTCACTCAGTCTTGTCAGTCCAAACCAATTCTAACGCTACATGTTGGAATGGACACATATAAATTATGGCAGTCGTCGGTGACTACTGCATTACACTTGTGTGTCACTGCTTGTAACATTACAGTTGTAGCTACCTCTTATTCCTAACATTCAACTTTTTCTTATGCTCTATCGAAACAGCTCCATATGGTTGAGTTTGAGCAAGCGTTACACCAAATCTTTCTAGCTACACCCTTAAACGTATGTACGATATCAGAATTCACATGCATGACTGTTAGTGAATTTTCCAGTGCTTAGACCACCGGATGGTGTAAGATAACAAATCTATGGTGATACATAAATAAAATTCAAGGGTTGTTATAAAAGAAAAAGATTTATAGATCTAAATGTCTCCATCAATAACTTGTCGTATATTATGATTGAACTTAGAAGCAAACAGATATCGTTTGGTTAATATGTATAAATATAGGCTCTGCGGCAGCTTTTTAATTATGTGACGCAAGACTTTTAATTTTTAAACCCTCTTAAACATAGCACATTGTTTCACGTTCCTTAATATACCCGCTCATTTCTCATACAACTGCAAGCACTCGAATATTTCAACTTCATTGATATTTCCCCAACAGATCTTCGAGAAAATGGTATAATTAAGTATAACTAATGGGCAAGGAGATGCGATTAAGCGTGGCTTGAGACCACCGCACACGTCCTTCTTCGTTATGCAATATATATCAATACTATATATGTATACTGACAGTCTAACTCTTAAACTTGTTTTTCCAAAATGTGTATACATATTATAGAATTGTCTAAAAACAGGTCAGCTAGGCTGTTTAGATGGGCATGTGGGCATTCAGAGTGATGGCTTTGAGTTAGATGGCCACATGTCATCATTTCACTTCTCATTCTTCTTATCTCGCTATCAACATTTACAGTTTACATCCTCTGCCATTACTTCAATGATTTGATGTATACATTAGTTTCAGCTTCACAAACAATGTATCTCATATATTATTCATATAGATCCAGTTAGTTGCGCTCTTTTAGTTTGAGACCCCAAAAGTCATCAACCGGCCAAAGCCCTCATTAATGGTCTTACCAAACAAAACATATAGGAGTATTATTATTCATGACTATCTACGATTTTCATTGTTTTTTTTGTTCTTTTTTAAACGGTTTTGATTGCTTGAAACATATATTTTGGTGTCTGCTTAGCATGTTGTTTTTAAATGAAACATTTCTATGGTATGTTTGTTCATCAAATATTTGTTCAAGTTGGAAATGTAAACGAAAATCGAACTACATTTTTTTCTAAATATATAGAACATAATTCTAACATAAACGCAAAGGAACCCTAGCTACATGCATGGTGGCTTGACTGAGTTTATGTGTGAGTAAGTAGCTATAGTAGCATTTTGGAACATCGCCGGGCCAATGGACACCACATGTTGCCAAGTATTTGATGTTTTGAGTGATATAAATAAAAAGAGAGAAAGAAATTAAGTGATGTGTTAGTATGGGCTGGAAATGCGTGGTCGAGTGCTGAGAAAGTTACGAAAGGAAGAGAGGCTACGAAGAAGATTCAACGGCCACCCAATTTCATCATTTGGCCAACAATGTATGTTAAATGCGATCAATAAATTTCATCTATCTGCCACCTGTTCTCTCTCTCTCCATTAACTTCAGTATTATAATTTTTTTTCTCTCTCTCTCTGTTACATACATCACCATCATACAATTTACATACATACATGCTCTCCTCCACAAGACTTAGACTCCACAGCATGGGATTTTCACGGTGGCTCAACCGCACCGTGGGCTTCTTCGTCTTCTCCATCCTCGACATTGTCGATTTCTTGCTTTGCTTCACCTACAAGACGCTTGATTTTTTCTTCGAGTCCGAGTGGAAACCCTGCTACTGTTGTCCGCCGCCCGAGGCCAAACCAGCGGCGGCCGGAGGGAGCAGAGGCGGGAAGATGATAGTGTCGGAAAGATTAGGAGAGTATTCGAAGGTGGTCTCGCTCACAAGGACAAAGATCCATTTGGATGAGATTTCCGACACGCTCTACTCACGCCCTTCACTCCTCACAAGGCTCACTAAGCTGGTGAAGTGCTTTGAGAAGAATGCTGTGGAATGCTGTGATGAGTCCAAGAAGAGATCATCACTGACTAAGAAGACATTACTGACTGTGAACTCCACGGTGGTCGAGAAGTTACAAAGAACACCAAGATGGTCTGATTGCCATTGCACTTTCTGCACTTCTTGGCTTTCCTCTTCCAACCATTCTCTCTTTGTCAATGTCCAACAACCCAAAGGTACTTTATATATATATATTCACCTTTTGATGCTCTATACATTTTATATAATGTAACAATATAAGATTGGGTGCATAATCTCAATCCCCTGTTTCCTGGTCCTGTTTTGAAATTTGAATACATTTTCCCTTTCGGCTCTCTCTCTTTCTCTCACACTCTAGTGTCTCGTGCAGCATGCATTCTCATCTGAGAGCAGTAATAAATTCTAATGGGAAAGAATAAACAAAAGGTTGGATTATTCTTGGTTACAAAAGAATGCTACCTTAGTATTAAATCAAAGAACCATCCTTAATGGATTAACTGTATTATGCATTCTATTTGGGTTTCACACTAGTACATTATAAGTCCTTAATTATTGAAATAAATGGAAAGTCGCGCTTGATTATGATTAAACATCATTTTCATATGAATTGCCTTCAAAGATAAAAGGAGGCCATTAATTCTTTTAAAAAACAAGAAAAACGTAGAGGAAACTCCAATTGTAAGCCAAATACTTTACTTGTAATGAACAACATAAATGTTATTTTTCTTATGCTAAAGTGATAATAATATTTGAATGTGCAGACAACAAGGCACAAGAGAACGTAGTGTTCATACATGGGTTCTTATCATCATCCACGTTTTGGACGGAGACTCTGTTTCCAAACTTCTCAGACTCAGCCAAATCGAATTATAGGTTCCTAGCAGTGGATTTGTTGGGGTACGGAAAAAGCCCAAAGCCGAATGATTCGTTGTATACATTGAAAGAGCATTTAGAGATGATAGAGAGATCAGTGATCTCTCAGTTCAGACTCAAAACATTCCACGTAGTGGCTCACTCCTTAGGCTGCATCTTGGCTCTTGCCCTCGCGGTTAAACACCCAGGAGCCATCAAGTCACTCACTCTATTGGCTCCTGTGAGTCATGACTCAAACTATATAAATGCCTCAAACTTTAGCTCAACAATCCTTAGTACTGGTAGAATAGTATTGTAACTGATACATATATATGTGAAAATGTGAAAATGCAGCCATATTATTCGGTGCCAAAGGGAGTGCAAGCGACGCAATATGTGATGAGAAGAGTGGCGCCCAAAGAAGTGTGGCCTCCGATGGCCTTTGGCGCCTCAGTGGCTAGCTGGTACGAGCACGTTAGCCGCACCGTCAGTCTCGTGCTATGCAAGAACCACCACTTGTTGGAATTTCTCACCAAGCTACTCACCAGAAACAGGTACCTAGCTACCTATTCATTCTTCTACCAAAATAATAGATTAGACGTAGCGCAATTAATGTAGGCGGCCGGAGAACTTTGAATCTCGTCTTCAGTTGACGTTTGAGATGTGAGGAAAATGTATACATAGTGACATGAGAAAATTGTACATAAACTACTAAATGCGCATAAAATTTTATTTCACCTATCTTACTAATACTAATAATCGATAAAAGCAATGAATATAATGGGATGCTGATGATATATGCAGAATGCGGACGTACTTAATAGAAGGGTTCTTGTGTCACACACACAATGCGTCGTGGCACACATTACACAACATCATTTTCGGGTCCGGGAGCAAAGTGGAAGCTTATCTGGACCATGTCCGTGACAACTTGGACTGTGAGGTCACAATCTTCCACGGCGGTCGGGACGAGCTGATCCCCGTGGATTGCAGCTACGGCGTCAAGAGAAAAGTGCCACGTGCTAGGATCCACGTCGTCCCCGACAAAGACCACATCACCATTGTTGTTGGGAGGCAGAAGGAATTCGCTCGTGAGCTTGAACTCATCTGGCGCAGATCCACTACTACTCCTCAACGTCATTCAGATTAAGTAACCTTTTTTTCGTTTAAGTATATATACATATATATAAATACCAAATCCCAACTACTATTTTTCGAATCACCATTTTATACCCATTAATCTACTTTTTCATATTTCGGTCACTTGTTCCTATTAATGAAGAAAGAAAAACATTATATGTTCCTATTAACAAATGGTAACGAGAAATTCTTAGTGGGTGCTTAACTTTTAATCATTTGGTATTTGTCGAAAAATTGTAAAAGCAAGAGTCTCAATGTGATCAGGTCAAGGATAAGACCTTCTTTTTTTTTTCCCGAAATGGGCCTTCATGATCAAGGATAATAATACATAGCAGAAGAATAGGATAATGTGACAAAGTTACACATTCCTAAACGATTGAGACCCAAAACAAACTTAAATAGTTACGATCGATTATAGGAAAACTTCCTTTTACCTAGGTGAGAGATGGGTGGTTCTCTTCGAGTGGCATCGGAGTTACGATCTCTTCTCGAATCCTTTTTCTGTTTGTCAGTGTTGGAGATGAAAACCACACCTCGGTTTTCTCCGGTACAAACCGAGATCGGCGAAATGTAAGTCCGGTTTACGAAGGATTGTACCGGGAAGACTGGGCTTAGTGAAATCTTGGGCCGAATACAGCTCATTAAGCTGAGGTCGGCGAGAAGCTTCTCGAAGGAATGGAGAAGCTTCCGAGTTCGGTCAAAAATAGGAAAGCTTCCTATTTGAAAAAGGAAACGAACATGAGAAAAGGAAAGGAACCGAGAGAAAAGGAAAGTTCTCTCGGTCTCATATCGCTTAAGATGTGCTTGAAGACCGACTTAGAAGATATATATAAAGGGAGACGAATCGACACCAGAGAACAGAAGATATTCCCGAGAAGACTTAGAGACTGAGAGCTCATTACGCTAGACTCTTAGTTGCATTAAGTCTTAGTTCATTATTGTCCATCTAAATAACCGAACTCAGTTGTATTTGCTTGATTTGATCTAATAAAAACTGAGTTTCCGATCTAAAGTACTGTTTTGTCCCTTGTCAATATTCACATATCAACAATTGGCGCGCCAGGTAGGGGGCTTAAACAGATTTCTCAAGTTTTAGATCGGATTTCGGATAGATTGAATCAGCAATGACGGACCAAGCCAACCTTCAGGAGGAAAGAAACCCTCTCGGTGGAGAAAACGCGAACGCTCCAACAGAGCAGGCAGGAGGAACTCCCGGGGAAAACGCTGGAATCGCAGCCGGGCAAACCCCCGCAGCCGTAGGAGGTTATGGAACCGAACTTTTGCTCCAAGTATTCAACGCTCAGTTCGAAGCCATCAACAAAAGGAGCGAGGAACGTTTTAGCCAGATGGCGGCGCAGATCGCTGAGCTCAGTCAAACCCGAACTCCCCTTCGAGTCCGAAACATCATTAAAGACCTTAATATCGACGGAGATCCGGCCGGAACTATGAGGTCTACCGCGGTGGGATCAGCGAACGCACCAGCATCAGATTTAAGTCGAGATGCCGAGTTCGAGGCAATGAAGACTCAACTCCGTTAGATCACGTCAAAGATACACCAAGCAACAAGCGCGGCTCCGGAGATTGAGCGCGTTATTCAAGAAACGCAGAAAACACCCTTCACGCCACGCATAGCAGGAACACCGGTCAAACACATGGAAAAACTTAAGATGAAGGTCTATGAGGGCAATACCGACCCCCGACACTTTTTGACGTCATTCGGCATCTGCATGAAACGATACCAATTCAGAACCGCCGAGGAGAGAGATGCGGTCCAGTGCCAATTGTTTGTGGAAAGCCTGGGGGGAATAGCCCTCGATTGGTTCTCGCGACTCGAGGCGAACTCGATCGACAGCTACAAGGAATTGACAACAGCCTTCGTCAAACACTTCTCGATGTTCATCGGGCAGAACACCAAGAACTCCGAGCTATGGCAAATAACTCAGAGAGCAAGCGAGAGTCTTCGCGATTTCATCCAGCGCTTCAAAACGATTGTCGCCAATTGCACGATCAGCGACGAAGCCGCCCTTCTTTGTCTCCAGAAAGGAGCTCGGATAAAGACTAGCTTCCGTAGCGCGCTCACGCACAACCCCCCTCAGACATTGGAAGATGCGTCACACCGAGCTAACACTTATATCGTCGAAGAAGAAGAAGAAGCCGCCTACGAGCAAAGCTATTCGGCGAAGCAACCCGAACGTTCGAAAGCAACAACTAGTGAACCGCAGTCAGGATACGGTCGAGGGTATGAGAATCGCAAGAAGTTCTACGCTAATGCAATCCAACAACCGAACAAACAGTGGAATAATAAATGGGTCCGCGGTGAAGAAGATCAAGACGAATCATTGTTCTGCGAGTTCCATAACCGCAGAGGCCATAGCACCGAAGAATGCAGACATCTGCGGGAATACTTGCTCGGCCAATATCGAAAGGTGCCGATCTCGGTTGACGACCTCCGACGCTCGAACGCGCCTAAGAGCGGCGGGCAAGTGTCGATCGATGATCTCCGTCGTTCGCACATGCCCCGACCAAACAACGAACAACTTGAAAAAGCCCTAACCAAAGACCCACAAACTCCGCCGGCTTTACCGACGTTGCCACCACCACCACCGAATCCGCCTGCTTTGCCCGAGCAACAAAAACGGAATCGTGATGACTGAGCTCCAGAGAATAACGCTCCTAAGGCACGGAAACGTGTCAACATGATAATGGGAGCCATCGAAGCTTGCAGTTATTCAGTTCGAGCCATCAAAGAATATAGCAGACAGGCCGCCAGCGCACCCAAAGTTCCACACGATCCGCCGAAGGGAACGCCCTTGGTATTTACCGAGGCCGACACAATCGGGTTGCATAAACCGCATAACGACGCTCTCGTCGTCGAGCTACTCCTCGACGATGTCGAAGTTAGCCGCATTCTGGTCGATACGGGCAGTTCGGTCAACATCATCTTCAAGGAAGCACTTGATCAGCTCGAATTGGCATCAGATAGAATCGAGCCGTTTATCGAGCCACTTACCGGTTTCGATGAATAACGATGTATGACGGTCGGGATGGTCAATATTCCGATCTACCTCGGCGGGGTCGCCAAAATTATCCAGTTCCTCATCCTCGACAAACCAGCGATCTACAACGCTATTCTCGGTACGCCTTAGTTACACGCAATGAAGGCGGTCGCCTCAACATATCATCAATGCCTGAAGTTTCCGACTCCCGACGGTGTCTACACTCTCCGAGGAAACCAAGCCATCGCTCGATCGTGCTACATAAACGAATGCAAACTACGTTCGGCCAACCAAGCCTGCGTCATCAGTTCGTTAGGACCAACGAACGAGCTTGTCGTTCAGAAGACAAAGCCTAAGCAGGAGTCGATCGTTCAAGTCTGCATCGACGAACTAAGGCCAGAACGACAAGTCGGAATCGGTGCCGAACTCGACCCAAACATCCGCGAGCCGCTCGTCAACTTTCTGAAACAACACTCGTCAACTTTCGCTTGGTCGGTAGAGGATATGCCCGGGATCGATCCACAAATCGCGTGTCACGAGCTCAACATCGATCCGACGTATAAGCCAATCAAGCAGAAACGCCGAAAGCTTGGACCGGAGAAAGCACAGGCTGTCAACGACGAAGTCGAGCGCTTGCTCAAAGCAGGGTCCATCACCGAAGTAAAATACCCTGATTGGTTAGCAAACCCCGTGGTCGTAAAGAAGAAGAATGGTAAATGGCGGATCTGCGTCGACTTTACTGACCTCAATAAGGCATGTCCGAAAGATAGCTTTCCTTTACCTCATATTGACCGCCTTGTGGAAGCAACTGCCGGGAACGAACTACTCTCGTTTATGGACGCATTCTCCGGGTACAATCAGATTCTTATGCATCCGCAAGATCGTGAGAAGACTTAGAGACTGAGAGCTCATTACGCTAGACTCTTAGTTGCATTAAGTCTTAGTTCGTTATTGTCCATCTAAATAACCGAACTCAGTTGTATTTGCTTGATTTGATCTAATAAAAACCGAGTTTCCGATCTAAAGTACTTTTTTGTCCCTTGTTGATATTCACATATCAACAATTGGCGCGCCAAGTAGACGGCGTTCATCACGGACCGCGGCATCTACTGCTATAAGGTCATGCCCTTCGGCCTGAAGAACGCTGGAGCAACGTACCAACGACTGGTAAATCGGATGTTCGCGAGCCAGCTCAGGCGAACTATGGAAGTTTACATCGATGATATGCTCATAAAGTCACTCATCGCTTCCGATCACGTCCGCCATCTTCGCACATGCTTCGATATTTTGGACCAGTATGGTATGAAGCTTAATCCCACCAAGTGTACGTTCGGCGTGACATCTGGAGAGTTCCTCGGATACATCGTTACACGGCGAGGCATTGAAGCTAATCCAAAATAGATCGCAGCTATTCTCGAGCTCCCATCGCCGACAACCAAACGCGAAGTTCAGCGACTCACCGGACGTATCGCAGCACTTAATCGATTCATATCCAGATCGACGGACAAGTGCTTGCCTTTCTACCAACTTCTTCGCGGTAACAAGCATCTCGAATGGAATGAGAAGTGTGAAGAAGCCTTCGCCGAGCTAAAAAAATATTTGTCCACTCCGCTAGTCTTATCTAAACCTGAAACCGGCGAGACACTTTATCTTTATATCGCGATTTCGGAGTTTGCAGTCAGTAGTGTACTTGTTCGAGAAGATCGTGGCGAGCAGAAGTCAATTTTCTACACAAGCAAATCCCTCGATGGATCGGAGTATCGTTATCCGACTTTGGAGAAATTCGCCTTTGCCGTCGTTATTTCTGCAAGGAAATTACGCCCGTATTTCCAATCTCACGCGATCGTGGTCCTAACCGATCACCCTGTTCGTACTTTCCTCCGTAGCCCAAGTCAGTCCGGACGACTCGCCAAGAGGGCCATCGAACTCAGTGAATACGACATCAAATACCGAGGAAGAACTGCAGCGAAGTCTCAAGTCCTCGCAGATTTCTTGGTCGAACTCCCACCAGAGCTCGTCGAAGCTAATCCGGTCGTACAACCCTGGATCCTTCACGCCGACGGTTCCTCGTCCCATAGAGGATCCAGAGTCGGAATTCGTCTCAAATCACCCGAAGGAGAAGTTATCGAGCAGTCATTTCGACTCGGCTTCCCGGCGTCCAACAACGAAGCATTGATTGCCGGACTACTACTTGCCAAAGGTATCGGCGCCGAGCATATACACGCCTACTGCGACTCTCAACTCGTGGCTAACCAGTTTCACGGCGAATACGAGGCTAAGAACGACCGCATGGACGCATATCTCAAAGTCCTTAAGGATGTTGCTTCAGAGTTCTCTACCTTAGAGCTTACAAAGATACCTCGAGATGAGAATGCAACCGCCGACGCCTTAGCCGCTCTCGCGACTAATTCTGATCCTGACCTTCGGCGAACTATCGCAATTGCAGCAATCGAGCGACCACGTATCGAGCCCGCTCCGAACTGCAACATCATTACAAGACGACGTGATTACGAAGCCCAACCCAATCTCGCTCCACCCCTCACTCGGAAGACGAAACCCAAAGAGGTCGTTCCCGATCCCAACAACGACACAGACGAGCTCAATGATAACGAATCCGATCCCGAAAATGAATCCGAAGGCCAACATGTTCCAATCAATATCGAAGCCGAAGGAGAGGACGAACCCGAAGATTGGACCTTAGAAATCGTGGGATACATCGGAGACGGAACAGTTCCCGCAGATAAATGGGCAGCTCGGCGCCTTAAGGCTCGCGCAGCTCGATATGTGGTCATTAAAGGTACTCTTCTCAGATGGGACGCTTCCGGTGTACTCTTGACTTGTGTTCACGGCAACGACATCATGGAAGTAATGCAGAAGGTTCATAAAGGAGACGGAGGAAATCACTCCGGAGCTCGTCCTTGGCGTTCAAGATAAAAAAACCCGGCTATTACTGGCCTACTATGCTTTCTGACTGCGAAAAGTATACAGCACGCTGCGAGAAGTGCCAACGTCACGGCCCGATGATCAATCTTCCCACCGAGCTCTTGATGACCTCTACCGCACCATATCCTTTCATGCGCTGGGCAATGGACATCATCGGTCCTTTTCGCCGATCTACAACTCAGAAGCAATATGTTCTGGTCGTCACGGATTACTTCACCAAATGGGTCGAAGCCGAAGCATACCCCGAGATTCATGGAATCGATGTCAAGAAGTTCGTCTGGAAGTTCATCATCTGCCGACACAGAGTCTCGTACGAGATCGTTACGGACAACGGAACCCAGTTCACTTCGATCATTTTCACAGATTTTTGTTCCAAGTGGAAGATCCGACTAAGTTTCTCTACCCTGCGATACCCGCAAGGAAACGGATAAGCCGAAGCCACAAACAAGACCATCATTGACGGACTGAAGAAACGACTCGATACCGCTAAGGGAACTTGGGCGAACGAACTTGACGGCGTCTTGTGGTCTCACCGAACTACACCACGACGTTCGACCGGTCAGTCACCATTGTTCCTTGCATATGGCACAGAAGCTATGTGTCCAGCCGAACTCAACGTCCCAAGTATTCGCCGAACTATGCTTACCCAGCAACCCGACGCGAATTACAACATGATGATCGACGCACTCGACTTAGTCGAAGAACATCGCGAACGAGCATTGCTCCGGATACAGAACTACCAGCAACTTGCAGCTCGCTACGACAACAAAAAAGTTAAGGGCCGTCACTTTGAAGATGGCGATCTCGTACTTCGCAAAGTCTATCAAAACACAGAAGAGAAGAACGCAGGAAAACTTGGCGCGAACTGGGAAGGACCGTACCAGGTTATGAAGGTTGTTAAGCTCGGCGTTTATCAACTCATAAAGTTAGACGGAACTCCGATCCCGCGATCTTGGAACTCGATGCATCTCAAACGATACTACTACTTGTTCGTTGCGAGCCTCGCCAAAAAAAAAAAAAAAAAAAAGCCTTCGAACTATTTAGTCGGAGCAAAAAACACTTTTGTACTTAGAACTACGAATGGCTTGATCCCTTTAAAGGGTACGTAGGCAGCTCGTTACCGAGTCCAGCTATAACATCAATAAAATTTTATTAAGTCAAATCTGTCTTAAGTTCTAGTTCGGAAATCACAAGGTACCGAACTCCTTGTTCTTACATCGACTTCCTGGCCAGTTGTTCGATAGCATTCCACATGAATGCAAACTAAAAAGCCGAGATCCGTCTCGCGAGCACCCACATGGTGTCGTGGTTAAGCCACATATCAAAAGCCGGGCCCAGTCCCGCAGTTGAATTTCTAAGTCACCAAGAACAATAAGCCGAGCACATCTCGCATACTTAGGTTCGACTTAAAAAACCTTGAACTCGTTTCGTGCGTTTACAGGAGTTCGAATTAATTCACTCTTCCAGTACGAAACGATTCACTTGGGTTCCCCAGGCCGAGCTCAAGTGCTCGCACAATAAGCCGAACTCCTCAGATTCGCACCATAAGCCGAATTCACAACACTCGCAAAACGTAAACCGAATTATCGCAATTCGCCATCGAAAGATAAAATTATGTTCGAACATCATCTACTGTGTACTGATCTAGTACTTAAGCATTAATTGCAAAACGTTATCGACAAAATAAAGTCAAAGTTAAAGTCAGGTTCCGATCTACTACTTGGAAGATTTTTTCTAAAAACAAGAATGAAGAGGAAAAACGAGCATATAATTAAAGCCTCCCGAGAGGCAAATAAAGTTAAAAACCCACTGAGGGTTCGGAAATAAACAAAATATTACATAAAGTAACCCATGAAAGGGCAGTTGAGTTCGATTAAAAAGAAAAAGAAAAAGATTAGGCGGTCTTTGAGGTCGCATCTTGATCGGCATTCAGCATGTCCTCATTCGATCCAAATTGCTCGCACCTTACGAGATCCTGCGCGCTTTGAGTCACATTTATAACCGGGGCATCATCCTTTTTCGGGAATGGAGACATCCGCTTGTCTTCCTCCGTGAGGACGCAAGCGTCGACCGAGCGGAACTCTTGCAATGCCTTATCATGCTTTGCCTCGATGTCGGTAACCATCTCGACTGGGACCTCATATAAGCCTTTCTTTTTAAGCTGCTTGATGAAGCCAAGAACTCCGGTGAGCTGGTTGACCACCAAGTATGGCTTACGAGCTCGGTCAGCATCAACCAAGCTTCGGATGATCTTCTCTAAACGCTCGCAGGCCTTTGCATGCACGCTCTTAGCCCGAGCCTTCCAGTGTGCCACCATGTCCTGCATTCGCCCCTTGACCTTCTCAAACTCCCTAGAAAGGAAGCTTTGAGCCTCGGTCAGTTTGGCCTTCACCGCTTTTAGCTCCGCGCTCTCTTGTTTCAGCAGATCCACCGAACAGTGCAAGGTGTCATTAATCTGGAGCTCGGTGGCGAGACGTTCCTCAGCTTTAGCAACTCTTTCCTCCAGCTCCGTGACCCTCACTTGCTCGTCGAATAGAGCTACTTCGTAAGCAGCGACCAGATTCTTGGTCTGGCTGGCGAGCTGCGAAAAAGAGAACCGAATCAGAGCTCACACTTAAGATAATTGAATAAAGAAATGGAATCAAAAAGTTACCACAGCAGTTGTACGTGTGATTCCCTTGTACATGTTAGGGAATCGGAGCTCGGGGACCGACGGGAGGCTCGGGACCTAAGAAGAGATCTTGTGGTAGAGCTCGGCGCAGGCGTCGACGTTCTCCTCGAAAGGAGTCTCTTCATCGTAGTCAAAACAGACTTTAGCCCTTTTCGCCGGCTCAAGCTCTGGAGAACCATCGGCATGATCCCTAGCTTGTCTCTTGCGGGAGTGAGAAGCTTCAGCTCGGTCTTGAGAAAGAGCGAGGTCCGACGCCACAGCCGCCGGTGGATCGAGCTCAGCGGGTACATCTTGCACTCGAGAAGAATCTTCAGTCCTCTTAGTCTTCTTTGAAGACTTCTTCTTCTTCAGTTTCTTCTGACCGGTTTGGTCAGGTGAGTTCGCAGCAGTTCCTCCGGCTGCTCATTGGTCCCTTCGGCAGCAGGGACAGGGGTCGGATCTGCCACGTTCGGCTCCTCTTCGTCAAAGAGAGTTGGGATCTCATCCAGTGAGAGCATCCTGGCAGTCCGGGTACGTTGAGCTCGCGATTTCGGTGCTTTACGTTTGGGAGCGGCTCGCGGCTTGCTAGCTCGAGCCTTTGGCTTTCGCGGTTTCGGTTCTTGAACAGAACCTGCAATAAAAATATGTCAAGGAGGAGTTCGGAGTAAACTCAGAATAAAACAAATAAAACCAAGTTCGATAATCCAACCTGCTTTCTTAGCTCGACGCTGAAGAATTTCCTCGCAAACTTCAGGCCAACGACGCTTACCGACTTCACTGAAGGCTTCTTCGAACTCGGATGTAAGACCGGAGTTGAGCATGATACTTGGGAGATGATGACCTGCAAAGATGGAACGAAATAAAGTTAGCAAGCAACAAAATCAAAATTAGCAGAAGTATAAGTTCGTCTAGGTCTACCAATCAGAATCTTCCACTCCGATTGAGTTGGGATGTCAGAATTGCTGACGGTGAGATCGTTCATCTCAAGATAGAAATATAGAGATTCTCAGTCGTTGAATTTACTGGGCTTAGGTCCAGTAACGATGTTCTTCTTCGGGTTAGCGTTCGCAGCAAAAAACCACTCCTTGGATTTGTGGATGTTCACCGAAAAGAGATCCTCGAACAACCGACTAGTTGGAATCTCACCGAGCTCTTCGCATAAGGAGACGAACCCTACATAGTTCGTTGTAGAAGCCGGCATCACCTGCGTGAGAGCTACGCCTCGCCGATTGCAGTACCCGAGCAGACGGGAGGGAATTGGAAGCGAAAGCCCGCATTGTGTGAAGTAGGTCAGGTATATGCAGAGGAAGCCTTCGGGGACGTCCCATGGCCGATCTCCAGCTTCAGGAATTATGAAAGCAATTTGATCCGAGAGCCCATTTTCTTCGAGCACGGCCTGAATAGCACCCGAAGTAACCGAGGAAGACGGCACGTTGTTAGGACGAACGACCCTTCGTCTTGGAAGTGGTGGTGAAGCATGGTTCACCGCTTCAAGGTTGTCTTCGGCAACTTCACCCTCAGTGGCGTCCTCCTCCTGATTTTCTTCTTCGGCCTCCTCGATCTCATCGATCTCATGATTATTACCGCCAGCGTTCGGCCCTGTCCGAGCCTCCGTTTTGCGAGTCTCTGTAATCAGACGCTCGGTGGCTTCAACTCTAGATCTAGCACGGCTGCTGCTAGCTTCCACCGACTTGGAGTTCTTACGAACTAACTGTGGAGGATTGCTCTCTTCCTGAGACGAACTCGATTGATGAGGATTTTAATAAGAAGAGCTCGGCTTCGAGGGTTCACGGCGATCCTCCGGAAGGATTTGATTGGAAGAAGAGTTAATGGAAGAACTAGAAGACATTTTGAGTTCGGAAAAGAAGAGTCGAAAGAGATCTAAGAAGATTGAAGAACAGTTTGAAGATCAACCGGAAAATATTGAAGATTGATCAGAGAACTTGAAGATCGAACGGAAAACTTGAAGATAGATCGGAAAACTCAAGGATTCGCGGCGGCGAGAGTTGAAGAAACGAGAGAAAATTACAAATGAAAACTAGAGAGAGAAACAAAATCTAGAGAGAAGGGAGAGCAGCGTACCTTATATATGCTTGAGCGAGAGTAATGAATGTGAAGAGGAGTTTTCCCCTTTATAAACAGTGGGAATCGTGGGTTCCTCGATTTTCGTGAAGATCCCGTAATTCACGCGTCTCATTGAAGACAGGGTGCGAAACGTCCGGGAATACGAATCGACTGCAGTTACCGATCTCAGTTTGTGACCTACTTTGAATCAAATGAGTTCGACTAAAAAGTCATTCCCTTTCATCGAACTGAGGGGGGAGGGCTAACTGTTGGAGGTGAAAACCGCACCTCGATTTTCTCCGGTACAAACCGAGATCGGCGAAATGTAAGCCTGGTTTACGAAGGATTGTACCGGGAAGACTGGGCTTAGTGAAATCTTGGGCCGAATACAGCCCATTAAGCTGAGGTCGGCGAGAAGCTTCTCGAAGGAATGGAGAAGCTCCCCGAGTTCGGTCAAAAATAGGAAAGCTTCCTATTTGAAAAAAGAAACGAACATGAGAAAAGGAAAGGAACCGAGAGAAAAGGAAAGTTCTCTCGGTCCCATATCGCTTAAGACGTGCTTGAAGACCGACTTAGAGGATATATAAAGGGAGACGAATTGACACCAGAGAACAGAAGATATTCCCGAGAAGACTTAGAGACTGAGAGCTCATTACGCTAGACTCTTAGTTGCATTAAGTCTTAGTTCGTTATTGTCCATCTGAATAACCGAACTCAGTTGTATTTGCTTGATTTGATCTAATAAAAACCGAGTTTCCGATCTAAAATACTGTTTTGTCCCTTGTCGATATTCACATATCAGCAGTCAGCTTCCAAACGTTGGATTGTGTTTTGTTGGTTTATTCCCATGATCCTTACATGACTGGAGTTGGGGTCTTTCTTCAGAGGGCATTCCTCATCCTCATGGCTGAGCTTGAGGCAAATGAAACAATGTTTCTCCAGGTGCTCGAATTCGAATTCCAAAGAGGCTTCCTCTACGGTTGGAAAGGCAAAAACCTTTTTCATGAGAAGAGGCTTCAGGGCATTGATGTGTACTCTAACCCGACTCTCTTTAACGCCATGGTCAATGAAGGTCCTCAATTCATTGCCTATGGCTTTGAGAATGTCAAGTTTCAAGGAGTGGATAGGAACGTAATGGATGGTGACCCAGAAAGGTATGTAGCAGGGGAACGAATCAGAAATTATTGGTTCCCAACGTTATAAGATGAGCATCAAACGATTGTAGTGGTAAGGTGCGCTTCTTAGGACCATTTGTAGCTCTTTCTCCGTTTCAAAGTGAAATTTGAATCTTTCCCGGCCAAGTTATTTCCCTTCAACTCTCCCTCTTACTCCCCAAACCTGAGGGGTTTAGGACTTTCCCAATAAGAGTGAGCTTATTGTCTTCTATGAGATCCGAGTTGTCTATGGGAAGAAGACAGGCTGGTTGGTCTCGAGTCCATCTCTTAAAGGAGGATATGCTATTACCTGTTTCTTCTCTGGTGTATCGTCTAGACATCCTGGTACGGTGTTGCTAATGGAAATCTGACTTAAGAAGGAAGAAACCCGCTGAAAAAAAAAATATATACTCTGAGCTGTTGGCGTAGATCATGATTGTAAGGAAGAAAATAATCAAACGGACTGCAAACTTCAGTAAGATGATGTAAATGACTGCACACAGCAGTACCTGGTAAAAGAGACAAGAGATTTGTAACCACGTCTTGAAGTGATGATCTTGATGTACGAGATTAACAGCAGAAGCTAGATTGCGATTGCCAAAGAATCGCCTTTTCGCTAAACCCTAGCATCGACGTCATCTGTGGTCTATTCTGTAGATTTAATTGAGTGGTTTAAGGAAAATGATATTAATGTTGTTATCTACTTAGAGAAACATGTGTATGCGTGTTGCACTTATCCACTCGAATTAGGACAAGTATAGGCAAATAGCCTCTCTCTTTTTGTGTAGTCACACCTTTCAAGTTTCAACACATATACATTCATGATTCACCTTTTTAGCCTTTTAAATTTTGTTTTCTTGCACAAATCCGTACGATTTCATATAAAACCTTCTAATTTTGTATGTTTAAACATTTTCTAACTAATTATGGGTTGTATCCATTATAATAATCAGTATCGATCAAGGCTGGATTATGATTCTTGGATCTCCCAAAACTCAACTTATTCACGACCCCTCCACACCACTCCAGGACCGGTTATGACAGCACAATGGTTATATAAACTCTTGTGACGCATTACCTCGATATCAGAGAGGCTTGGACATAAAACTGCCTGTAAAAATTAAGTATGTATCAGGTTGATATTTTTTTGTAACTAGATAAGTTGGATATATAGTAAAAATTTGAATATAGATTAAAAATCTTACTTTCTCTTTTTTTTTGTATTCATCGCAGAAACGAGAATAACCTGGCACATAAGGGAAACAAACTGCAACTGGACCTATGGCTAGTCACCGCTCTACAAACTTCTCAAAGTCTTCATTATCCTTGACCGATTCCAGCTTTGAAAGATGATGCACAACAAAATGACAGCCGTAATCATTAAGCAAAAAAGAGGCAGCATCGCTATTCTTCGGCAATGCATCAGTCTCTGTCAAAAACTTCCTATCGATCTGACTTACGAGCAAGTCTCTACTGGCAAGGTTTTCGGTTCTTCCAGATTGCTTTATGACGGCAGATAGGCCTCGAGCAAGAGCATGTGCCCAGCAATCGTCTAAATTTTTCAAAGAATAAACAAGTTAGTTCATCCAGTTCTAGGTTTTATGAGAAAACTATATTTCATTAAATACTAGTAGAGATATATGGCATATTTATTTTGATGAATGGCAAACCTCTGTTTTGATTAGCATGAACACCAATTATCTCCAAGATTGGAGAACTTCACCAGCATCCAACTTCGACTAAACAACAAAACATCAAAAAATGTCATACATGTAAAATTGTAAAAGCAAGTTCAGATCATTCGTGTCATACATGTAGAGCTGTAAAACAGGTTCAGATCATTCTTGTACCGTGTCTATGTCTGCAACCGTTAGCAAATGCTCGTTTAAGTTGTTAATTTTTTTCTTAATCCGCTTCAAACTGTTTGGGTATGGAATTGCACACCTAAATTTCTCAGGTATGAATCGGTATCAATTTTCATAGTTTGTTTGGGTAGGGATTAACCGTTTTCCCGGTATTTCAATATCCTCTTCCACGCTGGATGCCCTGTTGTCATAGCACCTTAAAAACGTTGTCGTTTGACATACAAAAACTCTTATTCTGTAGACTTAAAATGTTGTTGTTTTTGGGCTAAGATTTTAAGTTTTAAAAAAAAACTAAGCGACAACGTTTTAGGAGAAAGGAAGTTGTCTTCTTCGTCGAGGTACATCTAAAAATTGGGGAAGAACAGCAACATCAATTAGGGCTTGAATCGCCAGAGAATGAGTACATCATTGATGTAATGTAGTTCACCGTTTTCATATTTATCAAATTTCCCACCATGGTTGATGACATGCAATCCGAATCACTGAAAACCATTAAAATAATTAGTAAGGATTAAACAATTTGAAACCAATAAACAATTCTAACCATTTCACCAAAAGTTAAACCCTAAAATTTCGAATTACCTTATTTTAAAGCAATCGAGAAGTCGTTTTGGATTGCTGAACTCGAAATTGGCTTCTCTATCTTCCAAAACAAACAATTCCTACTAAGGGTCCGAATGGTAACATCGTTTTTGGTTGTGCGGAAAAGCGGTTTTAAAGTGCGATACGGTTTAAGTCCGGTACGTGCGGAAAAGTATATTTGCGAAACAAATGCGATTTGTATATAATAAGCGGTACAAAATAGTGTTTGATTGGTGAAAAAACAGATTGCGGTTTACAATAAAATGTTTGAATAATGAACAAAATAACAAATAGTACATATTATAAATTGTAAGATAATAAATATATAAAAATAATTTAGTTGTAATTAAAAACTAAATCACGTTAAAATAAATAGATTTTTGGTTGTTTTCAAACAAATTATGTACTATTGAACAAATATGTTTATTGGTATTATATTTAAATATTTTAAAATTATACACAGTATGTTTATTGGACAATAATATAGTATATCTATTAGACTATAATATGTTTTAATCAATATTAACAAATTTTATACTTCGTTTAATATTTTTTTTTTGAAAGAACTAATAATTAATAATAAATTAAAAAAGAAAATTTTATATTTTATATTATCCATGGCGGAATTCGTTTTGACCTGCTAACTAATAGATGTGGTCAAACTATAAGTGGGGTTTTTAAAAATATAGAGTATTTGATAAAAACGCAAACAGTGTTATGTACTTTAAAAAAAAACGCAAAACACATTATAAAAAAAATGAATGGTAACATGTAAGCGGTTTTCAAAAACTGCACATGAAAACCGCACTAATAGATTCATTATTCATTGCCTAACTCACACAGATTATCGGAGAAGAACCACTAATTCCTATTATTCTCAATCTCACCGACTCCCCTCTATCTCAACACGGCGACAAAATGAATTTTAGTTTAGAGATTTATTTTTCTTCTCAAAACACAATCGTATTGGACTCAAATTTTTTTCGGGCCAATACTCAAAATGACGTCGTTTAAAGTTTCTGTGACAACTGAGCCTAAACCCTAAATGCTGAATTATCTCATTTTTTCTCAAACTCAAAAGATTCTTTTGATTTCTATCTCCAGAGTCGAAGTTGGCTTTTCTTTCTTCTACTATAGTCGATTTTGCGAATCTAACCCTGACTTTTGATGAAACTCAGACATTATAACCCTGATTTTGATGAAACTCAGACATTAGAATTGTCGGGGAAGATAAATTTTTAATTCTGTACTTTATACAAAACAATGTCGTTTTGTTATTAAATGTCAAAAACATCGTCGTTTTAACATCCGGTGCCAACAGTGTAGTCGAAGTGGTACATGACTACTTTTCGTTAACGAAATGGGATCGTTAACAAACGGGTTATGGGTAATGTCTGGGTTTGTCAAAAAAGTTATTAATACATGTATGAATTGTCCAAATTTTAGGGGTTCATGTATGAATTTAGGCAACTAAATTTCTCGTGTAGGAATTCACACCATTTGAAATAGTTGAGGTAGGAATTGGCTATTTTCCTGTGATTTTAACTATCAACACTCTCTATATTACCTTCTCTCTCTTCCATATCATCTCCTTTCTCTTTCACCTAATAATTCAACACCCACTAAAATTTTATACTTTACAATGATTTGTTTAATAAGATTAAACACCCTATCCCATCATTTTTATTTTATTATTTATATTTTATTTATGTTTTTGTTCTGTAATTACATATTAATAATAATTATCGATTGAAACAAATTTTTGTTTTTTTTCTTATTAAAAAAAATTGCAAGTAATAAGGACGAGAAATAGAGAGAATCATTATTAAAACATAGAAAATTACAAAAAAACTTAAAAATAATACAATACATTGAAAAGCATACGACACAACTAATAAAATACACATAAGTTAATTAGTACAATAGACTCAACTCATAAACTTAAAATTCTCTTTGATCATGTAACATTCTGAATCTTGCCCATATATGTTTGACTATATTTGCTTGCAATTCGTGATGTACACTTGAAACACACAACTCAAATCTAGCACGCACGTGATTTGAAAATACAGGTAGCACTTCGGTCGAGAATGGTTGCGGTGTACTACACCCACTTACCTCAAATTGATCATAATCAGTCCATTGTTGAGTATATATATATCTCGTTCATCCTCAACAATATAATTATGCAATATGATACATGACCTCATGATGATAGCAAGATCGGCTATGTCCCACATGCGAGCTGGTTCGCGAATAATTTTAAATCAAGCCTGCAACACTCCAAATGCATGTTCGATATCCTTCAGACATCCCTCCTGAACTTTTGCAAATAACTTGTCCGGTTCACTTTGAGGAAGCCTAATCCATTTGACAAAAGTAGGATAAGAATGATAGATACAGTCCGCTAGATAATACACCATATTATACAGACGTTAGTTCACAACGAAGTTCACGACATGATACAGATAGCCACTTGTTACTACAATTAAATTTCCAAATAATTTGTCGCTCAACTTCTGCAAAAGCTCTCTGCCCTGATCATTGAGACAGTCCCTTTTCACTTAGCTTCGTCCACATCTTCATCTCTAGCCGAGTCTTTCTTTAGTAATTGGTTTTCCTCTCTGGCCTTTGACTTGCCTCCTGTTGCTTTTAGTTTGCCTACTCTTGCAACATGGCTATTTTTTCCAAGCGTTCCAACTCTTGCGCCTTGAATTGTTTGTATTCATTAAAATCTTCGTTGACCACTTCAAGGCTACGCCCTTAGTTTTCTTTTTATATTTTTTTCTTAGCTGCATATCTCCCCATTAGATGAGCACTGGATCCTACAGAGTTGGAGTTACTAGCATCATTCTTGTGGGCTTGCTTAGACCCACTACTTCCAGAGCTGGTATTTTCTCTTACCTGACTACCATAACGTGGTTGATCACAGACAGCGACCCATTTTTCCATTAAATTGAAATTTCTATTACCACCACCTGAATATATTTCATGTGCTTTTGCCAAGACATCTTTGTCCGACCACCTGCTTTGTTGCGATCGTAAGCGTCAATCCATTTTCCCAATTTTGGGTTCATGTAGTTGTAATGATTTCTGTATGAAACTCCACCACGCGGAGGTTAATACTCAATAATTTTACTCTGATTCGCTCTTTTGGTTTCTGCCAATAACGCTGTCTGTTCCATATTTGATCCGCCCACTTAGTAGCACGAAGTTTTGCTCAGCGATCCATTTTGGGCTTTTCCGGGGAGCAGGGGTTGAATCGTCTGCACTTGGAGTGGCTTCATTAACACCACTTATACCAACAAGAGCCATTTGTGTAGAACATTCGAGAAATTCAACTGCTCTAGAGTCCAGAACAATTTCATTACCCGTCGGAGTAGATGAATAAGGGGGTGGTTGGAGATGAATATGACATTGCTGAACTGTAATATGGATGATAGTTTAGAATAACTGATGGCATGAAGAAAATTGGTGAAAAACCATAATTTGGTATATGTCGGGGTTGGTTGAAAGATTGATTTTGAAATGGATAATTGTTAGGATTTGGATAGTTAAAAAACTAATTAGCAGAATTTTGGGTGTGAAAAAGGTTATTGTTTGGATCAATTTTCTCAAAGAAGACAGAAAATGATAAAAACGAGAGTTTATGAGAGACTAAATAGAAAATTATTGTTAAAAAGATGGTTTTTTTCTATGTCCAAATATAATGAAACAGAAAATGAAAAATGATTATTTTAGTATAAAAATTTAAAAATAAATATTATTTAATACACCATAATTGATCTGAAATAATATATATGGACAAAAAATATCAGAAATCTCTACATCCATTTAAAACACAATAGGTGGCTTATTCTTCTTCTGTTATAGGAAACTAGGTCTGGTAACAAGAAGACATGAGTTAATTAGCTTTATAAAACCTCAATATTTATTGAAGGGAAAATAATCAATACTTTTTCAGCTTTTTCCCACTCTAACATCTAATTTTGAGAATAAGAGCATCTGCAATGGTTAACTCTATATTTTATTCTAAAATAGAGTTCTCTATAAATAGAGAAGGGGTTTACTGCAATGGTTGTCTCTATATTTGACTGTAAATCTTATTATTAATTGCTTATAAGTCCTTTTACTTTTAAATGTTTTAAAAATTTCTATTTATTTTAGTTTTAACAATAATTTAACATAATTATACTTTAAAAAATTTTATTTATTATATTTTGTTGTTTTATTTTAAACTTTTAAATGATTATATAACTAATTATTATTAATATAGTTTAATTAAGTATAATATTATGTGGTATCTTATTGTTTAAGTGTCAAATAAAAAGATATGAAAGTTTAAGGATTGTTTTGTAAATAAAAAAGTTTTACTCTATAAATAGAGAAATGAACAGTATTTCTCTAAATATAGAGATATACTGTTCATTTCTCTATTTGTAGAGTAAGATATAGAGTACCAATACAGATGATTTTACTCTAAGAATAGAGTTTAGAGGCAGAAATAAAGTACTATTGCAGATGCTCTAACACCCACGTTTTTGTTTTTACGTTTTCTCTGACAGCTCGTTTTATCTACGTTTACCTTTTTTCAATTCTCAAATAGCAATCACATTTTAAAACACAAGCTCTATTCTTCATTTATTTGTTTTTAAATAATTTATCTCTCATCCACTTTCTCCCACTATTCTTCTACCTCGACTAGTCTGCCGCCCTGTTTGTTTCTCCCGCGACCATCACCGTCGAAAGTCTTATTGCACCTCACTTATTCGACGGCGAGGCAGACCCATCACTCGTCCCCATCGCTCGTCTCTTGGCGTTTCCGAAGAGTAAAAGCATGGTATACAAATCTCTTTCTTCACCGGCGATTTTGGAAAAATACCCCTTCGACATCTGCCATCAGTCTGCTTATTTATACTTATTTTACTTCCGTACATGTTCTCTGCTTGTATAAACTTTGTTGGTGTTTTCGTTCTCAACTGGATTTTTTGAATTTCTAGATCTACTATTTTTCAAATTTTCTTGTACTTATATAGCTATATACATCAAAGTTCGTATATGAATAGATGTTTAAACGTATGTATAGGTTTCTAGAGGTCGCTACATATTCAGTTTGTTTTAGTGGCCACGAGTCATAAGTAGTTTACTACTTTTATGATAACAATAGTTAATTATTTTTAAATAGTAGTTGTTTAATAATAGCTGACTATTTTTGAATTTTTTTGCTTCAAGAAATATGTGGAATCTCCCACAATCCGAGCCGACACCGTTTGCAAATCATGTGCTTCCCCATATACGCGATGCACTCGATGATATTTTGAAAGAGTTGGTAGGGATTATGCGAAAAATGCTTGTTTAAGGAACCATCTGTCATTAGAACGCTTAACCTTAATGCCTTCGCCCAAAAACCCAGTTTGATGAAGCGGTACCCTAACTTCTTTGACTCAGCGATCCGTTAAGGTAATCCAACATCATTGTACCTCCGCGGTATGAGCACAATAATTGTTGACTATGATATCGAAGGTTCCTTTAGGTATTTTAACCAGGCGTCTAAAGTTGGAGTGGTTACGGTGACCTTAATGTTTGCATTATGTGCCACCACATTTGATCACTATCCAAGAGGGCTGCAAATCCTAGACCGTATAGTTGGTTGGAGATTACAAATTGGAGTACATGGAAGGCATTGCTGATCAAGTATTGGATTTGATAACATGTTGCAAAACATTGACTGTGCACATCTAGTTACCCCAAATTGATGCAGATTTCCCTATCTGCAGTTTGAAGCATCAGATGTACCGCAAGCATTGCTACCTGTTTGCTCAATACCAGCTTGCGAGGAGCGTTTTTACCCATATTTACCTATGTAACAGTTTCCTGTAGTTCATTGTAGTCGACTATTAATAACCATCTACATGTATTGTTTTTGAATATTTGGATCTGGTTCTTTACTATTTCCATGTTTTTAATTTGATATATAAGTTTTCTATTATATTCATTTTTCTTAAGTATTGTTTTTCTCAAAATTAATCTTTAGTTATGCAGTTTAATTACATATTTCTTGTTATTTTATAACGTAAATGACAACTGTTTTGATAACTGTTTTTTTTAAAGAACGCAATAAAAGTCTTCCTTAATACCTTTCATCATTTCATGTCTGTTATTTTTTTTTTCTCTCACACCTCTGAACTTATTCAGCAACTGTCACATTTCTTTCTCTTCTCTGTTTCTCTAATGCTTCCGCCGTTCCCTTCCATTTTTAACCTAACACGATGGCTGCATACAGTCGCCGTTTTTATTTGGTTCTGGAACCACCATCCACCACATCGATTATCCACGACCCAGTCGCTGTCTCTCTCTTTTCCAAACTCTCTGGTTTTCTTTGGTTTCTGGTAAGTTTTATTTTTAGAACTCGTTCCCCAACAATTGTTCATTCCTAGATCTCTACGCTTTGTCTGTGCTTCTAATTCGCAAAAAATTCTCTGTAAATATTTTAGCAGTGACTATTAGTACACAATTACTCTGGTAGTCCATTATTATAGATGTTTTGTTGGTTTGTTGTTGCGGCTAGTTTGTAATTGTGGGAGCTGGTTCTTGAGGAGATTCATTTTCTTAGGAATAGCGGTCAGATTTGACTCTCCGATAACCCGAGCACGCTCCTTTGTTAACAGTTGCAAGTTAGTCCGTTACGGATTCCAGAAATCATTAATTTTCGGAGAAACTGTAAGAGTCTCTTTTTAAGGTTTGAGGACTGGCCTCGGATTGATGTTCGTGGCAACAAGAATATAATTCTAATTCTTCGAAACTGCTGCAGAAACGGGATGATCCGTATTTTGGCGTGTGACTACAATTTTTTCGTTTGCTTTTGTTTCCATTTTTATTTTTATTTACACAATCTGTTATTCTTAATCTTTTGTTGTTGTAAACTGTTTTTTTGTCGAACCTTTTTTCTTGTTTTATTTACAATGTATTATAATTTTATTATTATTTTTTAATCTATATATATAAAGTAAAATGTTATCTCTTCTCATGATGCCACATCATTTTCTCGAACTCTAAAATTTTGACACATCATCAATTCATTTATTAATTTATTATATTTTGTGTTATTATACTTTAATTCTCATGGTAACTATCATCCATTAATTTAACAAGAATATGAAAAGACACTCTTTATAAATAATAGTTTATATATTAATGCATTTATTCATTATTATTTTAAATGATTTATTTTATTTATATGATTTATAAGATATGAACAGTAAACCATAAAATTTTAAGATAGCCGGATTTGGATTCAGTTTTGCCAAAACTGAGAAACAAATTCTCGGATCCAAAATTTGTAATATCTAAAAATATCCAAATTTGTTTTAAAACCAAGTAAAATGTTATCTCTTCTCATGATGCCACATCATTTTCTCAAACTCTAAAATTTTGACACATCATCAATTCATTTATTAATTTATAATTTATTATATTTTGTGTTATTATACTTTAATTCTCATGATAACTATCATCCATTAATTTAACAAGAATATGAAAAGACAATCTTTATAAATAATAGTTTATATATTAATGCATTTATTCATTATTATTTTAAATGATTTATTTTATTTATATGATTTGATAGATATGAATAGTAAACCATTAAATTTTAAGATAGCCGGATTTGGATCCAGTTTTGCCAAAACCGAGAAACAAATTCTCGGATCCAAAATTTTTAATATCTAAAAATATCCAAATTTGTATTAAAACCGTTATAAACACTAGAATATAACAAAAGACATAATTTTAAAGAAAAATAGAATAATAGATCATAAAATTAAATGCATATTAACGGGTAAAGAATATTCGCACGAGTTTCAAAAAGCTTGAGTGACAATTATATCATTTCTTATTTTAATTATTTTTGTTATTTGTAATAGCATATCATGTAATAATTTACAAAATAAAAATTATTTTTTAAAATGACTACTTAAATAATAATATAAAGATGTGAGAATGCATATTTTGTGAAACAAATTGTGGTATCACAAAATGTTAATATGTTCAACCTAATCTTTAAAACATAAAATGGGTGAAGTTTCCCTTAAAAATTATACAGAGTTCAGGTTAGAGATGTGACATTGAGAGTGGCTAAAAAAAAAAAACCTGAGAAAGATAGAAATTTTAACCGATCTAATATGTTGTATGTGGTTTAACATGTTGCATTGATGAGAGAGAACATGAGAAGGAAAAGGAGAGTGAGAGGGAGAGGGAGATGCAGAGGGAAATGGGTGTGGAGAAAAAAAAAATTATAAATATATTTTAGAAATACGTTAGAGAATCGAGATATTTTTAAATAATTAATTGCCTATTACATATATTTTTTTCTGAATGCAACAATCAAGAATTGTATATATTCGAAAATCATAAACTCACATAAATATAAAGATATCTACAAACGAAATTTGATTTGAAGTTTTAACTGATATATTATTTGATTATTTTCTAAATATTATATATTAAATTATTAAATACTATAAATATATATAAAAATTTGAAATACAAAATCTAATAAAAAAAATTGATATTGTAGAGATTTCTTTTACATATATCAACAAATACAATATAAAATTCCGTGCGAAGCACGGATCAACCCCTAGTTAAATGTTAAAACTATATTATCAGTTTTTGGTTTTACAGAGATTTCAAAGATATTAGATTAACAAAAAAAAAAAAGCGAAACAGATCATGTATAGGTTTTTGGGGTCAATTAAAATCATGTATAGTTAGTTAAATACACAACAGTGTCGAGTAAAGTATACTGTTAAATAAGCTCTGTTAATTCTACAGTATTTCCTTACTAATAGTTTCATTTAAATTGAATGAAATTTGTTGAGTTAAGCAAATTCGATTAATAAATCAATAAATGAAATTGAGAGGCTTTTAAATCTCACTCCATACTGTACAAATCAAATCACAATCTCATCTTCTTCCCCTTTGCTTGCGAGAATTGAGATCTAACAATGGAGATCTTCTACATCGTGGTGTTCGGTGGGCTCGCTGCGATCGTCGCCGGCTTGGAGCTCAGCAAATCCAACAAAGACCGCATTAACACCTCCTCCGCCTTCAACTCCTTCAAGAACAACTATCTCCTCGTTTACTCTCTCATGATGGGTTCGTAGATCTAACCTCTTCGATTCTACTTTTTTTTTTTTTCCCTCGTTGCCGATCCGTGTTACTGCGCCGATTCGCTCTGATTGTTAGCGTAGGTGGAACTAGATCGGTGATTTGATGGAAATTGTCGTTCGTATTGTCGTCTCTTCTTGTGCTGTGTTGATTAAACAAACAATGTCTCTTCTCCGCGGCTTTAGCTGGGGACTGGTTGCAGGGTCCGTATGTGTACTATCTCTATAGCACTTATGGCTTCGGAAAGGGAGAGATCGGTCAGCTGTTTATTGCTGGTTTCGGATCTTCAATGTTGTTTGGGACGATTGTTGGATCTCTTGCCGACAAACAGTGAGCACCCTATTCACTTTCTTCTAATGTGAAATACACTTTGGTGTTTAATTTTTGTTGGGCATTTTCATGGTAACTTAGGGGTCGAAAGAGAGCTTCTATCACCTACTGCATCACTTATATTCTCAGCTGTATCACCAAACATTCTCCCCAGTACAAGATTTTGATGGTGGGTCGTGTTCTCGGTGGTATCGCAACTTCTCTGCTCTTTTCTGCCTTCGAGTCTTGGCTAGTTGCTGAGCACAACAAGGTTGGTCAGCCTCCTTTACCTCCCCATTTCCTATCACGTCAATAGTGCTTTGCTTGATTTTTTTTTTCCTTTTTTCTTGTGCAGAGAGGTTTCGAGCAGCAATGGCTATCAGTGACATTCTCCAAGGCAATATTCCTTGGGAATGGATTAGTGGCCATCATAGCTGGGCTCTTTGGCAATTTCCTTGTGGACTCTCTGTCCCTGGGTCCGGTTGCTCCATTCGATGCTGCTGCTTGCTTTCTTGCTATAGGTATGGCCGTCATTATATCATCATGGTCAGAAAACTATGGCGATCCATCAGAAAACAAAGACCTTCTTACCCAGTTCAAGAACGCGGCATCTGCCATTGCTTCTGGTGAACCTCTTACCTTGGGCTGCTTTTAGAGATATGGCTTTCCTTCTCTAGCTTTATCCCACTCACCACTTTTCTTATCTATTTATTGATTCAGATGAGAAGATCGCATTGCTTGGTGCTATACAGTCTCTGTTTGAAGGGTCCATGTACACCTTTGTGTTTCTCTGGACTCCTGCTTTGAGCCCAAATGATGAGGACATTCCACATGGTTTCATATTTGCAACATTCATGCTGGCCTCAATGCTTGGTAGCTCCATTGCATCTCGTTTGTTGGCACACTCGTCACCAAAAGTAGAGAGCTATATGCAGATCGTATTTGTGATATCTTCTGCTGCTCTAATGCTCCCTGTTCTAACAAGCGTATGCTCTCCATCTTGATATTACTCATTACTTACTTTCCATACTCAAGGAGTATTAGCAATATACTTTCCATATTCAAGGAGTATTAGCAATATAATAATTAATAATTTCTCAATTTCCAATTGGAGCAGTTCTTGGTGGCGCCCTCAGGTGTAAAAGGTGGTAGCATATCATTCTCTGGATGCATTCAGCTAATGGGTTTCTGCACATTCGAAGCGTGTGTAGGAATCTTCTGGCCATCGATAATGAAGATGAGATCCCAATACATTCCAGAGGAAGCCAGAAGCACCATTATGAATTTTTTCCGCATCCCACTCAACATCTTTGTCTGCCTTGTACTGTACAATGTGAGTTTTCCATTTCTTAGTTTTATTCAGACTTTTTTAAGACAGTAGTGTTAGCATCACTGCTAAAAAGAAACCATCTGCTCGTAAACACAATTTTTTTCCAGTAATACACTTCTCTAGCGTCATGAACATGTCGATTGTACAGTAAGTATCGGTGGGATAGGTAACTCGTATTATAGCACTATAAAACGGAATGAACTTTAGATACACCAAGGCCGAGCCAAAGATCTACACAAAAAGCTTGCGAACATATCCATCATATAGATTCAAGGAGTAGTGTCTACATGTTAGCCCTTAGAAACTTGCAGTACAATCTAAAAGTTATCTATTCAATATCCATCATGCGGATTCTTCATTTGGATGCAAACTAGTACAGTAAATATCCACTTCCATGGACTTAATGGGCTTTTATGTTCTTTATATGCTAAAGGTTGATGCGTTTCCAATGACCGTGATGTTTGGGATGTGCTCTGTATTCCTTTTTGTGGCCTCTATATTGCAGAGGAGGTTGATGAATGTAGCCGAGATCCACAAGTCAAGTAAGTCTTCTGACATTACTCACGAAACAGTTTAATGAGAAGTAAAAGTCATGTGGTACACAACGCTTGATTGGGTCATAGAAAGTAACTAGCGGACTTTGGAATATTCTATCATGGAAATAATATATGCTCCCATCAAAAACTGTGGGTCATTATCATTGTTCATTGATGAAATGTAACAAAAGCAGCTATCCCTAGATGAGTTTCGAATGGGTGAACATTGCCTTTAATCATACTTGCATGCGTATAAATTCTTTAATCATACTTGCATGCATTCCCATCATACGTTAAACATGTTTGATCTGATCATCTTCTTGAGGACCGGTGATTCTAGTGTATCTTATTACCATTGCAGGATCACAAGAGTGGTCAGCAGCAAAGGAGATGACCTCAGAAGCTGACCCTCTAAACCCATAATAACCGATATTCCATCACCGATGACATAAAAAGAGTAAACGCCGTTGCTCAGACGGCTTTCTTCTCTTGATGATTTTCTACTTGTCATAATACGTTTTCCACTCAAACCCATAGTATCTTGCTAGTTATGTTTGGATTTTGTGCTTCCACCAGATGTAGCGAACACTCAGACATGTGCACATCAATCAGCTTATTTGAGGCTTTGGCCATTTATTCTTCTTCAATCTTTCAGCATTTTTTTTTTGTGCCCCAAAAAACAATCTTTAGAAGTCCAGAGGTTTTTGGCCCTAAACCATAGAAATGCTGAAATGGTGTTGGTGTTGGTGTTCAAAAGGAAGTCCAACCTCTTTTACCGCTTATATTTTGGTTCAAACTAACTAGTCACATATATGTCTATTACATGAAACACACAGTAGTCCAAATGAAATTTGAACTAGGCAAGGACTGATTGTGTTAGAAAAAATTGCAACGCGAGCGTGTAGTCATAAGATAAACTTGTACATTTGAATCCGTGGAACCGCACGTTATACATAAGACCTGGTGGCCATGTGAAAGCGCAGAATGCACAAAGCAAGCAGACGCTAAATTATAGAAGATAAATGATTGATTAGACCCCTCTTATGTATTGATACGATGCGACATTGCCCACTTCGAGCCATGTGACCAATCCTCAGGGGTACAACCGTCATTCTCTCACTCCTTTGCTTCACCAATTTATATGAGCTTTTTCAGGAGATCTGAGAAACAAAACTCACCAATCAAGAGAGAGAGAGAGACAGAGATGGGAATAATGATGAGTTTGAGCAGCATAGTGGTGTTGATGGTATTGTTAGGACAAGGGATTGGTAAAGTGTCGTCGACGGTATACAAAGTTGGGGACTTGGACTCATGGGGCATCCCAATTGATGCTAAAGTCTACTCCAAATGGCCCAAATCTCACTCTTTCAAGATCGGTGACTCCCTCTGTAAGTAATCATTCAATCAAATCATTATTCATTCTCTTTTCTTTCAAAATTCAAATAATCTCTAAAAACCATCATTGGGTGCAATTCAACGAAACAGTGTTCTTGTACCCACCAAGCGAAGATTCAATGATCCAAGTGACGCCATCCAATTTCAAGAGCTGCAACACCAAAGATCCAATCTTGTACATGAACGACGGCAACTCTGTCTTCAACCTCACCCAAAACGGAACCTTTTACTTCACAAGTGGACATCCCGGCCACTGTCTCAAGTACCAGAAGCTCCTCGTCTCCGTCGGCACCTACTCCGCCGAAGCAGACGACGCCTTGTCTCCGTCGTCTTCCGCCGATGCCGACGCTCCCTCTTACCAAAACGCCTTTGGTTCGATCCCTCTCTCTCAGAAATCTTCGTCGTCTCCGTCGTCCATTTCCGCTTTCACCACCGTCGTTGCTTCCCTGGCCTGCGCTGTCGTCGTCGGTGCTATCATGTGAAATGGCCATTTTTTTAATATTCCCTTTATTATTATTTTACTTTTTTTTTTCCAAAATGCAAAGATGATTGGTTCCTTCTTTATTAGTATCTCTTAATTTTTTAATACATTAAACGGCTCCGAATCTCTCCATTTCTCGTCAATTCGGATTTTCTTTAATTTCATAAACTAGAAATTTCTTTCCAAATCATCTTACTATGATTCTGTTATAATCAAACAATTCATGTACGTGTTTATAAATTTTCAACTTCCATAGCAGAAGTTAATTTGCTGTTATTAAACACAATGTTGTTCGTTAACTTTGATTCCTGATGCAATGCAATGCATAAAACAAAGCGGCAAGGAATGGTAACTCTGACTGATAGCACATAATGACGCAGTGAAACAAACTAAAATAAAGAAAGTAAAAAAAAAAAAAAAGAATGGCCAGAACAGAAGCAGCAATTCCAAAAACCAAAAACTGCTTGTGCGCACTTTGGCAAACTCATCCAATTCTGTTTTGCGTTCTCTGTAGCTTCTTCTCTGTTTACGGGCCTGTTTCTTATATTCAAATCCACCCAAAGCTTAAAACCCAATTTTTTCATATAATCTTTCTACTACAAAACTCTTTTGGATGAAACTAAGGCTTTGATTGGTAACTTTGCGGAATGGCGGAATTGCGGAAAAAATCTTGCGGAATAAATTAAGCGACTTATAAGTCGCTTTTCTGCGGAATGATTTTTCCTTTATATTTTTGTTAAGCAAAAATGCAGTCTGCGTTTTTGTATGTATTTTTTCATTACGCGGATTTTTGTTGATTAGAAAAAAACCTGCAGAATTGTGTTTAAAAACGCAATTTCGCCATTCCGCAGGTTACCAATCAAGGATTATAAGTAGCATGGAACAATCTTATCTTTTCATATGCCGATAAAAACAAACATAAAACTAATTTGGTTTCATTTTTGGGACAAAGAATATTGTTTTTACTGATATGTTACATGCAGTGCTTTTGGAGGATATTGCTAACAGCTCCCTTGGAAGATCTGCACCTTCTTTGAAACTGAAGAAGATAGTTCAGTCGTCTGAGGCTGAGGCAATAGAGCCATTAGATTGGTTAGAACTATCTACATGCACTGTGCTTGTTACCTTATTAGCGAGCCAAAAGAAAAGAGAAAAGAAGACAGTGTGTGCATCTAAACTGAGACAGGGACAATTATGGGCACACTTCATCGTCGATGCAAAGCCACACGTGGTCGCGTTGCTGGCTTGCTGCATACGAAGGATGCAGTCATGTAATTAATCAAGAGTCGATAAATTGAATAAACTTCTCTTGCTATTGCTTTGTGACCTCAAGGTCAACATATAACAAGACTAACTAAAATCTAATGAAATATACATTGGACGATATATCTACAAGATAATCCTATATACTTATCCTAATAGCATGGGACCTGAAGTGATGAGATTGAAATCACGGTTCACAATCTCATGAGTCTATACCCCGCTTTTGAATATTATTACTTATCCGTCATATTTTTCAAATGAGCCATCTTTGGTATGTCTTATAAGCCGTTTTCTTTCATCCAAACAAACACACACAGACACACTCAATGTTTAAAGCCAAAATCTTTTATGTGATGTTTCTACTACAAATTCGTTGGGATGGAACTAAACTATCAACAGATCTTTTTTTTTTTTTTTTGATAAACCAATCAAAGAGAAAAGAAGAAAGAATCAGATCTAAAATCAAGAAAGTAAGTGAGTCCTATAAGTCATGTTTGGTGGGGTTGGGAAGAAGAGTGTTGTTGGAAGAGGTGAACAAGAGAGCATAAGAGTTGAAGCCTTGTGACATGTGGCTTCGCCTCGACGATGAAGTGTGCCCATATTTGTCCCTGTCTTGTTTCCATAACTCCTTTCAATATGTTCAGTCCCAAATTTCTCACTACATCTGCAATCTCTAGAAACCTCTCACCAGTTTCCTCGCACACCATCTCTATCTGCATTTGGCCTTGTGGCTTCAAATCCTCCACGATGATTGGACATACGACCGACTCATCTTCCCCAACTTCCAACGCCCATGTTCTCTCATTCTCCTTCACCAGCTGATATCATTAATTCATCAATATTTACATTGCCAATTCAATGATCATATATAATCATCATCAAACAAAAAAAAGGTAGATTTGATTGATTGAGCGATTTCTCTCTCACTCACTCACCTTAGGCTCGTATGGTTGTTTGAGTTTGTCAGCGTACTTGGCGATGCTTTGCATGAACAGCATGTGTCTTATCGTGAGATCAAGCAGCGTATCAATGCTACACTGTTCAATTCAAAACACTAAGATATTCAATCATTTGTGATCGATCTCAATGCTAATTAATATCTAAGTAAGAGAATATTAATTAAGGTGTCGTCAAGTAATGTATAATATTATTACTACCTTTGCTCCATTTGGAATCATCCCTCGTAACTCCTTGATACGGTCTTGTATCATCTGACGGTCCTTAGGCCTCGGCCTCCTGCTTTCTCCTGCCTTTGCTCTTTTCTTCTTCACACCTTCTTCGTGAGGCTGCTTCTTCCAATTCCCTGCGACGCTTGACCTGTCTTCATCAATCCACAGGCTCCTCTGCGGATCATGGAGGTTAAGAGGAGGAGGAGGTGTTACTGTCTCCGCATGAGACATCATCTGCGGAAAGAAGCTTGAGCTATGCGCTGATGATGATGATGATTCAAGTTTCCGTCTTTTGCTCTGATGATTCAGACAAGAATAAGATTCTTGCGCATAGTTTATGAGAGAGCTGCAAGTGCTGTTGCTAAGGCTGCTGCTTATGATCTCAGAGAAGAGTCCTTTAGGCCGCAAGTCCAAAGGCGTTCCTTGATGGCTAGTAACCGAGGGAGAATCATCAGAGTTGATCATCTCAAATATGTCGAAAAGATCCTTGTCGTCATCATTATTTCCTTGGATCACCATGGAAGTCTCCTGATGATCACCTGATGAGCAATTCTGTTGTGGGGAATCAGCGAGCAGCTCGTACAGATCGTCCAGAGAGTAAGAGCTGAGAATGTCGAACCCAAAATCATCTCCATAGTTGCTTAGATGAGGAGGTTCGGAGGTTTTATCAGAGATGAGCAAAGAAGGAGGATTATCGTCGGTGAAGAAGTCAACATCAAAGCTGAGTCCTTGAAAAGATTCAGGGACATTCATGATCTCACTGCAGTCTCCCAGTGGTAATAGGGACTCGAACAAACTATCCGATTGATCTTGTTGTTTCAAACAACAATCCAGCAGAGCTCTTGTTGTTTGTTCCAACATCTCTGGGCTCTCAACAATCTCAAAGATAGATAGAAAGAAAAAACAAAAACTGATTAGTCCATGACTTCCACAGCAAGAATATACATTTTGTTATGTTTTATGTACAAACCTTTTGAGTAGAGCCTAACTGAACAACGCCGCTTGATCCTACTGGAATGATTGCGATTGTCTGTAAATTAAACATCGGAAACTGCATATTATAATCCGACTCCAATGAATCCTTAAACTTTAAGACAATTAAAATTTACCTTAAAGCCAGAGAGAAACTGATTCTGAAACTCTTGTTCACACTGCAAAACAATCAAACAACATAGATATTAAATCCTTATTCTTTTCTTCACAGAACAAAAAACAAACTGTGAAGAAGGAGAACAAACCTGAAACAGTGTGTCTGAGAACAGCCATCGATAGTTTCCGGTTAAGGCAGCTTCTCCCACGATTCTGGAGCCATATAAAAAAAAGACTAATTAATGAAGAACATACATATATATATATATATATGTTGTATATATATATATATATACATGATTGAATTGTAGGAGAGCTTCTTACCCTTGGCCTAAGATATGATCATGAGCCTGGAGAATCATATCATCAGCGAGTGCCGCTGATGCTTCATCATATTTATGCGCTTCTTTAAATCTCAATAACCTGAAATCATAATTTACCATTCATCCATGATAATTAATTGTAGTTATGGAAACTAAATACTATAATTTTTTCAAAAGTCAACGAATTCAAATTCGAACCTAAAGCAAGAAGCTGCAAATTTAGCCTATCCAAGAAAGAAACATGCGTAAAACCCTCCAAGGAAAATGAAAATAAAAAGAGAAGAGAAATTACATGGGATTAATGGGATCATATCCCCAAAAGACAGCATAAGACCATCCATGGCTGAAACAGAGACTCTTCAATATCTGCTTAACATCCAAATCCATCGTCACCAAAAAAATTGAGAATCCAAACCGAAAACCAGGCCCAACTTTTATGAAACTCGAGAAGACTTCTCCACTTATACTATATGGTATGGATCTCGAGCTCTTAAAAAGACAGAGACTTTTGTCTTCTCCAGAAACCAAACTCCAAAGATAAAAAAGCTGGGAAACAGAGGAGAAATGTCGGTTTAGGGTTTTCTTTAATCTGCAGAAAAAAAAAACTGAGACACAGAGAGAATTCCTTGTTTTTGCTTTTTGTTCAAGCAATTAAAAGGAGTTTTAAAGCTTTTTTCCTTCCACAAAAATAACATAAGCAAAAGGTTTATATATATAATTATATATATATATATGTGTATAATGTGGTGTGTACAGATATTGAAAGGTCTTCTGTAGTTCGATAGGAAGTGGAAGAGCCCTTTTTGTCTGAGGAAGAGGAGAGAGAAGTTTTTTTAGGCATTAAATGTTTTGATTTGCCTGCCGGTGTCAAGTCACGCTTTTGCCCCGGAAGTGACGAGAAATGGCACCGGCTATTACCGGTTAATGAAAGTTTGCTTGCTTTTATGGGATATCTCATATATTTATTTGTTGTCTTTTGAAATTTAATACTAACATATGAGAGGATCTTCGAGGTATCATTTCCATAAAGGGGGGTTTTATTTTACTTCAATACAGATTAATGAATACTCGATACGAATTCATGAGATACTTTAATATTAATAATATACTCTACCTTTTGAAATTTGAAGAAGAATAGTAGTAGTATGGAAATTTGTGATACAGAAGGAAAACAAAAAACAAAAAGTAAGATAATTTGAAAAAGGAGTGATAAATAATTATATATTTTTTGAAAGATGTGGATATGATCCCCACCGAACAAAAAAAAAAAATATATAGATAATGGGGCTGGGGGTTTCTTCTTCCGATCATCTTCTGATCTTCTGATACATTTTCCTTTCTTCCTCGTTTCTTGATATATCTGGTTAAACTAATTAATGTATATATATATCATATCTAGGAATTAAATTTGTAAGGGCAATTTCAATACTACCTCATTTTTATTCTAAATGTTATTTTAAGGAAAACTTTTCTCCAATTCTACTCCATTTTCACTTATAAAATAGAGAAATATCATTTTTTCCTTCAAATATAAAGTAATCTTATTTTCAACTCTATTTTGCAGTGAACTTAATTTACAAATTACTCATTCACTTTTATAAATTCTTAATACTATATTTTTTATTTATAATTTAATTTTTCATATTATATATACTTAATTCAAAATAAAAGATAGATAGATTTAAAATTGAAGATAGAAAATAAAAAATATAATAGTATTACCTGAAAATAGAAATAACATCGGTGATAATTAAATTAAAATGTACTTTATTTTGTTATTTTAGTATTGTGTAATGTTATTTTAATATTACAATGGTTGAATTTTAGAATAATATTATAATTTATAAAAGTTTTTAAAGGAAAGAAAAAAATGAATATGTTCATTTGTAATTTTTATAACTAAAATGTATTATTAGTAATTAATTATAAAATTAAAAACAAATTTAAAATGTTTTTTGGAGTTGAAAATGAAAAAAAATACATTGAAGAGAAACTGAACTCTATTTTAGAGTTACTCCATTTTTGAGATAAAAATGAAAAAAAATACATTGGAGATGCTTTGAGAGAGATAGACATAGGATATATATTATTTGATACTAAAAACTACTAAAATATTTTTTTGTCAACACTACCAAAATATAATTAAGTGTATGAGATATATCAATTGAGATGTTAACCGGGTATCTTCTACGTTAAAGATCAGTTTTTTTCTTCTTTTTTCGACCTACGTTAAAGACCAGTTTTTCGAGTGCTATTGTAATAGAAATATCAGTGTATATCTTGTTTTGAGATTTTTGTTTTTCATTATAAAATTAGTATCATTTAGTTTTACGTTGCCTAAAATCATTGAGAATAAGAATAACATACATATAAATTTACACACGGAAAGGGTTAAAGTTGGCGTAAGGGTATTTAAACCCTCTACTTATTGTACAAGGATGTTATTGTATTATTTTCTTTAACAAAAAAAAAGATGTTATTATAACATGACTATAGTTATCTCTAGGCCTGAATTTTTTGGGAATTAGGACGGGAATTGACGGGTAGGGGATGGGAATGAGAATTTCGGGAATCTGAATATACTACCCAAAGTATTCCCACAAAATAACGGAAAGGGAATTTACGGGTATGGGACGGGAACGGAAAATTCGAGAATCAAAACATACTTCCCATACAATCCCAAAATAAAATATAATCGGGAAAAGAACGGAAAAGAAATGGGAAAAATTTCGGATAATTCAGATAATTAGATTAAAATCAATTTTTGTTTTTTTTTTTAAAAAATATTATTTGTTAATAAATTGGAAAAATCATTATTTATTATAAAAAAAAATTTAAATAACCGAAATCTCTAAAATTTTACTTTATATAATTACCCAACAGAAAGTTCGGATATTTCCATTCCCGTCCCTACCCTTTCCTTTACCCATTCAAATATTATTTTCAATCCCGAATGGGAAATTATAATTTCCCTTTCTCGAAAAATTCGGGAATTTCAGGACGGGTACGAGATGGGACGGGTTACCCTTCCCGAAAAATTCAGGCCTATCTCTATAAATTAAAGCTTAATTAAACGCCTCTTATGGGCCAATGAGGTCCCCCAAACATGTGTCACCTAAATCTTGAATTCTTGGTATGATAATCTTGACTTACTTAGTTCTGAATCCACTTCTTCATGGATTATATATATAAACTGCTTAGCACAAATGTCTTCGTCACCAATCACATAATCTACATAAAGTTTAATAATATATAGTATATATGTATTCAGAAGGATATCAGAATATATATACTATCCTTAAAGCTTCTTTTTAAAAAAAAAAAAAAAAAAGGCTTTCTATTGAAACCATATCAATGTATCATAGATATATTTAGTTAATTGTGGTCTTTTGTGATAAAAATACGGTTATACGCAGTCTTGAGAACGATTATATTTCATCCATTCAGACAGCATATTGTAAGATTATATAGAAGAACACACAAAATTGTTGGCAAACACTTCTTTTTTTCTTTTATTTTGTTTTAAAAAAAATTAGAATAAATATTTTGTCTGCAAAGCTAATTTCTATAAAAACTGCTATATGACGATAGTTATTATTCTTGTAGATGAGTATTAAATGAATTTAGGCATTTTATTTTTTATTGTTTTCAGCGGTTGTCAAAAACTATACTCTAAACTATGGATCTCTTCTTAATCTCTGACTCTGACTATAAGACATATCGACCTTTAAATGCATAAGTTAATGAATATGTTACTATAGAAATACGATATAAACAGAAAACTAGAGCTTCGACGTGCAGAACATATAAAATACTTAAATAGTAAGGTCTGTTCTTTTAGAAAACGCTGCGGTTGCGACAGCGGCACAAAAAATTGTGCAAAACGACAGTGGTCCCCAGCATGATACGACGGTGACGAAACTGGTCGGTGTTACATTAGAGCCGTCGAGGAAAGACGCCGCCGGTCATTTTGCTCATGAGCAGTGACGCTGAAAATTTCAGCGTCCATAAGAGATCCCACTGATAACACCCGCGACCATTTGCAGCGACTGATTTTGTTGCCGTCGCGGCTACTTTACTTTCCATTATAACTATTTTTTGTTCGCCGCTGCCGCAACCGCAGCGTCGAACAGACCCGTAAACGTTAGAATCACATGCGTCAATATTTGACACCCATTTTTGTTACTGGCAACATCTCCACACCACACACATTAGTGACCTACATATATCACTTTAGTTCAACATTCTTTTTAGCTTTCTGGTAGTGGTAGAGAATAAATTACAGATATCTACAAATCTAGAAATGGAAACTGATTATAAATACAAATCAAATGACGAATATCTCAACAATTTGTTTCTTGGATTTGTTAGGAATAGCCATAATTTGGTCTCTTATACTCATCACACGCTCAATCATGGCCGTTGAGACAAAAGTCAACGGCATCAAGATTTTCTCTTAATCCTTTTCTTCTTTGATTGTTTTATTTTCCTTTTTCAAAACTTTCCATTTTTATTCCAACGGTGTCCGAAAGTGGTGAACTAAATCCAAAAAGTGGGATTTTATGTTGTACACTTGTTTTTTTGTATAAATAGATAAATCATTTTAGAAACTTTCCTTTAAAATAAATAGAGAACAGAATTCTTTCTTCATCGCTTATGAGAAACTTTACCAAACTAATTAACATTTGTCAACAGAATGCACTATGATACTCAAAAAAATCACTAAGATATTCATAATCATTTTATTAGTAAATTTGTACAATATGCATCACTTCGTCGTCCATGCTTTTATGTAACATGCATTTTATTATCGTAGTGTGCCTTAAGTTTAATGTTCTCAACTTCAAATTCATACTGGGTGTAGCCAGAAAAAGGAAAACTATTTCCGACAACATTATTTTTAATATTTGTGAACTTAAACTTAAAACCACTTTAAAATATAATATTTTTAAAAATAATTATTTTCTATTACTTTATATTTCTTCTAAATTCAAATGCAGGATTCATAACATATACATTCAAGATTGATTATTTTAGCTTGGACTGAGTCCCACATTAAAATTGTAATTACATTATATTTGAATTCTACTATTCGGATTATGTTGATCGTTTCAAAAGTCTGTTGATTTATAGTTGGAAAAATTAATTGGTTTGAGTATGTAAATATATTTTTATTTCATATAAAATGATCTAGTACTATTTTTTTATCTTCTTTCCATTAGAAACCAATATGGTGAACTGCATTGTTTTTATGGAACATCAGTTTCAGTTATTCTGTCATTTTTTAGATTTGAAAGAAAAAAAACACTGTTGTCTTCAAAGTAAAATAACCCTTTTGTTTCAGGTAACACAACTACTATTTTTTATAATTCCCAAATTCTCCATTAAAAAAATTGTAATTCTTTGCATTCTATGTAGATACTATAATGTCTTTATCTCTGATCAGTCGATTTCATTTGAGTTTAATTACGTATTGATTATCGTTACTGGTAGGATATATCTTCGATATGTATCAATTTAAGATATATCATATATTTTCTATTCTACTGCATATTTTATATTCTCCGATCTCGTAGGAGTTCAACCTAAAATCTTGTACAATAAATATTTATCTTGTGATCAATAAAGGTTCAAAGTGTTTATGTCAGCTTTGGGAGTTACATATACATACCAAAGTTCACATTTTAATACGTTAGCACAGTATATATCTAAAATTAATGTGGCAAAATGAAAATGAATATATATAATTTGAGATGCAATGGAATATCAAAAAGGGGAAAGGGGAAACAAGGCACGCTTTGTCCCAAAGAAAGGACCAACTTCGATGGGTATCCTTATATTTGTTAAGAGACTCTTATGGTAACACCATCATGCTATTTCCCACTACCATCAACTATCATCATTCCCTTTTTACACACATACACACACACACACACACACACACACACACACACACACACACACACACACACACACATACATATATATATACATACATATATATATATATGTGAAACCATAATTTTTGTATATGTATGCCATGTCATTAATTAAGTTACGTAAATCATTAACTCCAACCAACCAAGTTATATATTCAAGGCTCGTTTGTTGTCATGAATACACACATTCATATTGACATATATATATCAACTTTGCTTAATAAAGAAAACGAGAGTTTCTTTCAAACTATTATCTTGTTTTCCTATTGAGACCAAGGCCATAAGCGACAAAGAGCTTCAATCATGCTGATCTATTGCTTGGCCTTGACGTTTACGCTACCAAAGCCGATGCAACAACATTCCTTTGGAATTCTTGTCTCGAGCTTGAATCGTTATAATAGAAGGATCTCGGTGCCCACTGTCCAGCATCTTTGAACCCTTTAGCTTCCCACGGTGCTTTACATTTTGATTAATCGTGCTCCAAAATATTCAGAGGTTCCTTTATTAATCATTGAAAGAGCATATCGTTCCGAACTTTCCAAAAATCCATATAAAGCACCGTGGTCAACATACTTCTGATTAATCTAATATATATATTTCACAAATAAATAAAATTAAAAAATATTTGTAACACATGGATCGATCCCGACGAAAATTCTCTAGACTCTACGAAGTTGAGAATAATGCTTATACGTGTATTCCTGTTTAACGTACGAAATTTTCATGTTTGTATATAACATAGAACCATACATAGTTGATAGTTATGAATAACTTAAACTTAGACATATTCAACAATTGAATAATGTCTTAATGGTAAAATATTACAATACTCACTCTATAAAAGAATTCGAATGTGAAAATTTATCAACAGACAAATGAAAATGGCAATATTTTTTAAGAAGACATGTTATTTTTACTTATATATATATATATATATATATGAAGATATCTAGTTACTGAAGTAAAATAAAAGTAAGCAGATATAATAGACAGTAGCCGGCAGTAGCCACATATTTAGACACCACTATCTAAAACTAAATAGCTGATGAAGTGACGATCAAATTGTGGTTATTGATAAAAGGTTAGCACAAGTTGTTTATGTTATTACGATGCAAAATGGAATGATTTAGTAATGGATCGATATGATTTAATTAAAATGGAATCATCTTTAATCAGTTTTTATTTGGTTTTAAATTTATGCATGGGATTCTCTCGAGGATGTATCATTGTGCTTTATCGACGATTTTCCTCATATATAGACCACAAATTTATATGTAACACGTAATAATTTCGCCGCAATGATTTTGACAGTCAATTTCTCTTGACAAAAAAAAAGAAAAAGAAAAAAGAAAGAGAAGAAGTCAATTTATCGTTTGAATGATCACATCGTTATTGCCTTTATCATCTTACTTGGCGATTATCGATCGGTAAAGATCGGCCATAATTTTTTTATTATATTATGCAAATTATATATATGAATACAATTACAATCACAGTTAATATTTGCTATTGGAAAATTATACAGTATACTACTCACGTAATGACGTAATTATAAATAATAGTTATAACTGCATTTGTGTTATAACGCAAATATGCGAACTGGTTATTAGGTTTTACAATCGGTTTTAATCTGGATCAATTTTTTAACCTTTCATCAAATTAAATTTCTTTCTAACTATTTATAAAATTTTAATCCTAACCATTAGGCTTGCTGTTGGTTTTTGTACAATATCTCTATTACATATATAAAAGTAGATTACAAGAACCAATTTGTTCTGACCTAGTGGTAACTCCCAAGTAGGATAGTTCCGGGTTCGAGTCAACTTGATCATATCTAACTGTGCTTTAAAATTTAGAATATTTCAAACGCATATCCAAATGTAAATATGGAATTAATCTTTGGACCTAAACAACTTTTTGAATTTCTCATGGTTAAAAAAGAAAAAGTAGATGATAAGGAAAAAAAACAACTTCCAAAGTTTAGTATGGTTTTTGTACAACTTCTTGTTTATGAAATTATATTGAAGTTGATGATATTAAAATAAGATGATACTATCTTATCTCTCAAAATAGCTAAGGAGATGGTAGTAAATGTTTAGCTTCAATGCTATATTTAAGAAAAAAATTACTCATCTCCATATACGCTTTCAATTTATATTTAAACTAGTAGAGGATTATCGTATATATGAAGATAATTAAAAACGCAAAAAAATGAATTTGGTGAGAGTAGCCCTAGGCATACGGGTCCTCGGGTCGAGTTCGGGTTGGTTCCTCGGGTCGGACAAAATCGAATTGTAGATTGCAAAAAACAAAAAAAAAACATACGAAAAAGAGTTTAGAATCACCTGCAATTGGATTCTAGACGAAGATGAATGAGGAGAATGACGAGATAATGCTTCTATATTGTCGAATTTAAGTTTATAGTCAAGTTTCAGTGAAGATAGAAGTGAAACCGGCGATATCAGAGAAAAAATTTAGAAAATTTATAATATATGTAAATGTATATCGATATAATATATATGATATATATTTTTTCGGGTCGCAGAATGGATCTCGGGTTTGACCCGAACCGAAATTAAAACCAAAAATCATTTACACCAAACCAATCGAATTTAACAGTAGAACCAAAATAAACCTGAACCCTGTTTTTCGGGTCAGGTCGGGTCAGTCGGGTTCCGTTTTAAAGCCCAGGCCTAGGTGAGAGATAAGAGCGATTCTTGTTTGGAGAACAAGTAGGATTAGCAAGTTAATAATCTAATAGTTGTATTTTGAAAATGACAAAAACATTGTAAAAGAGGAAAGTAAACCAATCATGAACATTCGCAAACTCCAAGGTGCGGCCCACGATAAGGTAGAGTTGGAGGTGTTACGGTGCATAAGCACCCATACAATCATTTTCCTACTTTGAACAAAACACCGTTTGTCAGGGAATGTCTCTTCTTCGTACAATTCAACCAATTTCTTTTTTTTTAACAGAAAATTAGTATATTATTTGATTGTCTTTTTGTCTATATATTGGCACTTGATTTCACCCTGCCCCCACAACTTATATCCATTTTAAGTGGTTGGACTCCCAAAATCTTTTTTTTTTATCTTGACTCTTATTTTTGTTTGTTATAATTTCAGAATCCTCACTTGCAGACTGGATAATACATAGTATTATTTTACACGTAATAATTGTATAGAATTTGGATTAATTAGCCGTTAAATACTGTTTTACACATATAACAGTAACATACAAGCCATAGTTAGACGAAAGTGTTTCCAAATAAAAGTACATAATTCTAAAAAAGAGAAAGAAAGAAAAAGGTTTAAAAACAAAAATTGGTGGTAGTGTGGCCATAAAAAGCGCGGGAGCTGTTTCACGAGCGACGAGGAGGACGAAAGATTCCTGAAGAAGAAGACGTGGAAGAAAAGGATTGGATAGGCAGCTCGAATGACATGTTGATTTTGAGGGTTCAGTGTCGGATATGAGGAGGCAAACTCTGCCCAGCCTGTCAGATTATCTTTTTCCCACCCACACTCTCACACACACAATAATAATAAATAAATATTAAAAGGCTTTTTTTTTTTACAACTGTTTTTGTTTTTTCTAATTTGAAAGAGCTCATTGTTTTATCATATTCAAGAATAAGGATGGGCTTGATAATGCAAGAGAGGCTTAATAATGATGGGCTTATGAAAGCCCAATAGTATTCTGGCCCAGCCTAAGCGAATGCGAGAGAGAAGAGCGAGATGTGTTTCGTGCTTTGGAGAGAGAGAGAGAGAGAGATCAGAGACGGGGAAGGAAGGCAGGAAGGAAGGAAGGGGGAAATAAAATAGAAATCGAGAAGAAGAAAAGGATCAATAATCATCATCATCATCATCATCATCATCGTCAAAATCGGAGGGCGATCGAAATTTGGAGAAGAAAGGAAAGGAAACTAGGAAAGAGAAGATCCAATCGAAGGTGAATGATGTACGTACGGGCGGTTCCGACGACGGATGTGAATCGGAACACGGAGTGGTTCACGTATCCAGGTGTGTGGACGACTTACATCCTCATCCTCTTCTTCGGCTGGCTCCTCGTTCTCTCCATCTTCAACTGCTCCCCTGGCATGGCCTGGACCATCGTCCACCTCGCTCATTTCTCCGTACGTCTTTTTGTTCTTTGATTCATTTTGATTTCAATCAGATCAGATCGTATTGTAGTTTGTATTGTATCAATCAATCAATGAGTGAATCAACGAATTGTTGTGGAATGAACCAATCGATTGTTGGCTTGCCTTTAGGTTACATATCATTTCTTTCACTGGAAGAAGGGAACACCGTTTGGGGATGACCAGGGAATCTACAACAGGTTGACTTGGTGGGAACAGATTGACAACGGCAAGCAGCTCACTCGCAATCGCAAGTTCCTCACTCTTGTTCCTGTTGTCTTGTATGTTCTCTTTGCTTCTCACTTCTTTATTGCTTTTACTTCTCAGGATTGATTGATACACTTGTCCTGCCTTACTCCTCTGCATTCCCCATCCCTTTTTGATATGCTTTCTTTCTTTCTCCTTTGTCTTGTTCCCTTTGCCTATAGCTAGTTACTCAGCAATATTGAATCTTTCGCCATTCTCTGTGTGCCTACCATTTGCATAACCCTTTTCCAATGTTCAAAGAAGTGAATCATCTTTCCTTTCCTCTTCTCCATTTTTAGCGTTATTTTGTGACATAAATCTGAACCCCCTTTCGTTTACATTCCTTGGTACAGAGACAGAGATTGGTGTCATAAGTTAACATTGCTACTTTGTTCAGATTAATTATTTCTTCTTCTTTTTTTGTTCATGTACATCAATTGCCTCTTTCTATCTCCTTGTTTTATGTCAACCTCATTCTTTTTTTCTCTTGAGGAAATTCTTATACCAGCTGTTGTTATCGTTTCTATGTTGTCTTGGTTGGGTTTGATCATACTTGCTGATATGATGGGTTAGGATTTAGCTTCTCTTAGTGTTTCGGCCTATTTATTAGCCTTACATTTCCACCTACTGTATTATGACAATATCTGAAACCATATCTGTTGTTTTGTCTAGTGTGGTGGGACAACTACAATATATAGATATACTAGGATGTTTTTTTGACATTTTTACTGGTGGATGGATCTTGTTATGAATGAAACTTGTGTTTTGAACTTTGGGTTTTAGGTACTTGATAGCATCTCACACGACAGACTATCAACATCCGATGCTCTTTCTGAACACGCTTGCTGTATTTATAATGGTGGTTGCAAAGTTCCCACACATGCACAAGGTTCGCATCTTTGGAATCAATGCAGACCAATGAAACCACCACCATATGCGTTATAATGAACTCAGATATATATATATATATATATATGTCTGACCATCATCATGGATGGATGGAGCCTTGAAATGACACATACATATATGCCACTTTTGTCTTCTTCTTCTTAGATTTTCCTCGTTATTAATGTAAAAGCCAAAGAAGTCAGAGAGAAGGGTTTGTAAGTCTCAACCCGCGGTTTAGTAAATTTTAAAATTTTACGTTATACAGTCGAGACTTTTGGTCATTGTTGCTTGCTAACTTATACTGTTATTGTGAAATCCAGAAGAAAAAGAAGAAAGAGGATATTTGATTACGATTAGTGAGTGAGCCATGTTTTGATGTGACTCTTTTCCTTTGGGCTACAAAAGCATTAGTCCAATCGGTTCCTTCTTTTACGTCGGCCCGTCCATCAGCAGAATAAAAATCAAAAATGTAAATTCTTTTTTTTTCTTTCTTACAAATATCCTTTCTAAATGATTCCCAACTACAGTATTCTCAAATATTAGAAATAGTCCAATAGCATGGAGGTTGCTTAATTCTAAGCTAAACCCGAATAATAATACAAATTTGTAGAAGCAAACAAAGAATCAAAATGAGAAGATGTTGATCGCAAAGTGTTGTTGGAGAGTCAATTGCAACAGAAACTAAATCTACACACCTATTCTCTATATAGATACGTTTCATATATAAACTAATATTGGTTTCCTATTTTTTGTTTACATATGTATATTGTCCTAAAAATTGTATTTAATCTGCAAATAGCCTCTGCCATTTTCCCTCAAAGAGTCAAAGATCAAGAGGACTTTTGGACTGCGACTACAAAAACGGGTTTAGCTAATTAAAATTCTACAGTTAATGCACATGTTCTTAGACTTGTTAAAGGTTTTTTAAATCTCTGTTGTACGGAACCAACCCTGTTAGAGATCATTTAACTAGTAGTAATATGTCTAACATCATCTTAAATAACCCAATTTAATAATAATTGACATTTAATGGTTGTAAGCTGGACTCTTAAACCCAACTCATCTTCCACTTTTCCCATAATTTAATCTTCATTGCTTTACACCCAATCAAACATGTTTTTGATCTTCTGTGCGAGGATAGAGAGAGAGAGAGAAGGAGAAATGATGATGACGATGGAGAGAGATACGAAGTCCGAGGGGAATGTTTGGGTGGCTCCATTTCATTTTATTTTTATTATTATCTTGTATTTGTACAATTTAATTGGAGTATTATGTTTTTTTGGTAGTTGTTGTTAATTGTTAAAGTTGCCTTGAGAAACCGAACGTTTTGCGGTTCTCTTTCTCCTCAAAGCCGCTTTGACTCAACCGTACTCCCTCCTTTCAAGGGTTCCTAAATGACAAACAAATAGCCAAATGGGTTTTTTTCTTCTCCTTCATACTCTTCAGTCTTCACTAAAAGGGCTTTGAGTAATGTTTTTAGTCTATAGATATAATTAGTATAGTACACATGTAGGAAGCACGTGACTGAAATCGGAACAATAGAAAATTAAAATATGGGTTCTCTTAGGCTTAACCTAAATTAAGCACACTTACATATACATTACAATATATAGATCTTCTTCTTCTTCTTTTTTTTTTTGTTTTGTTTATGAGTAATAAACAATATAGGAAATTAGGAACTTCAGATGCATCGAATCCATAAATTTAGGTAACGAGCAGAACAACTGAGATTTGATTTTAAAATACAAAAGTCATACAGTATCCATCCCCAACCCAAAACGAAGTTAAATAACTCTTTTTTTTATATGAAAAGAAAAGGACTAATACAGTAAACACCCTGATGGGTAGTTAACCCTCATCTTTAAAAATGTGGATGAAATTATATAACTTTATGCTTTTTCATATTTCCTTCTAAAAAAGCTCTTTGGGTCCTTGACTATAATTTATTGCCATGATCCACCACCACCAGAGGCAGCAGAGGCACCAGCACTTAGCATGCCATTCCAAAACCCAACAGATTGGTCAGCATCTCCTTCTTCTTTCCCGTGTTCATGATCGCTGTGATGATGGTGATCATTCCCATTGCCACCACTATTGGTGCTTGATAATGAAACTGGAAGTTTCAGGCTCTCAAATGTCAGCAAAGGCCTACTTCCATTGTTAGTGCGAGTGGACCCTTCTTCTTGATGTAGAGAATCCCCACCGTCAAGAGAGAAGCCCAAAGCTGGTGGTCTCATAAACTCTTGAAACTGTGGGTAACTCAGACCAAACCCGGGGGCTGCTGCGTAAACTGATGATGAGTCATGAACACTAGGAAAAGGCATGAAAGCAGGGCGTGAGGAATTAGAGATCCCTAAAAGCTCCAAAGCCGAGGAGGTTGAGACAAGTGGGTTGTTCTTCATGCTGCTGGGTACTACTTGCAGAAACTCAGGGATAGTGTGATGATGATGATGAGCAATCCCAAAACCTTGAGAAAACGCCAAGTTGAGATCTTTAACCTCGTGGGCATTCTGAGAAAACGCCAAGTCTTGAACTTTGGCCGCCGTCGCAGTCGCCTGGGCATCCTTAGGGTTTACATGTGGCAGTGGTGGTGGTGGCGGCGTGGTGTTGTTGACAAAAAGAGCCTTCTTTGAAGACGAAGAGGACGAGGGTGAGGAATTGGAATTAGAAGAAGAAGAGGAAGAGGAAGAGGAAGAGGAAGATCTCTTGTTCTTCCTGATACCACCACCTATGGGGATATTCCTAAGCGACCCACCTTCGGTCCAATACCTCCTGCAGTCCTTACAGAAATACCTGGGCTGCGTCAAGCTGTAGTTATTGTAGTAACAGAACTTTGTGTTTAAGGAGTTGCATCTTGGGCAGTTCAAAGCCTGATCTTTCTCCGGTCTTGCCTTCCTCTCCACCGGAGGAGCAGCAGCAGTAGCAGTAGAAGGAGGAGGATTAGGCTGTTTCAAGCATGTGTTTGTCACGATCTCGTTCATTGGCTTCACAACAAACTCCTTTTTTTTTTTGGTGAGGAACAAAACAAACAAAGCATATAGAATATACAATTAGATCACACACAAGAAAAATATCATTTTAACTTGTTTAGCTTATAACTTTAAAAAATGGTGGAATACTTTTATCGGAAAAGAAAGAAAGATTAAGAGAAAACAGTTCTATTAGAGCTTTTCTGATAAAGGAGGAAACTGAAAAGAAAGTAGTAAAATATACCTGAGGCCATTTAGCTGTGTCCATGGCTATGGAAAATTTCAAGCTGATCAAAACCTTGAAGAAGAAAAAGAAGAAGCTAAGGAGAGAGAAAAGAAGAGAAGAAGAAGTGTGTGTGGAAAGGTAAAGCTGGTGTTATTGAAAAAGCAAGAAGAAGACGAAAAAAGAGAATTTTTGATTTTTATATAAAGAAAATGTAACTTTAGTGGGATATATAGAAGAAAGAGAGAGATACACACGTAATGTAGTCTGTGTATGTGTGTGGCTTCGCTGCTTTGATGGAATCTTCGTAAGATAAAGAGAGAGAGAGAAAAAGGGGTCTTATGAGTCTGACACACTCTCACAGTATGCGCCCGCCGTCCCACGAATCTTTATTATCTCCATTACTTGTTTATACCCAAAAAAAAATGTAATAGTATTACTATTAAGTATTAACCCATGTGTTGGGTCTCTACTGCACTTTTTTGTTTGTTCACAATTCTTAAGAGTTAAGAGAGTTACTAATGATTTGTTTAGTTTATCTTTCTAAAAAACTTGTGATCTATATAGCCTCAATACATGTCATCATTCATTTTGAGGCAGAATTTTAGTTAGTAGTAAAGATATGTTTAGCACATTTTTGAAAAAGTGAGATGATATAATCCAACAGAAAAACAAGTGTCACGTCGTGACTCGTCTATCCATTGAAATCTCTCTTTCTGCATTCCACTTCCTATCCACTCTTCTCTCTATTTTTTTTTAAGTTTTTTTTAAGAGAATTAGTTTTTATTAATTAAAAATATTTTATCTGTAAGACTTAGCCCGATATAATTAGGGTTGAAATGTTTTGAATATTACTATCAAGAATTTTGAAAACATATTTCAACCTCCTCCAATCGTTTTCAATAGAAGTGATATACTTATATGCCCTGTGAGAGGTCGAAAGTAAAAGAAGAAGAAGAAGAGAAGATACAATGCAAATATATATATATATATATATATATATTGGGTTTTTCCAAAGTTGTATAGTTTGTAATTTCGTTCTTAATAAAATCAAGTGTGAAGTGGAGTCTTAACAAGCAAGAGAAACGCCTCTACTGCCACTAGGACCCACACGTCTCCTAATCTACGGTCCCAATACCATCCCAGCCATTGATCTTCCCTTTCTTTTTTTTTTTCATTCGATGGAACGACGTCGTCGGGGACATATATATATATATATATGTATATAATATTTTAGATAGACAATACACGAAGACAGTATATTCGATCGTCGGCGTGGAAAACCGGCGTTTGTCTGGGGAGTAGACAGACCGGCGGCTAACTGCAAAGAGAGTGTACGTGTGGGACCCAACCAATACGCGCACCAAAGTGAATCTCTTCGAGGACTCTCTCAACAAGTCTCTCTCTCTGTCTGATCGATCATTGATCTGAGTTGGACGGTGGACGTTAGTCATCTTTGTGGACCCTACCTGTTTGTGTTATTTGTGAATCCTCTCTCATCTCAGCCGTCCGATCTCTCCCTCTCTCGTGGGCCCGACCATCTTCCTCCTCTATTTCTTCTTCTTCTTATATTGCGATCCACGTCACCACCTCTCCCTCCCTCCATCTACTACTATATAGGAGTCTAGCACTAGGATTAGGTTATTATAAGAGTAGGGGAATTTTACATAACTAATAAACACACATTTTGCATTTTCCTTTACGTCCAAGAATGCATTTTCACACCTACAAAATTGCTATTTCAGTTTGCTAATTTTAATCCCTCACGCAATTTATTTTACTCTACTTAGCTGTATCCACAATTTCTCCGTTGCAATATGACGACTTCATGTTGGATATATGCCATTTAGACTTTGATTGGTAAACTTGCGGAATGGCGGAATGGTGAAAAAAATCTTGCGAAATAGATTAAGCGATTTATAAGTCGTTTTTTTGCGGAATGACTTTTCCTTTGTATTTTCGTTAAGCAAAAACGCAATCTGCGTTTTTGTATGTATTTTCTTATTTCGTAGATTTTTGTTGATTGACAAAAAACCTGCGAAATTGTGTTTAAAAACATAATTCCATCATTCTGCAAGTTACCAATCATAGCCTTAATAGGATTAGTAACACACAAGTTAAATACCTTTTTATGATTTTACATTAATCATTTCTTTTACTTGGGAAGCTGCCCCCATCCTACCCACTGACTAAAATTAAAAGTGTACAATAATCTAAATACTGCCACACCATTTTTTAGGTTGATTTATGAAATTCCATTCTAATATATATATATATATATAACGAAGAAATTCTGTGAATAGACCTTCAAAAAAAAATGTGCAAGAACAAAAATTGTGATGCATAATAACCAAATTGTTAGTTATTTTGTTTATCCAATCAAATTTTTACGACTAATAGTATTTCCAACCCAGCTTTTAAACCTTCAAATTTGAGGTTTTTTACATTTAATTTTTCAAATTTTGAAGTTTTGAATAGTAAAACCTTAAATTTGAGGATTCACTATTCAGACCCTTAACAGTATTTATTTTATTTTTCAATTCTTATAATTGTATATCTTATCAATAAATTTACTTTTATTTTTAGTTTTCATTTTAGTTCATATAACTAAATTTTTTATAAATGTAAATATCTTTATAAAGTTAAATCTTACTTTTTAAAACCACATAAATACTTGAAATTTAAAACTAAAATTACCAATATAAAAGAAATATTACATAACATTTTTATAATTAAATATGATAGAAATACATCAAAACACATAGAGTAAATTGACACAGGAAACTAACATAAACATATAAAAATTACACAAAATAAATCATAATACAATACTAATAATATGGTAAATTTGATCCTGAATCTTCAATTTTTTTTTTATAATTTGTTCTCTATTCTATCATTATAATTAATAATTATGAATACTGAGAACTATAATAGAAAATATATTTTTTTTTGAAATAGAATTGAAGTTTAATTTTATCTTTTATCTTTAAGGATTTGTCACCCTCAAAATAAGGATTTGGGTTGGAAATGTTGTAAGATGGAGTCTAAAAACACCAACGAGTCCTAATCAAACTCAGAGAGTAGGTCACGCTACATCACCTAGAAAACCTCACATATGGTGCGATAAAATTCTTTATGATTTGTTAGTTAATAAGAGTGATAGTCATATGCTTTATGGATATGGAAAGGATTGAACTGATCCAACTTTAACCTAACATGCATGGCACATCTCACATGCTGACTTGCATGCTCTATGTGACGACCGAAACATTTGTAATGTGATATCATAATATTGCATACTCTGGAAAATATCCAAATACTAATTATTCATTTCTTTTTACCGTCGTATAAACATTATATCTTTATTTAATTAGTATACTCATAGGATTGGATGATTGTATTTAGTAATGTCACATGGCGTGTGCGAATGATGTGGACATATATCAAGTTATCAACTAAATTAAGCGAAGCTAGTGTAAATGGCCACTTGCTTTGGTATCTAAAGAATCCATTACTATTTAGAAACCTATGTTTTTTTTGGGACCAAGCCAACCAAAATGGTTCCTAGGCAAACGGGCATTTGATGGCTCAATATATGGATCGAGGAAAACGTATACTTGAGCAACTTATTATAATTCAATATAGCGAAACATATTGACCAAACGTCCAATTAAAACATTCCTTTTCTTTTTATATAAATGTTTCATTATCATAAATGGTGACAATATCACAATATTGTAAAATGTGTTGGAATAAGCTTGAAAGAAACTTGAAGTGCAAGTTTCTTAATCCTAATCAAAGTGTGTTTCTAAAAGGTTAAGATTAGAAAAGGAAATTTAAGAGTTATCTAAAAGGAAATTTAGGAGTTATCTAAAAGGAAATTTGTTTATCTATTGGAATTAGGAGTTAGCTAATCCATTCTCTATATAAGGAGTTGTAGAGTTGTTGCAAACACTTATGAATTGAGAGAAAGAGATTTGAGAGCCTTTAGTTTTTGAGTGATTTTTCTAAAGGTTAATAAAAGAGAGTTATTTTTTTACAAATCTGTGTTCTTAAACTTCTTTGAATTCTATAAAATGAAGCTAAAACTCAACCCCCAAGAATATTGGGCGAGCCATTCTTGATGCCTGGACGGCTGGACCACGTCCCAATTGGACAGTTAGTTAGTTAGTTATTACACAGTTAGTCCTATAATATTAATTCGTACGGTAGGGTCCGTGTAAAATACCATGAAAAGAAGATAGAAGCTATTGGTAGGGTTTAATGCAGGCTCCAACCTTAACTACGAAACAACAGATTACATATTATTGTTTGTGTTCAAACTTAATGTTTAAGTTAAAATCTCTGATTATTTAGATTCACGGTGGTCGGTAGCCTTAGCTGTAGTTAAAATATTATTGGTTGATTCCATCAATCCCAGTAAAATTATTTTTTTTTTAAATGAATTATTTTTTATTTTGGCGTAATCCACGTCAGTATGACTAGGAGAGAGAGTTGCATATGGTAGTTTTTGGTATTTGGGTTTCTCTGATTTTTTTAAAATTTTAGTTGTGGCTCTTTAACCAATTCTCGGTTCTTTTGGCCGGGCGTTGGTCGGTTTGTTTTCGGAGTTCTTGATTCTCGAATTTGCTATAAAAAATGGGTGTTTAGAATCAGTTCCCTAACCAGGATTTCAGGGGATGTTTCGGTTCGGATCAGTGCTCTTGGCTCTCCGTCCTAAACACGTGGTGAGAGCAAATATAATGAGCCTCAGTCCGCTTCAAATCATTTTGAAGAAAAAGGCAAAATGTGTGTCTTGATACATCTAAGCTCATTTTCACCTTTCTTCGGCTCCTGGTCTCTCACGCTTTGCTTGGTGTTCTAAGACAATATTGATTTGGTGTATCTTTGTTAAGGTTTTACTTATCTTGTTTGGGGCTATTTGACTATATCTGTTATCTGTCGGTTTTAATATCATTGCTTTGTGTCCTTCTATTGGTTTTAGAAGGATTTTGATCCTTCTTGGCTTCATGTACGTAGTTTCAGGCTTCAAAATCAATATAATCTAATAAATGAGAAAAAGGAAAAATACTAGGAGAGAGAGTGATAGAGCAAGTGAATGATCAAAGAATATTTCCACGAATAATGTCGTCTATTTGGAAGATTAGGAATGAGACAGCATTTCACCGGGAACTACCAGATATGATCAATCATGCCATCAACGAATAGAAGGTTTGAAAGGAGGTTCATAATAGTGGTTAAGAGTATGGAAAAAATCATATTAGTTAAAACACCTAAAGAAACACCGGCTTTAACGGATTTATTAGGCACTAATTAAGACAAACCGTTAGTTTAATACCGATGTTTTTCCTATAAAGCAGAGAAATCTCGTGCACGTTGAAATCCACAAAACCCTTAGGGAACATCCTAATTAAGCCTTTAACCTGAAACCTTAGTTACAAACTCTCAAAACGTTTTTCTCTTTAGCTTTCTATGTTGCGGTACCTATATCCTTTTAGAAGTGATATTTTTACAGTTGAGAACCTTTCCCATATAAACTAGACGAAATCCAATTATAACATGAAGACTTTTCTTTTTAGTCTAGTTTGTTATTTTTCCCATTTGTAAATAGAAACTAAGGTGCGATTTCCCATTCTTCGTGAAGCTTTTCTGATGTTGATTTTCTTCGTTTATTCCTGACATAGACGATACTCATCAAAAACGGCTTCCGTTCAGCTTCTTGCTTCAACAGTTCATATTGTTCCACTCAATTTATGAGGAAGAAAGTCACTTTAGGAGACTTTGAACAAATCAAGAGGTCACGTAGATGCGGGAGGCTTTAGGCTCTATTACGGGTATGGAATGAGTCTATATTTCCTCACATGACTGAACAAGTTATTTGGCGCAATAAAACACCAACAAATAAGAGTTTATCACTTCTTGGCTGGAGATTAATTTTAATTATAGGCAATCTTTATTATTCTCTCATGCTATAAGCTGAGTAAAATGGCACAGTCTCATGTTGTACAAGTTTATGTATTTCTGGGATAGATTGTCTCTTATTTTTCATAAGGTTAAATATTTAGGTTGATTGTTTATCATGTTAAGCGAAAGCTAGATTTGAAGATTTTTGTAAAAAAAATTATGGGCCAAGAGTGCATCTCCAAATTGGGACTCTTTGGAAAAAAAAAGCAGAAAAATGTTAAGATGTATAAAAACAGACATTGGAATATAGAAAGCTCCTTCTTAAGGAAAACCCACTTGGTCACAAAAAAACAAAAACCCCAACAACATATTTTCACGGCCTTTTTTAGCTGTCACTCCATAAAAACGTCGTCTCCTTTATCGTTTTTGATTTTCATTACTCAGTTAAAAAAATTGTTGAAGCAATAATGCAGAAAAAACAAAATGGTGATACCTCATATCATAACGCCAATAGTCAGGAACCCCCACGGCACGACTCAGGCTCTTCATCCTTATTTTGTTTTTATTCGTCATGATTTGGTTACCAAATATATAATTTGTATTCTGATTTCGTCAATTCTCGATTAATACATGTCATATACATCGTTAATAAATTAAAACAAACTGACAAACTATATCGCGGCACTGCTTATATATTTATTTACTAATTTATTATTTGCGCGAGCGAGTGGTAGGCCTTATAATATTCATGGACGATCTTTTGTCAACAAAATACAATTAGAAAAACACGCTACATTACGTGTGCGACATTACTCTTATTTTTGTTGTTGTTGTTGTTGACAGCATTATATTAAGAGAAATTAGGATCTTTAGCAAAGACTAAAGTAGTATTTACAAATATAACTATTTACTATTGAAAATACTGTGCTATTTTCATTAATACCAAAAACCCCTATGAAGTCTCTCTCTTTCCCTTGTCTCTCTCTCTTATATCTCTTCCCTCTCTCTCTCTTAGAACATCCACAATGGTGAATTCTTCATGGGGTTCACCTTAAATTTTTAATTAATAAAAAATTCGAGAAGAGAGAAAAGATCAAAGAAGAAAGAAGTGGAAGAAGCGACGAAGAGAAGAGAAAGAAAAAGAGAGAAAGAGAAAGAAGATGAAAGAGAAAAAATACAAATCAATAAAATTCTGACATGTCACCATAAACCTCCTATGAACCTGTCTCTAAAAGTTCTATAATTAGAACTTGTTTTATATAAAATGGATTTTATTCAATTATTTTAAATGGAAAAAATCCATGAATCCCACCTAAAAACTTTTAAAGAGCCACTGTTACGATGCTCTTATATCACTTTCTTCTCTTTTATATCACTTCTCTCTCTGAATCTCCTCTTTCATAACACCACACAATAATTGATCTTTTTTTATAGATATTTTAGAGTTTTATCTTCCTATTTTTATAGAAAAATCATTCATCTATATGATGATAAAATCCAACAATTAACAAAAAATTCTAGTTATAGTCATGTATCATCTCACTCTAATCTCTTACTAAGCTCTTTATGATTTACACAAACATCTTAAACTACTTCTATTCTTATTGGTGGAATCAGGTGAACTAAGAATCATATAAGAAATCTCACTCTCTTCTAATTAGGTGCCTCGTCTCTCAAATTTTTTTATCTAAAACTTTTCATACTGGAGAAGAACTGATCAGTAAAAAAAAGATAGAATATCAAAATACTCAGAAAAAAAAAATTAATGTTTATGTAGATAAGTACTCAATTTACCATTTCACAATATTAATTTCAATAACTAAAATTTATTACACATATAACAATATATTGGATAGATAACTCTAATGTTAACCGAATAATATGATTGTTAGCCGATAACAATAATAAGAAAGTTAATATCCAATGATTGAGTTACCTTGATAAATATCAAGTTGATAATTAATTTAATTTTTAACTGCTACAATAAATATTTTAACATGTGCAAGAACATTGTTAGCAATCTAATACGTTTTATATCAACACCATCACCATATTATGATTTTCACCGGATTTTCATCGAGTTTGTGTCAGATCTCATCTAATCTTCGACAGATTTTCATTAGAGTCATACCATTCTAATTTGGATTAACCCAGTATTTATCGAATTTCCGTCGAAGTTGAATCATCCGATTTTTTTCAAAGTGTAAGATTATGAAACGTAATATACACCAGATAAGTTACCATGTTAAATATAAAACTAACAATATATTTAAATATTTATCTAATACAATAATTTTTTTATGTGGTATAAAATTATTGTTATCAATCTAACATGTTTTATATCATGATAAATATAATGTTAGATGTAAATATAATATTTATACATAATACAATAATTTTAACATGTTATATTAGAAATGTGTAATCTTTGATAGTAATAACAATGGTGGTCGACGGAAGTGATGTCGTTATCACTGAAATATGGCTATATGGATATTGTTAGACTGCCAGAAATTTGGTGTTTGATGTTTCGATAAATTCATCAGTGTATTTAAATCGTATCATTGTGTGTATTTTGTTTTCTGAATTTGTTGAGAAAAGAAAAAGGAGAAGTGGTGGGGAAAGAGGAGAGAGAAATCATGGAGAAAGAGAGAGTAATTGTGGCACCTTCAAGCAAAAAAAATTCCAAAAGGGGAAAAGGAGTTATTGGTCTTTTCTCCAGTAAAATGAGGTTTCGGTCCACTCAGTGTTATTCAGCTAATTTCAGCTTCTCTCTTTTGGTTTTCGACCCAATTAACTCAATTCGGTACATGGACAAAACATATATATATATATATATATATATATGGGAAAAAGGCCGATTAGTACCTAAACACCATCATCTGGTACCAATCAATATCCAAACAATTTTGATAGGTTAATCAGTACCTGAACTTATTAAAATCGGTAAATACATACCTCAACAATATTTTTGTGGCCAATAAGTATATTGACTTTATGTCTGTTAGTCAAACCTGTTACCTTGCAAATGGAATCCGACTTGGATACCGCCGTGGATGCTCTATTCGAATGAAACCAATACGACGCCGTTTAAGGTTAAAAATCTGGAAAAAAGACAAAATGACGTTATTTTAAATTAATTATCCTTAAAAAAAAATACACCATCTATATCTTCTTTCGTGGGAGAAAAACATCGATAATTAGGATTTGGGTGGTGTTCAAAATCAAATAGGAATGACTTCATCGTCGAATGCTAACGCTTCTTCGGAGATTCATGGTAGGTTTAGGTTTGCAATTTTGGTTTTGATTTTGATTCAAACGCTTTCGGAAAATCAAATCAAAAATTTCAATTTTGATTTTTTTAATGTATAATAGATTTAAAACGACGTAGTTTTTGTCTTTTTCCCCTGATTTTTAACTTTAAATGACGTCGTATTGGTTTCATTCGAACACAGCATCCACCGTGGCATCTGAGTCGGATTCCGTTTGCTTATTAAGTGACTCGAGAAGAGACGAGTCTACTTATATATGTTTGTTTAAATGAAATAAAGTAGACTAGTTTCTTTCTTGAACGGGTTTTTGACACAATGTTTTTAATTTTAACAGAAAAATGGGTGCACCGAAATTTTTTTTTTTTAAGTTGGCGTTAGAAATTTGTAGTTGATTGATGTAGGTTACACTAGTCGTGAGTCTCGTGACATTGTTTCTTGGTAAGGGAGAGGCATAGACTACTCATGACTCATTGCCATGTTTCTTGGTAAGACCCAACCTTTTATCGTCATTTTAGGCCACCTCCAACGGGGGTTCACCATGGTATCACAAGTGGGTCCGTTTTATTTTTTTATGTTTTTTAATTATATTTTCAGCCTAATTTGAGTGAGACGGTATGAGCAGAATCAGTTTATTGAGCCCGTATGACTCGGATATGACTGGACAAGTGGCAAACTCAGATTGACTGTTGTGTGGAGGAGAGAAATTAATCGAGGTCTGCTGTTTCTACTTTTCATTTGGCCTTGATAACTACTTTTTAAAAAAAATAGGTTCATGGATGGAGGCCATTTTTTAGATGGAGATGACTACTTTTCAAAAAACAATAAAACTAATTAAAAATTACTATGAACCCCAACCATGGATATCATGGTTGGAGATGCTCTTAGATTGTTCACTAGACAATTGACACTAAAAGAATAAATTAAAAATGTGGATCACTAGACACTCGAGTTTAATAAAAATCGTATTAACGTATTTTGCTTTACCTTTAGTCAAAGTAGGAAATCAAATGAAATTTAACGGTAAGAAAAAAAAAGAACAAAGAATTCATCAGGAAGTGACGAAGTAGGGGCGGAGGTAGAGAGGAGAGTATGGGGTCCCATGCCCCCTACTCTTTTTTGTTTTTTATTAAATAAACCTTAAAAATATTGATTTAGAATGTATTTAAATGAGTTTATAGAAAAGTGCTCCCAATTATAAAAAAAATATGTATTTTATTGAAAATGCCCCCAACTAAAAAATGTTCAGATGTGCCACTGTGACGAAGTGTATATATATTTTTATTATAGATAATCCTTGCAAGGTTGGGTCTATATAAGATATATGAATGTATCAGATTCAAAAAAAATTACAAGTTCAATTTTCTCACGTATCCAAGTTTTTTTTGGGCATTTCAGACGTCCAACCTTTTATTTGTGATAGCTCTTTATTTTCAGAATATATAACAATCTATTCTATCAATCTATGCTATGGCAAAACACCTAATAAAAGTACAATAGCGTTTCTTTTTGGTTAGTGAAGGCTCGTCATCCACTTTGGGCATCTCATTTTAACTCATTTCCATACAACATACAAGGTGTGAACTCAAGGCGTGAGGCAGCTTCAAGAAGCTCAACGCCTAATAGAAGAACAAGCAGATCAGAACTCAAGGCGTGAGGCAGAGCTTCTCAAAGTTTCTGCTGAGCAACAAGCCAGAATCGACAAGTTAGCTCTGGTGGAAAGGTACTTGACTCAAACTGATCCAGGGTTCTTAGATTTTGTGGCTGCAAATCAAGTTTCAAATAATCCAATGCCTTCACCTAATCACTCTACAACTCCGTAGGTTCTGGTTGGCCTCTGTTTTTCTTTGCTCCTTTATTCTCTTGAAGAACTTATCACAATGATATGCTATGTATTATTTGGGTATTTTGATCACAATGTTTTGGAACAATGTCTATTTTGGTATTTTGGAACAATTCCTATGTTTAATGTAATATATATTTGCTTTTACAAGTTCTTCTAATTATTTGATTTCGAGTTTAGCTTTTTGGTGTAATGAACAAATTTGATCAAATGAAAATAGGAAATATAATGGATTACCAAACCTGAATCCGTTTGATCTATGTAGTCGCAAATTCGTCACAACTTCGTCGTAAATTAGTCACGACTTCGTTGAAAATCAGTCGCTAAACCATAAGAAAACATCACGTTTTTGGTGATATCAGTCTTCAAACAGTCGCTAAAGTGAAAGCAAAGTAGTCGTGATTCAGTCGTTATATACTGCGATTATTTCGCGACTGAATTTTCACGACCACTAATCAGTCGCAAAATGGTCACAAAGTTTGCAACTAATTAGTGACTGAATTTACACGACGTTCCTACGACCGAATCAAAAGTCGCTAATTAGTCACAACTGCAATCACTTATTAGTCGTTAAATTAACTACTAAGTGCCGACTATTTAACGACTGAATGACGTAGTCGTTAAGCAGTCGCGAATTAGTCATTAGTTTGCGACTGATTAGCGACTCTTTATTTTAGCGACGTTAAATTAACGACTAATTTGTTTAGTCGCTACTCAGTCGCAAAACCACTTATAGCGACTGATTTGCGATTGATTTGTTCGTCGCTAAAAACATGTTTTCTTGTAGTGCATGTCCATGCATCTGTTGTTAATTCTGTAATAATATGGGAGCAATATTGTAATCCAAATTACATAAAAGATTTTTTTTTTTGGGTTAGAGAACATATAAGATTCATGTTTTCAACTAATAATCTATTATATAATGAGAGAGTTTTCTCTCCATCTAGACTATCCACATCAGCAAACTCATAAAGCTTAACATTTAAGTATATTTAAAGTATGCATTTAATAAATATATTAATGTTTGTTATTAATATATTTAGTATAAATTAAATTAAATTAAAAAAATTATAGTATAAATTAAAAATAAGTGATAATTAGATATTAATAATTAAAAACATTGTAATACTAACTGGATTAAATATATATATATATATTCTTAAAAATAATAAATTATTAAATTGAAAAAATGTTTTAAAATGATGATAATTAAAAAAAAGCAAAAATAATGAAAAATAATAAGAAAAATAGAAGGAAGAAGAAAAATCAAAATACAAAAACAGAAAATATTAAAAAAATGAAAAAGAATAGAAATTAAAGACCATGAAGAGGAATATGGATAATAAAAAAAAGAACACAAAGCTGATGAAAAAGAATTTTGAAAAATATGAAAACAAAGAAAGAGAACAGAAGATAAAGATATCAAAATATGAAAATATGAAAATGAAGAAGAAGAAAAAAATTAACAAAAATGGATAAATATGATGTTTAAATTTAAAAAAAAGGTAAGAATAAATGATTAAAAATTATTACTGCGCAACGTGTAGAGCATTAACAAAAAATAATAATTTTAATACTGTAATAAAAATCACACAATAGTGATAGATAATATATAAAAGTACATGAAATAAAAAAAATTAACAGAAATTAATAACATAATTAAGAAAATTTGTTATTATATACAAACACTAATAAGGATTGTACAATGTAAATATAGAAAAAACTATTAAACTATAAAAAATTTATCCAACAGATTATTTTTTTAAAAAAAACATATAAAAATATAAAACATATAAAAATATAAAATAAAATTTGCGCGAAGCGCGGACTCAACCCTAGTAATAATAATAATAGAGTTCATACAGCTGTTAAAAAAAGAGTTGATACCGCAAAAAAAAACTAATAATAGAGTTGTAGTGTTGCACACCAAAAAAAAAAACTTATAAAAAAGACGCATGGTCACGTGATGTGAGTCGTGTGATTAGCGCGAAGGATTAACGTAAAATGGCTCAAATTCGCGATCCCACCACTTTAAAATCAATTAATATTCTGTTTAATTTCTTTAGTGGCTAATTAAATTATTAAAACTTCATACCAAAAAAAAACTGACTAATTTACTCATTTGGTAGATACGATTTTGTTTTACTCATTTGGTAGAGACGAATTTGTTTTCATGATATGCTTAATTAAGTTTATATTTTGTTAAGCATTTAATATATCATTTTGTTATGATAAGTATCGTTCTTAAAAGGAAACATCTAACTAACAAGAAGTTAAGTAATTAAAACTAAACTCTGGAAATCAGTGTAAGTGTGGTTAATAAAAGAGAAACAAACAAAAAAAGGAAATTATATTTCTTCTTTCTAATTCGTTTCCTTCTATCTTCCTTGGTACCTTCGAAGAAAAAAAATCCCAATTTTATTATACAAATCTCCCTCGTTTATTTACCGTTAATCTCGATATTAATCGCTGACTCTCTAAACTCTCAGAAAAACCCTACCAAAAGATGAAACCTTTTGTTTAATTAAATTAGCGAAGGGGTTTCAATTCAAAGAGCGTGAATGAAATTGAATCGAACCGACGGATTGTTCATACCCGTTCCTTGGGTTTATAAGAAGAACCCTCCTCTTCCTCCTCCTTCTTCTTCGGGAGTTTTTTTGTTTTATTATTTTTGATTTTTTAGAAAAAAGCAATTTTAGGTCTGGTGAGACAGGTAGGCAACATCCTCTCTGAGCACTTTTAATTCTTCACTTTCTTCTAAATTGTGTATTATGATGATGAGTACCGTTGTTTATATTTGACTTGTAAGCAATCTCTTTAACGTTTTAGTTAGGTGGACTGTATAATTTATCCTTTATTTTCTTATTGTTGCGCCTAATTATGCATTTCAGATTTTGATTTTGGGGTTTGACTCTGCTTTTAGCATTTCGCTGTTATCCTTTTTTTGTTGTTTGAATTTTCGTTCAAATATGACTAGAGTCTCTCTTCTGTACAGTAGGAGGAATTGACTAGCACGAAAGGCGCGACTTTTATGGTAGCCAAAGACCAAAAGTTGAATAATTCCTTCTTACCAATTTCTTTCTTTGGTTTATGGAACAGAGTGTGATGGGTACTCGTGGGGATGAAGAAGACGAAGATTGCTTCTTTGATGCCCCTGAATCAGAAGCAGAAGGAGAAGAAGAGGTATCATCTGTTTCTCAGGAAATCGGTGGTTTACGTCTCTGGACCAACAACCCTGAGAGTGTTTCCAATCGACGGCGTAAGTTCTTCCAGTCTATGGGGTTTAGTTTCAAAAAGACCGCAACAGAAGAGGATTCCTCCGAGTCTGAAGAAGATGAGCTCGAACCACCCCGATCTCAACTTTCTGATTCTTCAATGTCAAACTCGGTGGATTTGTTGTTGAGGAATGAATCCACTACGTCCTCTGGATTCGAGCGATCCTCTGTTTCGTCATTTGATGATCAAACCTTGTTGTCCTCCAGTAGTATGTCTGAAGGGTTGAGTGAATCTGGTTCAAGTAGATCGGGTAGCTTTGGTGATTTTCACAACTCTCCATCGAGCCGTTCAGATGATCCCTTAAAGAAAGGGGCACAATCTTGGTTAAAGAAGCTAGGTCTTTTGACACATGTCCTTGACTCCATGGACTGTGAGTCTGTGGGATCTCCGTTGAAGAAGCGAGTCGCGCGAGTGCAGGCGTTCAAAAAGCAGTTCAAGGAGCTCTCATCTCTGTGTGTTGACCAAGAGTTTTCAGCGCACGATGGCTCAATCTTAGCCATGAAGTTTTCTCCTGATGGGAAATACATTGCAAGCGCTGGCGAAGACTGCGTCGTTCGAGTGTGGAGCATAGCCGAGGAAGAGAGAACAGACAAGTATGAAGTAGCTGAGTCTGATTCTGGTGTTTACTTTGCGATGAATCAACATTCTCAGATTGAGCCTCTGAATATTAGCAATGAGAAAACAGAAAAGAAAAAGGTAAGTTTTTTGAGGAAGTCATCGGACTCAACTTGCGTTGTGCTACCCTCTAAGATCTTCTGTATATCGGAGAAGCCTCTGCATGAGTTTAGAGGACATATTGGTGAGATCTTGGATCTTTCCTGGTCGGAGAAAAGGGTAAGACATCTTATCTTTTCCTTCCTAGCTAGTTATAATCTTGTCTTATTGATTGTCCAGTAATTTTCTTTACTCTTTTTTTTTTTCCTTGTTGCTGCAGTATCTCCTGTCATCTTCTGTGGACGAGACTGTTCGTCTATGGAGAGTAGGTTCTGATGAATGTCTCAGAACTTTCTTTCATAACAATTTCGGTGAGCTTCTTCTTCTTCTTCTTCTCCGTCTTATCTTTCTTCTTTTTCTTCTGTCTACTCATTCACACCTCCCTCCTCCTTACACAGTGACTTGTGTAGCATTCAACCCTGTGGACGATAATTACTTCATAAGCGGATCAATCGATGGCAAAGTTCGAATGTGGGATGTGTCTCGCTGTCGGGTTGTTGACTACACAGATATAAGAGACATTGTAACAGCTGTGTGCTATCGTCCAGATGCAAAGGTGCTTTGAAAGACTTTAGTTTTCCCTTATTTGACATTTATTGTATGAGCAGTTTCTTACTTACTAGAGATGTTTGCAGGGTGCAGTGATAGGTTCCATAACAGGGAACTGTCGCTTCTACCATATATTCGGTATGCAATTAGTTGTTGAGATAACTACTTGTTATACGAATATAATGTAATGGATAATTAGCGGAGTGTTTCATATTGTGCATTTTCAGATAAGCAGCTGCAAATGGACAGAGAGATTAACTTACATGGGAAGAAGAAGTTTCCAGGGAAAAGGATCACTGGTCTCCAGTTTTTGCCCAATGACTCGGACAAAGTAATGGTTACTTGTGCTGATTCACAGATTCGAATCATATGTGGAGAGGATGTAATCTGCAAGCTTAAAGGTTAGGCTTTTGTTTGAGACAGTGGTTTGGATTTCTTCTGTTTAAGACTATCAAAGATGTTAAACTCTTTTTGTGAATTACCTATTTGGTTTGCAGGTTCTAGCCTTTGCACAACATCAGCTTCATTTACTTTAGACGGGAAACACATTGTGTCAACAACAGAGGACTCGAGCATTCATGTGTGGAATAGCTCTCAATTACCGAGATCCAAGAAGCCATCTTCTGGAAAACCGAAAAGCATAAGGTCTTACGAGGGGTTTCTCTCACAAAATGCGTCAGTGACTGTACCTTGGCTCAGGCAGGAAAACAGGAACAGGCTAAGCGAGTGCATCACATGTCTGGACAAGGAGATAGGGAAAGTGGACTGCTGTTTCTCACCAAAGAAAGGATCAACAACGTGGCCTGAAGAGGAGCTGGAAGAAACAGCAGCAACAACAAGGAGCAGCAGAGGGAAGAAGCTGAGGCTTGTGAGGAGCACGTGGCAGCCTAACATGTGGGGGCTTGTGATCGTGACAGGGACTTGGGATGGAAAGATGAGAGTGTTCAACAACTATGGATTGCCAGTTCCGGTCTAAAAAGACAAGTGAATATTAGTATTAGATAGATAGGATTCTTTTGATTTGTATATCAAAGCTACTTACTTGCTACCACTAGTACCTAGGCGTAAGATGTGTATACACATTATTAGCACATAGGATATCTAAAAGATGTATTGTGCTCTCTCAAGTTATACTATATTATCTCCCTTTGGGAAATGTCGTTTAAACCCTCCTCTCTCTCAAGTTGTGAGATCAAGTCTTCTCAAGGTAGAGAGGCATTTCCCCATACGTCAGATTGTAATTCCCCATTGGAGTAAAAACATAAAAAAATGGGAACAAGTACCGAAACGGCAAGCGGCACGTTCTAGTTGACCCCAAGAAATGATCGTTTGGATAACGTTTTGGCAGTGGCTCGTTTTTTCACGCGACCAATTCACATCATTTCTTCTTCATTTCTTCTTCTTCTTCTTTTTAAAAGAGAGCATTTTTTTTCTTGTTTATCTCCTATCCTTCCTTTTCCTTCCTCCGTTAAAAAGAAAATCCATCCATTGAATTGCCCTGAAAACAAATAATTCGATGGGTTTTCTGGTGGATACGCAAAAGGAAGGAGGTGGATATTCATGGGGTTGCCTCAGGAGTTTGGTCAGGAGGAAACAGGTCGACTCTGCAATTTCTTCTCATCATCAGCTTGCCAAAGCCCTAACTGTTCCTCACTTGATTGCAATTGGTAATTCTTCAAAGTTTTTTGGTTACATACCAAATTATTCATGGGTTTGTCTTTTTTGTTAATTCTCGAGTGGTCAATTCATCTGGATACGGCCAAGGCGAAGACTTTATCATTCTCTTGTTTGATTTTTTTTTTCCTTCTCCATCATCAATCATCATCATCATGGGGTTTTCTCATCTCTAAGAGCAAAAAAAGAAAAGCTTTTCGATTGTTGTTTTGATGTAGCGATTCAGTCATTCTTCCTCGCTGTGTGATAAATAGGTGTGGGAGCAACAATAGGAGCCGGAGTGTATATTCTGGTAGGAACAGTTGCAAGAGAGCATTCAGGACCAGCTCTTGCTTTGTCCTTTCTTATTGCTGGAATCGCAGCTGCCCTCTCTGCCTTTTGCTATGCTGAGCTCTCTAGTCGTTGTCCCTCTGCTGGCAGTGCCTATCACTATTCTTACATTTGTGTCGGCGAAGGTGTTGCCTGGTTGATTGGTTGGGCCCTCATTCTCGAATACACCATTGGTGGCTCTGCTGTTGCCCGAGGCATCTCCCCAAATCTGGTTTGTTTTGCCTTCTTTTCCTTTTTTCTCACCTTCTTCTGTTAGCACCAATAAGTGTGCTGAAGCTTTATAAGCTCTATAGGCATTGATTTTTGGTGGTGAAGATGGTTTGCCTGCATTCTTAGCTCGTCACCAGATCCCAGGCCTTGATGTTGTTGTTGATCCATGTGCTGCTTTTCTAGTCTTCATCGTAACTGGCCTTTTGTGCCTGGGAATAAAGGAGGTATTACAAGCTTTGATCTGTTTTCGATCCCAATCAGGATATATTTCAAACTCTGGTTCAAATTGTGACCGACATCTCTTCTTTCTGTGCAGAGCACATTTGCTCAGGGGGTTGTAACTGCAGCCAACGTGTGTGTCTTGTTATTTGTCATAGTAGCTGGCAGTTATCTGGGCTTCAAGACAGGTTGGGCTGGTTATGAACTTCCGACCGGGTGAGATGACCATTCACTCTAACTTGACTTGTGAGTCATCATAGTTTGAGATATGGCTTTAAACGAAACCGTTTGTCTTGTTCCTTTTTTTTTAATAGTTTTTTTCCATTCGGAGTTGATGGAATGCTTGCTGGTTCTGCTACCGTCTTCTTTGCATTCATTGGGTTTGATTCGGTTGCAAGTGCTGCAGAGGAGGTAAATTTTGGAATCATTCATGTTCTTCTTGCAAGTATCTATCTTTTTTCTTCTTTTTGTTGCATCCTTTCAAGAAATTTAGAGGTACTAATGATGATGCTATCCACATCTATGTGAATGTGCAGGTGAAAAACCCTCAACGAGATTTACCAATTGGTATTGGTCTTGCACTCTTTCTCTGTTGCTCTCTCTACATGATGGTCTCCATTGTTATTGTTGGTTTAGTTCCGTACTATGCAATGGATCCTGACACTCCGATATCCTCTGCGTTCGCTAGTCATGACATGCAGTGGGCCGTGTAAGTATATGATCGTTTAAGTTCCACAATCCCGACTTAGACATGTTTATTGAGATTGATTGTTTTCTTTTTTTTTTTTGGGAATTTTGATGTAGATACTTGATAACTTTAGGAGCTGTCATGGCTCTCTGCTCAGCTTTAATGGGTGCCCTTCTCCCTCAGGTAAAGTAGAAAAATAAATCAATGATTTAAAATTTGAACCTCAGAATGTGTTAGGTTGTTGCTCAATATGAATGATTGTTTTTTAATTTTTCTAGCCGAGAATTCTGATGGCAATGGCTAGGGATGGTCTGCTGCCTTCTATATTCTCAGACGTTAATAGACGCACACAGGTTCCAGTTAAAGCGACATTAGCAACTGGGCTTTGTGCGGCGACCTTAGCGTTCTTTATGGATGTTTCACAGCTTGCAGGCATGGTAAGACGACAACAGTTTTGTGTTTCATTGTTGCTGGAACCTTTTGTCGTCGTTATTTAGTATCTGAGAGCTGGTGCTGGTGTTGCAGGTGAGTGTTGGAACGCTTCTGGCATTTACAATGGTGGCGATATCAGTGTTGATACTCAGATATGTTCCTCCAGATGAGCTGCCTCTTCCGTCATCTCTCCAAGAGAGAATTGATTCTGTTTCCGTTATATCATCCGATCATATTGGCACTTCTAATAGTACCAAACAGCCTTTAATCTGCGGGAACGATGTTTCGGTTCATTTCCCAGTTATCGAGAAGCAAGAAGCTCTTGGTTGTTGTAAGTAGAAACATCATCTCTTTCTTTCCTATTTTGTTTTTTGAAAGCAAATATTCTTACATGCACAGAAGTGAACACATATGTGTTGATGATGATTGTGCAGGGGTTCTCAGCGAAGAAAACAGGAGGAGAGTGGCGGGATGGAGCATTATGTTCACTTGCATTGGGGCCTTCCTTCTAAGTTATGCGGCATCAAGCCTCAACTTCCCAGGTTTACTTAGATATCCACTCTGTGGTGTTGGTGGAAGTCTCCTCCTTGCTGGTTTGATTGCTCTGAGCTCTATAGATCAGGATGATGCCAGGCACACTTTTGGACACACTGGAGGTAAGTAATTTGATTTGGTAAACAATGACATTTTCTCAAACAAATGCCACTTATGATTATATAATATTTTTGAATAGGTTTCATTTGCCCGTTTGTTCCCCTGCTGCCAATCATATGCATTCTCATCAACATGTACCTTTTGGTGAACCTTGGGTGAGTCTCTCACTATCTCTGCATGCTCCTTCCTTTATTATTCCCCCCCCCCCCCCTCCAAAAAGGAACCAGCATAATCTTTTCTGACTTGACAGATCTGCAACATGGGCTCGTGTATCGGTGTGGCTGTTGATCGGAGTACTTGTGTATGTTTTCTATGGCCGGAAGCACAGCTCATTAGCCAATGCAGTTTACGTAACTACAGCTCATGCGGAGGAGATATATCGTGAACATCAAATTTCTTTGGCATAGTCTCTCAATCTCTTTGGTAATAATAATATATAGATATACGATGTGACAAAATCTGTATTATTTTCATTTGGAACCAACAACACTGGCAAAAGCTATATCCACAGACTCTTTGTAAATAATATATATATATCATCATAAATTCATAAACAGAAAAGACTCGACACGTTTTAGTTATGTACAAGCTTGTTAAAAAGCGAAGCAATGTGAGTTTTTTTTAGTGTGTTTCTTTTTGTTGGTCTATTTGGTGTAGAGACATGAATCTTTCATTACGTCCTCATTTGGCGGATGATCTTTTTTTTTTGGTCAAACGATCATTATATTAAGCTAATGGTTTTAGGCTCCAAAGAGGGAGTTTGAGTTTACAGAAACAAGTGCTGCCTTGGCTAAGGAATCAGCAGTCGCATTAAGGTTGCGTGCAACAAAAACAAAAGAGATAGAAGAAAAGAAAGTGCAGAGATGGAAAATATCCTGCAGGATTCCTCTTAGAACTTTCGACCATCCTCTAGACTTGAGGAGATTAACGAGAACTTGGCAGTCTGAGCGAACTTCACACTTGTCTAAGCTGAGGCATATAGCCTTTTCCAGGGCTTTTTTAACCGCTGTAGCTTCTGCCATAAGCGGAGAGGCGATGAATCTGGAGTGTGTGGATGCCTCTTCAATAAAGGTTCCATCATAACCTGAAAAAGAAAAACCAATACCACAATTTTCTGATTTTGCGCACCAAGCAGCATCTACATGACACACCGGGACATTTGTGGTGTGTGGTAGTGCTGCGGGGGGGGGGTCGAGGTGTGACAGTAACGGTAGAAGACTGTTGCGCTATGGCCCATTCCTTTGCTTCTTTAATAGCTTTCAACACCAGGTCTTTGGCAGAGATATGACGGTCCTCAAAAAGAAGTCCATTTCGAGCTTTCCATAAATTCCACATAATCCATGGAAACAGAGGAGCGTTGATAAGCCCCGTAGGAGGTAAGTTGCGAGCTAGAACACCAATTTCTAGGAGCTGTTTGACAGAGTTTATCGAGGTTCCTTGAGAGGAGACCTGTAGAGGAGTTGCGTCCCATACCTGAGCTGCGAAAGGGCATTATAAGGAGGAAGTGGATTTCGTCTTCCCTCTCTCCACAATGTCGGCACCTAGAAGAAGTCATTCCACGTTTCGCTAGGTTTGCACTAACCGGAAGAGCACCCGAGGTGGCTTTTCAGAGGAAATTCCGGAGTTTTGGTGAAGTGGGAATATTCCAAATACAGTTTTTCCAGGAAAACATAGGATCCACATTGGGTAGAGGGGTCGCTTCAAGCCTTGCCAATGCATATCCCGATCGTGGAGAGTATTCCCCTGATACTTCCGGTAACCAGATCCAGCTATCCCTTGCTGGGGACAAGCAGACGTAAATTTTCCGGATAGTAGCCTCATACTGAAGGAAGGGGGGAGACGGGATTTTCTGGATATCCCAGCTTTGGAGAAGTGGACATAGAAAGGTCTTTTTACCCCTGGGGTTAACGGTTTGGCAATGGTAGGGGGGACCTATTGGGGGTTAGAGGATGATCAAGCGAGGAGCCACGATCACTCCAACTCGAACCTGACTTCGTCGCTATAGAGTACGCAAACCTTTCGAGACGTCAAGGCCGATGATGAATGCCTCCTCCACCCATGAGACGCAGCACATGGGGGTTTTTTGCAGTCCAATAAGGATGAAGAGGCCCTTTGAGAACCTGTGCAAGCAAAGAGTCGGGATTTTGGCAAAGTCTCCAACCGATTTTTGCCAAGAGGGCATCATTGAAGGCCTGGAGATCTCGGAATCCAAGTCCACCAGCAGACTTCGGAAGAGTAATAAGCTTGTCCCATGCCAACCAACAGATTTTCTTATGATCAGGTTTGGCATCCCACCAAAATCTGGTAAGAGCGGATTGAATCTGTTTACAGAGGGAGGCAGGGAGCTTAAAACAGGACATAGCATAAGCAGGCATGGCCGCCAACACAGACTGAAGCAGAACTTGTTTCCCAGCACCGGAGAGAAAGCGTGTGGACCAAGAGATGGTTCGTTGGCGAATCCTATCAATGATCGAGGCAAAAATATCCCTCTTCCTCCTTCCAAAGTGCTCTGGAAGACCCAGGTATTTACCAATACCGCCTTCCCCAGGGATCTGAAGTCGAAGTCGAAGCTTAACCCGTTCTTTTGCCTCAAGAGGGGTTTTGGAGGAGAAGGTGATAGATGACTTCTGAAGGTTAATCCGTTGGCCTGAAGTGCTCTCATACTGATGGAGAATCTGGAGCAGGGCTTCAATACAAGTGGAGCTCGACTTGCAGAAAAACATAGGCGGATGATCAAAATCTTGTTATTTGTACTTACGATTCAAATTGGTATCTCTCTCTGAGGGGAAATGTTCTTTTAAACACTCTTTCACTAAATTATGATGATATTATATGAATGAATGATAAAATAGAGGATAAGATAAAAAAAAAAAAAAACTAAGGCCAGGCACCCCATTTCTGGTCTTGATCTGGACGACACCACTCAGCATCTATTTTTCTTCTCTCTTTGCGACTGTCTTGTTGGGTGGTCAATGGCCAAAGGTCTCCCCAAAACGATTTTTTGGCCTGCAGATGAAGGTGAGGGTTCTTGCTTTTCGTGATCACTCTCCTTTCAAAAGCTCCCTCTGACCCTTCCTCGTTTGTCGGCACACACAGATCCAACGTCACTTGTTTCCCTTTGCGGAATGGAGGGAATATGATCCTTCCCCACCCGCCTCCCACGCTTGCCCTCGCACTCTCTTCCTCCTCTTCTTCTTCAGTACCTTCACAGTCTTCTTCTTCCTCCTTATCCTCATTAATACCTTCACCGTCTTCTTCTTCATCCTCATCGATACCTTCACCGTCTTCTTCTTCCTCCTCATCAATACCTTTACCGTCTTCTTCTTCATCCTCATCCTCATCCTCATCAACACCTTCACCGTCTTCTTCTTCATCCTCATCCTCATCCTCGTCCATGACATCAGAGTCTTCTGCTCTTGGGTCAATGTAAGGCACCTCAACCACCTGTGATTTGATAAAATCCTCTGCAGATATCAAATGAACACGAATATCCGTTAGGCACACAGCTCAAAAGGGTCCAACACTAGATGTGCACATGTATCTCATAAATTAACCGCAGGCTTACCATAATCAATCTCGAGATCCTCGGGTTTCCTACTCGCGCGCAACTCCTTCAAACTCTCCAACTTCATACCATCAAGAGGCCATGGCTCCCTATATTAACCCAAAACTCAATCTTCTTAACAACTTTTTGCCAAAGCTAAACAATTAATAATCATTCAACATCACAAATCTACTAACCGTGGACGCTGGCCTCTCCTGAAAGCCACAAAAGAAAACTTCTCATCCTCAAACCCACGCAAGGGGACACCTTTTGTACGCTAAACAAGGTTAAGGTTTGGAGTCATCAGCAGACTAATAGATGACTGAAATCTATATATTTGCAGAAGAAAAACTCCAAGAACACATGAGGAACCTTGTAGGAACGCTGGGACGAAGTTCTCTGCAACCGCTGAACAAAATGGCAATACTTTCCAGTGTTTTCCAACGGGCACTTTCCATCATGAGGGCACTGCGTTTGCAACCCAATTGTGTTTACAATACATTCATGGAATTGTTTTCCAAAAAAAAAAAACAGCTCAGCTTCTTTATTAAGTGAAGGAGACTTTTCAATACTGATACTTACTGGAGCAACAATATGCGCACCAGATTTGAGATCGAGCACGTCCTTTCCAGCTTCGTCTTCCTTCGTTTTCTTTTCCAGTTTACTCAGTTTCTAGACAAATGAACACATAGCAAATAAGCAGAAGAGAAATAAATAACTTCAGACAACAGAAACAGATCGTCACTTGAGCAAATGAAAACTACCCTCTTCTCCATCCACAGTATATGGGACCGCATCTGAGATATAATATTAGCACCATGTGGCGTTCCTGGCTCAATCAAAACCTGTTCAACCAGAATTTATGTTAATAATTTGTAAAAAACCATTCAAATCAAATGTTCTAGTATAAAGGAAAATATTTGAGGAGCACTACATGTTCTAGTATAAAGGAAATCATTGAGCAGAATGAGAGATGGTCAAACTGAAAACCATACCAATAGATCATCCGTAAGGTCCCAGAGCTGGCGAACCACAGTAATCCTGTCTTTTAGAGAAGGTATCTCCCCTAGCACGTACGACTTAACCACCACAACAACAATAACAAAAAAAAAAAAAACACACACACATGTTGAACTTAAATCACTAAACAGTAAAGTTATAAACAAGAACCGCAGCTTATGTTAGTGAAAAGTAAAAAAAAAAACCCTAAGCAAAAGGGATAACCTACAGCGATCACAAGATCATGTTTCCTCTCTTTGTTCTTAAGTTTTTTGTCCTTGATTTTTTTGCAAATCTCTTTACTAAGAGCTTGCAGGCTAGTATACCCATGGATGAGAGGCAAATCCTTGAGGCCTTTCATATTCACACCAAAGTAAGATCAGAATCAATCAACACAAAAAAGTGTTTGAAGAGCTTTGACAGAGTAACCAAAGTCATTTACCCTGTATTAAGTTACGTCCTGCACGCTGCATTGACGGTGAAGGTTCCACTATATTTATCTTCTCCGCAGACTTTGGCCAAACCTCTTGAACCGCCCTACAAGATGCTACAAAGAATCAAGAACAACAAAATATAAGAGAGGATGTAATCAGGAAGCATTGATCTCCTCACCAGAAACCAGAACCGGTGCCAGCACCAAAATCCAGCACTTTCGTAGGCGCAAAATCCGGTAACCTTCGACGAATCTACAGATCAGATAAGAAGATTTTTAGATTAATCAGAAAAAAACAAGTTTTCCAAGACAACTCCAAGCTCAATAATGAAGCTCATAGCCTAATATGGTATCACTAATCAGCATCTAAGGCCTCAACATCACTGACGCAAACCATAAATTTACAAATTCACAAAGTCCATGAGTACGGTGAAGAAGAATCGAAAAATGGACCTCAATGAGGACTCTGTAACAGACGGAGAAGACGGCGGGCATGCGAGAAGCAATGTAAGCGGCAGTCTCACCGTCTCTGTATTCGAGACCGCTATCTCCATAAACGGTCTGTATCTTCCATCGCTTAGTCTCCACAGAGTTGATAGAATCTGCTAGACTCTTGGCCGTGGTTTCAGGTAACAGCAGATTCGTGTCCTTGATCTCTTTGAATGATTCCGATAGCTGACGCACCCTCTTCCTGATGTGCGGATCATCTTCCTCTGCAACCCAAATACTATCTATCATCGCAACCGGAATTTTGAAAATGGATCGAAGAAACTAGAAAAAAGGAAGGTTAAGAGTGTACCGCGAAGATATTTCTTGATAGAGCGGCGGAGACGGACGGGAACGACGAGGCAGCGGAGAGACTGCTTGGCTGCAGTCCTTAGGGTTTCGACAGTGAAGACTTTCTGGGCATTCGCCATTTCAGCCCGCCGGAGCTTGATGTTCCTCAGTTGCAGGCGAGGTTTTAGCCTCGGTGGAGGAAGGAGAGGGTTTTAGGGCTTAGCGCCATGGGCCAACGCTTATGGTATTTTTCAAATTTAAATGGGCCTTTAAATTACCAAATTGTTCGTTATTTCATGGGCCCAGAATGAAACAACAAATACCATTTTTTTCCTTATATGTTTTTCCAATTTTTTTTTGTTTAGAAGGATTTCTTGGAAGGGGAGCCAGGGTTTTTATAAACCACTTTTCAACTTATATCCTTCTCCTACACTACATCATAATTAGTTAATTACTGTTGCTTTGAAGGAGATGGAGCCGTACTAATCTGTCTCTGGGATCCAATGCCAAGATCTCCAACAGACTAAAAGGCAGAGACAAAGATACATGTAGTAGTCAAAGGTATAAAATCTCTTTAATTTGGTATACCAGTGATATATTAAAAAAAACTCTAAAAAATTACTGTCTTACAGGGTCTGTTGTTTCGTCTGAAGTTGGAGCTGTTGAAGAAGCATCTGTGGGACTTGTTTCCACATCAAAATCTCAATCTGTCAAGCGTAAAATCTTGGAAGAGTTGGTCACTTGCAATCGCGGGCTAAGAGAATTTGAACGGCTCAATCAAGTAATCATTCAAAATGAGTCCGATAATAAGAAAAGAAGAGAAAGAAGGCTGCTTTGGAGATTGTGAAAGAACATGTCCGTGAATTTATCAGAGACATACTGAGGGATCAGGGAATCTGAGAAGGGAAGCCATATCGATGCAGTCAAGGATTTGAAGAAGTTGACTGACCAATGACCAACATGTGTTTAAGACCAACAAAGATATTGAAAAGCTTGAGAAAAAGAAGAAAAAGAAGCAACAAATTTCAAAGAAGAACAAGAAATGAGGGCATGGACCTTCAGACACTAACTATGGCTGTTCACGAATTCAGAAAAACTTTACTTCCTAATTTCTCAAGTTCTACCATGCATTACTTCTCATCTTCTAACTCAAGCATATTGAATCTCTCTTAAATTTCAAGGTTAAAAAGTCAACATCAAAATATGTGGAATTTCATCTTGTCTTAGCGTTAAAGAGTTATACCAGCAATATATAGAAGAAAGGTTTAAGCGAAGAAAACTCTTTAAATTGGTTCGATCTTGTTGGAGAGGACTCAACATAACAAATTTGGAAATGGGGTCATCATATTTTTCTACTAATGCAGCTTTAACAGAGTCATATTTATGATATTTACACCAAAATTTCATGTGAAGAAACCACATAGATATATTAGTACCCCATGAGTTAGATTTAAAATCCAACATTCATAATTTCCATCTTACACATAGCTGGTCTTTGCGTTCTTGGCTGATATATATTCTTCTTGCCTTTCTTCAAGGTTCTGGAATGAGCTTCCTGACCCAACTGCACAGCTTTAAGCTTATATAAAGATTGTATCGATGGTAATGAAGATTGATAGCTAGAGTCAAATTCTTTATAATATATTGACTGTGCTAGATTGACGTAGCTAGGTAGGAATCATATATATATATATATAACAAAGACATACTGGCGTAAGCTATATTATATATATATAGAATTTACAAAACCCTACAAACTATCTATATATTACTCCCTCCGTTTCACAAAGAGTGTCGTTCTGACATTCTTCACACAAATTAAGAAATAAGATAAAATATCTCTTATACCCTTATTAATTTGCAGAAAATGACTCTTAGAATCATATTTATAATTAATTTTCTGAATTTATTGAGGTTAAAAATGGTATTTTATGTTAAAAATTACATTGGAATTCTAAAACGATATTCTTTTTGAAAAAAAAAAGGTCAGAACGACATTCTTTGTGAAACGGAAAGAGTATATGATTTACATGAGCACCCACAACCATATATGTAAATAGGCAAGCGTAATTACACAGAAAAGAAACATATATAGGGTTTTGACCCATTGCTAGACCTATCTATATAAAGATTATTACAGGGCTTGACATTTAAGATTGTTGGTTAAAGAGTAGTCAAAGGTTTGATTATCATAAACATTGATAATGGGAGTGGAAGCTGGAGAAACCAACAACTCAGAAGCAGCCCACAGTCTCTGAGCTCGAAGATTGCAAGATCCGAATTTAGAAGTCCGAGCTTCGTTGCAGTCGGAGAAGTACTTGCCGCACACGTTCCTCAATCTCGGACTTGTTGCCACGTAACAAGTCGTTGCTGCTGCCTATACATGATATTAATTAATAAATGAAAAAGAGACGATTAACTAATTATTGATGAATAATAATATTACCTGAGGAACAGACTTGAGTAGCTTGGAGGTGAAGAAAAACACTAAATCAGTGAGGAAGCCATCTCGGTCTCTTGTGAGACGTGTTCTCACGATTCCAGGATGAACACAGTTGGCCGTTACATTAGCATCCATTTTCTGCATTGCAGTGATTAGTCAAATAAATAATGAGATCAATACTAAAAAAAAAAAAAAGAAAAAGGGGTTTAAAAAGTGTGTGATAAATTACGGACATGGAGAATCCGAGAAAGCTGGATGGTGTGAAGAACGTTGGCGAGCTTGGAGAGAGCGTAAGCTCGGGTCGCGTCGTAATTTCTACAAAACGCAAAGTCAAGGAAAAATAGAGGGTCAAACTCATCAACTCCCCAAACACGGCCTACTAATATCAAGTAGTAATATTTTATGATCTCATAGTTAATTAGTATTTGTATAATTAAAAATAAAGACGAGGACGAAGGCGACGGCGTTTATTTTTGTCGTCGCATAAATCACCTTTCTGTGAATAATAATTGATTGATTGATTTATATTCGAGAAAAAAATGATGATTGGAAATGAATATTGTATTAACAAATAAAAGACCTGTTGTGTCGTGAAATATCGGCGAGATAGAGAAACATATCGCCAGAGAACCAGCTATGGATGACGGAGGAGACGTTGACGATACGGCCTTGAACGCCGGTGAGGGCCGCCGTTTCGATCATCTTCTCCAAAAGCAGTTTAGTCAGCAGAAAATGGCCGAGATAGTTGGTGGCGAAGGTCATCTCCACACCGTCCTCAGATATGGCGTGCTTCTGCGCGTATTTTCCGGCATTGTTGCTACAAGAAGAGACCACCAAAAATATCGTATTTTTTACGTTTGACGAAGAGTGTCGTTTTAAGGTTTTATTTTTCTTTCACAAAAAGTGTCGTTTTATATTTTCAATACAAAATTTTAAACAATATTCTAATTTTAATTCTATTAATTTAATGTATTTACTAAATAAAAACAAATTATTTAATATATTAATAAAGGATAAAATTGTACTTTTAATAATTTTTTTAATATGTGTGATAAATGTCAGAATCATATTCTTTGTGAAATGGAGAGAGAAAAAAATTCTCGAGAATAAAGAAGAAGAAGAAGAGTGAAGTGATCATTAAATAATTACATGAGGAAGTTGAGAGGGAGACGGAGAGAAAGGAAAAGGGAGACGAAACGGCGAACGGAGGAAAGAGAGGAGAGATCGAGTTGCATAACGATGATCTCCGATTCTGGAAACTCCGATTGGATTCTCGACTTTGTCTCCTCCGCTCTTTTCACGCTCCGAGCAGGCAGCACCAGCCTCGCCCCTCGCTTCGCCATCACTCGCGCCGTCTCCGCTCCTATCCCCGACGTCGCTCCTTTTTTTTTTTATTATTATTATTTTTTTTTTGGATGGAAACGTACGGTTTATTAGTGAATAATTTAAGATTTGAGAAATGGAAAGAAGATAGGATAGTAAAGCACAAACCAGTGATGATGGCAGTTAGAGATCGGAGATCAGAGTTAGCAGTGACTTCATCGGCTGTGGATCTCGACCCGAATCCGCTGGGTCCTCCTGAGCCCATCAGGTGCTTTACCGTCTCTATCATCCTTTTTTCTGTTTTCTGTTTATTGAGAGAGTCTAGACTATTTTTTGACTTAAGTTTGTGTGTGTTTTGGTAATTGAGAGTTGAGACTACCACTAAATGGTGAGTGTATATTTATAGTGCTACGTGTTGTTGGGGAGGAACATAGCAATCGAGAGATGCGGTGAAAGGAGACAACATTCTTCTCTGTTTGTATTTTTATTATTTTGGATTACTTATTTACTTTCTCTCATCTCTGAAACAATACAAAGAATAAAATATTTCATGACAGTATATAAACAAGTTATTGATTGGCACCACAACAAAATTAAATTCCGGAATTAATTTGATTATTATAAACGTTTAGTTAGCCAACTCTATTTGACTACCACAATATATTTATTGAGGAAGATGAGTCATCGAGCAAAATTATATACTTGGAATTGGGTGATTACAAACCATACTCCTCCAAATTTTACAAACAGAAAACTGTAATATTCAAGTGCAAAAACAAATGCATAGATAGTGCCATGTTTTGGGTAACACTCACTATTTATCAATCATCTCCAACTTTCCGATGGTATTATCCTCGGAATCTTTTAATTACATTTCATATGGTCCCCCTCCTCTTACCATATATTTTATTTTTTCATAAATATCATTACTTAGAGCTGAAATTATATGCTCAAAATTAAGTCTATAGAAGTTCAACTTTAACTACCGGACCAAAGTTAATTAATAGACAATCCGCCATACAATATTTTTTTTAGGTATAGTTAGAAAAAGTATGATCCGAACGTATAGTTTTCTCCTCGAGCCTATTCCATTCTTTAAAACAGAACGAGGACTTGTCGTAGTTTTCGCTTATACGTGTTATAATAGGAAAGTTTTTCTTAGATACAAGACAAACCTTTTCGTAAACTTCAATTCCTTGCATTTCTAAATTAAAATTCTAAATCTTATGAGACCAAGTTATATTTGATTATGTTTTTTTTTTAAAGTTAAATTTGATTATATATGGTTTTTCATATTGCTATTTAATCATGAGATTCAGTTGCGAAGAGAAAGAGATTTATTGATGGAAATATTACGAATTGTAACATGGAAATACATTTTAAATTAAATAGTATATACATACTGAGAAGCATTTTTCAATGTTTCATACGTGTAGCAATAATAATTTATACTTGGAAAACTCTATTTTTGCATATATATATAAAAAATATTTAGAGCTTTTGTGGTTATTTTCTTTACTCAACATGTATCACTCTTGCATACAAGATTTCACCATCCGATATTTAATACTTGTATTGTATCACTACACGATAGTTGATAGTTGTTAATTAATGCTATCAATACTAGTAGTGCATTTTTGGACCGCATATCCTGTAAGCCAAGGAATAGAACAAAGACTTGATCACTATATATAATTTGTATATGATCTTAGGGAGTACATCAGAATTCCTCAAAAACACATAGTTAACTGATATGTTGAGAATATTCCTAAATTCCACCTTTACGTAAATTGTCATGTAGTTATTTTTGCCTGTGAAATTTTAAGTGGTTTGAGCAAAAGATACGGTGGGGATTTTGGAGAACGGCATGATAGAGAGTAAGCCAATTGGTCTCTTTGTTCTTGGAATATCCAATCCATCAATGGATGAGAAGAAGATCTTCAAGCCTCAATATGAAAATCATCAAAAAGTAATCTTACCCAAATCCAACTACTACCCACTAACAATTCCACTAATTTTCATTTTTATTTTATTTTTATTTTTGTGTGTGTGTTTATAATATGGTTCCACTGCAAACTTTACATGTGTCTTATATGCAGCTCTAGAACGATCCATCTAATTTTTGTATTAAACAATTGCTTCATAGTTTTAATTACAGATGCTCTCACCTCAAACTGGATATGAGGCTTATAGGTATTCTCGAGAGGATCAAATTAGAATACTTTGCAGAGAAATTGAATTTAAGTATATAAGTTCTCAGATTACGTATTTACATCTCCTCTATAGTAGAATTTGGAAAAAGGAATACAAAAGGAATCAGGTTATGTAAGACATCTTCAAATGCATTTACCTGAAGGTTTTTTCTTTGACTCACCACAAAAGAAGAAGCAATGATTTACATTTTGTGAATCTAGCATAAATATTTTCAATGATTGGTCTTAAAATTTGAAACTGATGGATTGAAAATATTTTTTCTTTATTAAAATAAGAAGATGGTCCAACCTCCGATCGATAATCACTTATTAATCAAAGTTTGCAGGATATAAATATAATAAAATGATAGGAAATGATAGAAGGAACGTTGAGATAAACATAAATTAGATGAGATGATGTGAATAATAAACTCCTCCACCTTGGGAAGCCTTGTCTGTTTCTAAGGATACCACTATATTAGAAATTAAAAAATTGGATCGTTGGGTAAGAGACGTTGAATATACAATAAACTTTTTGATTAAATGTAAATAAGAAAAGAGACTCCTCCACCTTTGGAATTGGAATGACACTGAGAAAGTTGGAATCTTTGCTTTATGTTAAAACGGGTTAGGTTGTGTTATTGGATACCAACTTAATTGCCAATTAAGAGAGAGAGAGAGAGAGAGAGAGAGAGAGAGAGAGAGAGAGAGAGAGAGAGAGAGAGAGAGAGAGAGAGAGAGAGAGAGAGTTGGTCACATCCTCTTTAATTCTATTTGGTATGCATGTCCCTATTGCTACCATTTTTTTATGTTGTTCGTAACCAATCACATACTAAGTTTTATTGGTAGCCTTTGGAGATTATATTCAAGCTATGGTCCATACTCTGAGATTTTAGTGAATGGCTAGGTGATTCTGTCTTTTGTAGAAAGTTTAATAGTAGTCATCCTTTCATTCAAGAATGTTTAGATATGATATTTGTGGACCGACGTTGAAAAATCGTTTTTAAGAATCTAATGACAAGAGAAATATTGTTGTAAGTTGGTATAATTTATACCCATTCCATATGCGACTTAGTCTGCTAGTAGTTTAAACGAAAACTGGTGGGAAAATGGTTACTTGCCTACAATTTGTAGAAATTGCTGGTTGAATATGATATCTTACAATTTTTTTTTTGTTGGTAAATCATTCATACTGCAACAAGCCAACAAGATCGTATCTTGGTATTCTTGCAAATTTGTGGTTTATTTGAACACGTACTACACAATTGTAACTTGTAGGGGGCGATACCGATACATGATACATCCTATAAAGTTCATATATACTATATAATTATACATTTTCAAACTTTAGATAGTGTGACGGATAATCAAAGATCCTTTACGTCTTAACAGAAGATCGTATCTTGCTTTTCTTATATAATATTGTGCTTTAATCAGATAATTAAAATAAATAAGCACGGGATTCATTGATCAAACACAGCCACGAGATTCATGAGCTCATGGATAGATATAAAACGTCTCCACGTAAAATTCCTAGTCAGATTCAACCTCCAAAATTCAAAACAATCATTCTTTAGTTATTGTAGAAGATTTTTTTTTATGATTAGTTAATAATCGATTTCAAAATGGCAAAGAAAGAAATCAGATTAAGAAAGTTAAATAAGAATGAGGATCAATAGTTAGGAGTTATGATGAATCATGTTCGTCCTAAGCATGCAGAAAATCAGATTTTATTATATAGATGGCCCAAGGTTTTTGACTTGAAAAAAACCAGAGAAAAAGAAAAACATGGAATCAGTGGACAAGTGTAGGAGAAGTAGCTGAAACTGACAATTGATGTTGTTTGTCATTTGTTTAGGAGAGAAATGAATAAAGTAACGGTTATTTTTTTTGCAGACGACAGTTACGCTGGACTTTTGAAGACACTGATCCTTAATGTGCAGCAAGACAAAAAAAAAAAGAAAACTGAAACCAGAAGACCAATAAAAGGCATGTTGACTGATAAAACCCATGCCCTAATTTGATAGGAGGTTTTAAAGTCTTTGGCTCTTGTCCTGTTTCACATTCATGTTAATGAGACATATATACTCTGAACCGAGTGTAGACCACTATAAACAGAAAGAGAAAGTTGCATTTTGATGGGCAAAAATTGAGTGAGTGAAATTGATGGAGACAAACACGGGTTTTCACAAGCAAGCGAAGAGCAAGCTGACACCAAACCGGTCCTTGAAGGAGAAGAGAGCGAGATTATACATAATTAGGCGATGCCTCGTCATGCTGCTCTGTTGGAGAGAGCCTCGTGATTAAGAAGCCCTATTTTCAAGGAGAAGTATAGGTGAGTGTATAATGAAACTCCATATCATCAGTGTTTCAGAAAGAGGAAAGAAAACGAATTAATCATTGCTCTGATGGAGAAACCTTATAAAGTTGTTCAGATCAAACGGAAAGGTGACTGCACCCTGAATCAACAAAACATCATGTCAATGCAGATGCTACACAAATCGGATCATTAAGAAATCCATAGAATGAGGACAAAGGAAGCAGCGTGTCAAAAACACATACCCCCTGAATGATGGTGTTTGTCATGTGGATCCTGCATTTCCATGTGTTCTCTCATTTTGTTTTGTTTTGTTTCTTTTTAGGTGCAAAACAACATGAAAACTTTTCTTAGCCTTATGCACAAATTTCTTGTATAGATTTAGTTGGTAGGCTCTAATAAGTCAGTCTCTCAATCTATGTTTATACGTACAAGAAGTAAATGAAATGTTTAGAAACTAAAAGATATCATATTAGCTTGAATGAAAGCGATTTCATGAGATACATGCCTAAGATAATACTTGTGCCGACCGAGTATATAAGTCCAAGCAACACAGTTTATATATACATGTCGGGATCGGTGGTGGTGAGGTTGAGGCAAGCGCAGCGTTCAAGGGAGGTGAAGAAAGGCGGAGATCACGGAGGAGCTAACCCATTGATATGATCGGTGTTGAGAATTCGTCCCTTAAGACTTAAGAGGTTGTTGTACAGAGTAATTGGTCAACGCCTACTTTCCGGTGTGATTTGATCATTAGTTACACCTAAATTCCCTATTTATGGGCTTAACGATTACAATTAAAACTTGTAATCACCATTTACTCAAAACGGCACCGTTTCCTCTAACGAAACAATATGTATAACCCATTTTGTTCCATCTTCTCCGGTGGTAATTTCAGACCCTCCCTGCTCGCCGGAGCTCGAATCGGATGCGTAGATCAATTGTGACTCCGATTGCATATAAAGCGAAGGGATTTCTTCATCGGCATCTCGGTAACCATGGAGCTTCTCTCTCGAGACGAGCTTTTTCTGGTGGTGCTAGTGACTACCGAGACAAGCTGAGAAGTGGGCTGAGTTTTGAAGATGCGCTTGATTTGTTCTGCTATATGTCTCAATCTCAACCCGTTCCTTCCATTGTTGATTTCAGCAGATTACTGACTGCAATCGCCAAGATGAAAAGGTATGACGCTGTGATCAATCTCTCCCAGAAGATGGAAATGATTGGAATTTCACACGATCTCTATAGCTTCACCATTTTAATCGATTGTTCCTGTCGATGCTCTCAACTCTCTCTTGCTCTATCTCTTGTTGGAAAGATGATGAAACTCGGGTTTGAGCCCAGCATTGTCACACTTGGCTCTCTGCTCAGTGGATTCTGTCGCTGGAATCGATTTCACGACGCCGTCTCTCTCGTTGATACCATGGCCAAATCGGGATATGAGCCTAATGTCTTCATCTACAACACTGTCATTAATGGCCTTTGCAAGACCAGCAATGTGGATTCTGCGTTGGATCTTTACAACCAAATGGAAGTGGAAGCAGATGTTGTTACCTACAACACCCTCATAACCGGCCTTTGCAATTCTGGTAGATGGAGCGACGCTGCTCGACTACTCAGAGATATGCAAACGAGGAGGATTGACCTCGATGTAATCACTTTCACTGCACTGATCCATTCCTTTTTGAAAGAAGGCAGCCTTTTAGAGGCTTATGAGTTGTACAGGGAGATGATCAGAAGCTCTATCGATCCTAATACCGTCACCTACAACTCACTGATCAATGGGTTTTGCATGCACGGCCGCCTTTATCAAGCCAGGAAAACGTTTGATTCCATGGTAACCAAGGGCTGTTTCCGGAATGTGGTGACATATAATACTCTCATACACGGGTTTTGTAAGGCCAAGAGAGTAGACGACGGGCTGGAACTATTTCACAGGATGCGTTGTGCAGGATTTGAGGGGGACACAATCACTTACAATACTCTTATCCACGGTTATTGTCAGGCGGGTAAACTCGAAGCTGCGCAACGAATTTACGGCTTGATGGTTTCTTGTGGCGTGGTGAGTCCTGATTTTGTGACGCACTGCATTTTGTTACACGGTCTTTGTGTGAACGGGGAGATAGAGAAAGCGATGGTGAAATTCGAGGATATGAAAAGAAGCGAAAAGTATCTTGGTATTGTTGCATATAACATCATGATTCATGGGTTGTGCAAGATGGGTAAAGTGGAGGAAGCCTGGGAATTGTTTTGTAGACTCCCTTCAGGAGGAGTGGAGCCTGATGCTAGAACATACACTACAATGATATTAGGATTGTGTAAGAACGGGCCAAGGCGTGAAGCGGATGAGCTGTTTAGAAGAATGAAAGAGGATGGGATTATATGCCGATTGAATGCAGAACAAGTCCATGTAGAGAAGACTGAGATGTTGGACCGACTCTGAGCTAGGCAGGCTTTGATCAGATACAAAGCCATTTTTTGTGTTGTGTAGATTGATGACCAAGTTGAAGCGGGTGGTGTGTAAAGTTGTTTTTATCAAAATTAGGCTCCCCAATCCAAAATGTTAACAAAACCAAATTCTCGTCTCATGTGGAGTAAGGAGTGTATGATTATTCCCACATGAAAACGTCGTCGTTTCGATAACGATACCGTATTCAGTATTCAGTATTCAGTATTCAGTATTCAGTATTCAGTATTCAGTATTAAGATTCAGATACCTCCCTCGTTGCCGGAGCAGTGGTTCGTCGTTGGTTGAGTTCTTCCCACAGTCAAATTTTTGGATGCCGAGATCTATTGCGATTGCGACTGCGTCAACGGCGAAGGGGTTTCTTCGCCGGCGATTTCGAGATAGAGGTAATCATCCTGAGACTATTCACTCGCTTTGCCTACGACATTTTTCTGGTGCGATTCATTACCGAAAGAGATTGACACGAACTTGGCTTCACTCTGTCAAGTTCGATGATGCTTTCGGTTTGTTCTGTGAGATGCTTCAGTCTCGTCCCCTCCCTACCATTGTTGATTTCACTAGAGTTTTGACTGCAATCGCCAAGATGAACAAGTATGATATCGTTGTCTATCTCTGCCACAAGATGGAGAATCTGGGGATCTCACACGATCTCTATAGCTGCACTATCTTGATTGATTGTTTCTGCAGAAGCTCTCGACTCTCTCTTGCTCTGTCTGTTCTTGGAAAGATGATGAAGCTCGGGTTTGAGCCCAGCATTGTCACACTTGGCTCTCTGCTCAATGGATTCTGTCGCAGGAACAGATTTCACGACGCCGTTCCTCTCGTTGATACCATGGCCAAATCGGGATACGAACCCAATGTTGTCATCTACAACACTGTTATTAACGGTCTTTGCAAGAACAGAGATGCGGATAACGCCCTCGAGCTTTTCAACCTGATGGAGAAGAAAGGAATCAGAGCGGATGTTGTGACCTACAACACTCTGATCAGTGCTCTTTGCAACTCTGGTCGATGGATCGAGGCTGCTCGGCTTCTGAGAGATATGATGAAGAGGAAACTCGATCTTAACGTGATCTCTTACAGCGCATTGATCGACACATTCGTGAAGCACGGGAATCTCTTGGAAGCTAGAAACTTGTACAAGGAGATGATCTTCAGATCTGTAGATCCTAATATCTTCACTTACAATTCACTCATCAATGGGCTTTGCATTCATGGTCGCCTTGGTGAGGCCAAACAAGTGTTTGATTTGATGGTGCACAAGGGATGTTCTCCGGATGTTGTGACCTACAATACTCTCATAAATGGGTTTTGCAAGTCTGAGAGAGTGGAGGATGGGATGAGACTCTTCTGTGAGATGGCTCATCAAGGATTGGTTGGAGACGTCTTCACTTACAACACTCTTATCCACGGGTATTGCCAAGCAGGCAAACATACTGTTGCACAAAAGGTTTTCAATCGGATGGTTGATTGTGGTGTGCCTCCTGATATTGTTACCTACAACATTTTGTTAGATTGTCTATGTAATAACGGCAAGGTAGAGAGAGCGCTGGTGATGGTAGAAGATATCCGAAAGAGAGAACTGTATGTTGATATCATCACGTATAACATCATCATCCAAGGGATGTGTAGAACTGGTAAGGTGAAAGAGGCTTGGTGTTTATTTTGTAGCCTCACTCTCAAAGGAGTGAAGCCTGATGCTATAGCATACATTACAATGATATCATGGTTGTCTAGGAAAGGCCGACGGCGTGAGGCGGATAAGCTGTGGAGAAAAATGAAACAGGATGGGATTCTTATGCCAATTATATGCATAAATAATGAAACACTTAGTAGAGATCACGACACAAGCTCATCGGCTCAACTCATCAATGTAATCAACGAGTACTCAAGCCTTCTCCGCAGATGCTCATGACAGTACTAAAAGCATCAAGGTCATTGATATGTTATTATGATGGAAAGCATTTGGGTCCTCAAGGTTCATTTTGCTTTGGCGTGGCAAAAGTTGGTTTGGTTCAGAGAAAGTATCCTCGCTGCTCGTTTATCACTTGGTTGGTAATGCTGAAACGTCTTCCTACGAAGGATAGGTTACGGAGTTGGAGTTTAAATGTCTCGGGACAATGTATCCTTTGCTCTAACAGCATCGAGTCACATGATCACCTCCTCTTTGTATGTGAATTCTCTGCAGGAATCTGGTCTCCTTTTATGGGAAATCTATGGCCGAATCCACCATCATCATTGCAAGCAGTTGTGGCAATTTTGGAAACAAACACCAATCGGCTTGCACCGCATCTTCGTTCCATTCTTAAGCTCGTATGCCAAGTCACCATCTTTCTCATTTGGAAGGAACGGAATTCTGTGCCGTGAATAGGATGGTGCGTGATCGATTGCTTTCTTTTCCACCGTCAAGCATCTCCTCCCCTTCTCTTCTCCAGCTCTACTTCCAGCATTTAGGGTCCATTAGCTAACGTTTGTAATTTTTTATCTCTCTCGCTTTGTAATTACTATTATCTCTTTCGAAATAACGTTCCCTTTTTAGCATTTTGGCCTGCCGTTTTGCATTTAAATTGGACCGTTTATTATACAAAATCATGTTTTAAAAAAAAGTTCATAAGGACAGAGAGGTTCTTTAAAGAAATGAGTAAACAGTTAAAATATGTCTCACCTTCCACCTTATAGAGTCTCTAATCCCTATATTTTCTTTTTTCTGTCTTATGCAATAACAGTCTCTTTTAATCATTTTAGTTATATATTGCCGTTTTATCTTTGTATTTACATTGTTTCTTATATATATATTTTTGTTCTTATTTTTATCTTCTTTGATTTCTTTTTTTTTATCACATTTATATTTTTGGACTTTTTTTTTCCTCTTCTCTTTATCTTCACTTTTTTCTATTTGTCTACATCATTTTTTTCGTTTTCTTATTCTTTTACTTCATTTTTTTCATTTCAGATTTCCTTCTTGTTCTTTTTTGTCTTTAATTTTTCCAACTTTTTATTCCTATTCTTCTGATTTTTTTTTATCTTTTCTTTAACTTTCACATGTTTTTTTATCCTATCTTTCTCTTCAATTATTTTATGATCTTTGTAAGCTATGATTTAACAACACATGTTTTTTTTTTCTGAAAATTTGAAGATTAATTGATAAGTATTCTATTTCACTTTATGTACTATTTTTGTATAAGTTGTATTTCAACATTATAAACGAAAAATGATATGAATATTAACATCTTACCAACAAAGTTGAAAAATGGGTAAGTTGCAGTGTGCATGTTGTATTTTTCACAACCACATTTGTAGCACATACAAACTTTTACTGTTTTAGCATTTTGAATCCGTATATTTGTATTGGATAAACCCAATTCATAAATTGAAATTTTAATCTCCATTTTGTATTGTAGTCTCTTATATCCAATAAGTTTCACTGATGAAAAGCCACAGTTCTTCAACAACTAAATCTATTATATTAAAACAGAAGTACATTTAGTACTTGCTTCCAAACACTCCTAATTTTTTTTAAGTGTTTAATTTCGAAAATTAGTTATTAATTTAAATATTTTTAGAGTTCCTTAAATATATGTAATTTAGATTTGATTTGATTTGATTTGATTAAAAATAATAAATCAGATATTAATTTAGATTTGATCTAAACCCTAAAAATAATAAATCAGATATTAATTTAGATTTGATTAAACATTTTTATCAAAAATATCTAGAATTTTTGAAAAAAAAAATTCACATATGAAAAATAATGGTCATATTTAAAATATAAAATATTTATAATGATGTAAATGATATGATATTTATGTTGCTTATATAATATATTTACGATTATGATTTATTTACAAATTAATAATAAAATAATAGGTAAAATTCAAATGTATAATTTAAATATTAAAAAATATTTTTTAAAAATTCATAGAACTAAAAATATATATAAAAAACCGGATTAAAAATATTTTGGTAACTAAAATCACTAATTTTGAATTATACATGTATATCGAAAATATATTTTTCATACAAAATCAAAACAGAAAAAATTAAAAATTATTGCATACACTATAATGTGGTTTGAAAAACCAGTTGTACACTCCCTTTGTTGATTAAATTTTAGAAAACTATAATACTAAATAATACTGTTAATACATCTCAAACTTTTAACAAATATTTATATTATACGGTAATATGAACGGAAAAGTTAGAATTATGTTTTTATAATAGTTCATTTTGAATTAATATTAGTAGACAGGTTAAAATTATATTTTTATAATCATAATTAATTTTAATACTATAAAAATATATCTAAACACAAAAATCAATATTTTCACTTATTAAAAGATATATTTATAAAAATAATTATATCTAAACTCAAAAACACAAATTATATTACAAAATTCGTTAAACAATAAAAAAATATTCCCGTGCATCTGCACGGGGTAAGAATATAGTTGGTGATTAAATCTTCTTTCTTCTTTCTTTTGTCTCTTCTCTTTTTATTGGAAAAAGAATCGTCCTTTTGTCACTTCTCTTTTTATTTTTATTGGAAAAAAAAGCGTCATTGTAGAAGGATTCAGCATCATGTAGATAATCGAGAGGGGGAAATTCCATAAAACGCCATCTTAATTTTTTTGCACATAAATCCGGCAACCAAAAGATTTTGATTACTTGGTTGGCTAACAAAAACGTTGTACTCTGATTTTATGACATCAATCTAATACATATATGTTTGCTACTTTGCTAAAAAAAAAAAAATTACCATTTTAAGTTCCTCGTAAAACTCCATAGTCGTATATGTGAGAAATGGCAAACAAGGCCACATGCAAGAAGAGTTAGACTGTTATTTTCATAAGTAACTGGCTGCCAGAAAACATTAGGGGAGCAACAGTGATTCACGAAACAGGCAACATTCCCAACATTCTTAGCACTGATTATAAGAGGAAGCGGGATTTCAGGTTCTTCAGACATCTCCTCAGAAGCATCTTTGTTCTGCTAAGCCAAGCTCATAGTTCCATTTGAAAGGGGTATAGACACATGTTGTATCCAAAGTATAATCATCATTAGCCATAGTTTGCTGTGCACCTTCATATACATATAAACGAACCAGCACGAGTAGGATCCCACGAGCGCAAGCACCATCCTCTATTCACTGTCTTGAAAATTTCCAGCCTCATTTTAGTCCCATCCGAGTAACCTTGTTTTTGCAAGCCAAGCACGGGCAAGATGGGCTGCATTCATATATCATAGGCTTCCGGCTAACTAGAACTCCATTAGTGGTATAGGGGAAATCGCCTCCATTTTTCCTTATGCAGTGACAGTTCAAGTTCCCTGGTTTACATGGGTTACCACAGTCGCATCTAAAAGAAGGCTGTGTCAGCTTAAACGACTCTGAATATTTCACCGTAGTGTAGTAGGTGTAATAAGAAGGCCCATTCTCGGTATCAACTTGATTCACAAGAACAGCCATGCTTTCAACCCCGGAAGTAATATCGGAGAGAATGAGTCCTTCCCTTCAAGGCATATCTGCTTTCCACTTCTGGATCGCAGTCCATGTAGCAAATGCAGGAGGTTGACCAGGTAACCTCGTTAATAGTAAACTCCAAGGGTAACATAGCTCCCCAGATTGGCCGTAATGTGATGTCTCTGAACCTAGAAGCAATATGGAGTGGGAAAGAGCTAATCATTTGTTGTAGGGCCTAGAAGTTTCTCAGGTTGTCTCAATACTTGGACTTGTTTCCGCCTGCTCAACACACTTCTTGGGTTTCTTCATTGAAGGGAGAGCGAGAGGACCCAGTCTCAACCGAGCAACACCTGTGTTTTCCTTTGATTCTAAATCTCTGCTCTTCATTGGTGTCCTCTTTCTGCGTGATCTACTAGGACCATATTGCGTCATGGTCGTTTTATTTTCTGGCTCTGTCTTCTCTATGCCCTTAACCTTAGTACTAAAGGGACGGCTACTGGGATCCAGACTCAACCAAGGACTGCTTGGAGAATCCCTGCCTAGTTCTTTGCCAGAATCGACATCTGTTGAAACTATTTCTACTGTAGAGCTTCGGTTATCCTGCAGATGAAAAAGTTCATGCATCACCAAGACCATCCACAAGCGCCACATTAACTACACAACAAAAAGGACATCTCTATGTCTACTAGAAATTAGGATCTATATATGCTTTATTCCTATTTTTCACAAAGTCCTAAGTATTGAGAAATTAACCCCCCCAAAAAAAGGAATGCTGCTCCCTGGGCCACCTGTACATAACTGAATAAATAACTACAACATACCTTATCCTGCATTTCAATGATTTCTTCACATTCTGAACCCTCTTCGCCTTCAGAATCAGCCATCTCTTCACACTCAAACTCAACATGTTCTTCCTCATTGATCTCTTCGTCAGAATCACTTAATTCCTCTTGTTCCATCACTATACCTAGATTAGATTGATCAGCCATCTCGTCAATGCATCTATCGCTTGTTGCGGTTGATCCAGGCACTTCAGAGCCATCATTACGTTGAATCATGCAGATATCTGGAACTTCTGAAATATTTGCTGCTGAGACACTACCACAATCTTTGACCTTAGAAGAGCTCGGACTTAGATTGATATCTAAGTTTACATTTTTTGCATGTTTTCTAGAACTGAAAGGTTTCAAGCTGACATCATTACGACCAGTACCAGGGATAGAAGTCTTCTCACCGGCATTAGAACTATCCTGAGGTTGAAATAATTTGCCTTTCTTGCCAATGTCTGTGTCTAAGTTCCGACGTCTACTAATGAGATCACTCGTTTCACATTCAGTTCTTTGAAGAAGAGGATGAAAACAACTGTCGCCCAGTGCAGCCTCGCTTTCATTTAATGATGACTTGTTCTGGAACTGATCAGCTGAGTGATTGATTTGCCTTGGACTGTTGAAAAGACTCAGCAGCTGAGGTCGATTGTCAGAAAAGAAACTGAAGGAACTAGAACCTTCTCGGTCTCTGATTGAAGGGTAACATGTGATCTGTCCCTGCTCAGGGGTCCGGAACAATAAAGGATGCATTTGAAGATCTGAGTCATTGTCCGTCTCGCCCATCCCAGAAGAGCTCTCTGCAGGCAAATCTTTCTCGCAAGGGGGACTGTTGTTATCTGCGTCAGCTGAAAAGCAAGGAGATTCCGTACCCAAAACCGCCCTCCCAGAAACATCAGACATGCCACCCTTATTGATACAAGTTTTGGAGGATGTTTCAGACCGATTCTTTGCAAAAACTGACTGCGAGATAACACGGACCGAAGATGGAAGGTTAAGTGGAGGTAAATCAGGGGCTAGTCTCACTACACTTGTGTTGCGTTGTTTACGAGGACGACGATATGGCTGCATGATTATCGGTGCTCTTGAGCCACCGGGTGCTGTACCAGATGTGTGGTGGTACAGAGGAATGAAAGAAGGTGCAAGTCTCCGCGTACATGTTAGAGTTTGGGCACTAAAACGTTCAGCATTTTTAGATCCTTCACCAGTACATGTTTCAACTGACTCATGGCGATCACGGGGAACATCCTTTGCCTTACCAAAGGAGTGCATAGACGTAGAATAAAAGAAAGTTGGCATGCCAGGCCTCCAGTCTGCTAAAAATCCTTCATGAAGGTATGCGTCACCTGAATTGTCCACCAATTCATGTCCAACATGATTTTCATTGGCCTTAGAAGCACCACGACAATCCTGCAACATGCGATGAAAGGCGAGTAAAAGGTAAATTACATAGTTTTTTTTTTTTACGAGAAAGCCAAATATTAACATACTTGGTACGAGTGGGTTGTATTATCTGAGCATATGAAAGACAGACCTCTTTTGCAGATGCCAACTGCTCTCTGAACTTTCTTTTGTTTGAATCATATATTCGCCGCTTCTCCTTTTTGACAGCATCTAGCTTATACGATTTCTGAATTCCAAGGGCAGTGCGCCATTGCCTTGGCAGTGAGGATGGGTCTCGATAAGGCACAACGAATTTCCACACCAACATCCAGTCATATTTGAAGTACTTAAGTCCCTGAGCATTCAAATTTATACTGAGCAACGGAGTACGATTTCCAATCAGAATTGCGAGGGAGTGCGCTTGTCGAATTACCTCTTGTATACGTTCCATCTCTAGTGGGGCCAGGGGAGAGCTTTTCATCCTCAAAACTGCCTGTAGATGGCAAAATATATACATACACACCATTAAAGCGAAAAGCCAGCAAAACCTTGGAATTGTGATTGAAACAGAATAAACTACATATCATTTTTTAGACATCAGTCTGTATCCGTCTTAAACATGTAATGTTGAATTGTATAAAGTATGTTCGGTTAGCTACACATCTATCTTTTAATTTAGCAGTCAAAAGCATTCAGAGATGGTCATATTATCTATTAATCATCCAATTTTTGTCACGGCATCCACCATTATCTTTTAAGACGATGAGTTCATATACAGATTTCTCTTATGTTCATGATATATATATGATCGTTGCATAGTGCTTATTTGTGGACAAACAAGTTCAGGCCACTGACTTTAGGAAACCGACAGGCAGACAGAAAAGCATACAAACTATAAAAAAAAGCGTGATAAACCATATCAAGCATATAACAGACCTTGATCGGATTTTCTGGGGCTTTAGATGATCTCCGGTTTTTCTGCCTAATATAAATCTGAAATAAATAAAAGAAGAACGTATTAGAAGATCTTTCATTTCTTGATCATCAGCCTGGTTGATGAGAACCCTATCAAACCACATGGACATGCAGATCATGAGCTACATTAAACTTAATACAGTTATGTTTATGAAATCAGAACACCAATATACAAGTCCGTAATGAAAGCAGATTAAAAATATTTCATTTGCAACAGGAATTCAATCGACCTAAAGTTTTTGTCAAGATAGCAGCTGAATTTTTGTGGTCAGAATATCCCTTGTGATAATGAGAATATCCAATCAATACCTGATAATTACTATTACTATCTAATTCAGTGATGATTACCTGATGTTCGCCTTTACATGGAAGAAACCGCTGCTTTATTGCCTTCCAGTCTGAGTTATATTCCATTATTCCAAGAGCCAGTAATCTGCATACAAGAGCAGCACTAAGAATCAATTTTCTACTAGATTAGAGTAAGAAAAGAAAAGAAAAGAAAAGGAACTTACTCATCCTCAGCTTCGGTGAATAGGAACCGATTGCTAACAGCTGCAGCAGGTGGCTTGCGGGGAAATAGCGATGCTTTGAACAACGGCAGAAATCTGTTAGCTAACTTGGCGATATCCTTATGGACCAAGGCAACAGATTGCTTCTTTGCTGATTCAACGAGTGTAGCAGCTAACGTCTTCTTAGACTGCTGCTGATCTGATGGTGACTTACTTGTACTAGGAGCTGAAGGAGGATTGTTTACGATGTCACCGCCAACTTCTTGGTGAGGAAGTAGAAACAATGGCACTCTTTGAGAAGAAGCATCAAAACCGGATTCCACTTGAGACCGTCGATAATCTTGAACAGCTACAATGGTTCAATGATCAAGAGAATTATATTGCAAAATAAAACAGATAAGAAAACATATATTATTGAGAGTATCTTTCAACCCAATGACATACCGGTAGAAACATCAACTAGATATCTCCCAGCTAGAGCAACAGTATCCAGAACTGATGATGCCGAACCAGAGACAAGAGGATGACTTTGGCGTGAAACATATCCTTGGTGTTGTTGGAGCATCTCAGATATAAGTCGTTGGACTTGGGTTCCAATGTGCTGCCGTGAATGATCGAATGCACAGAGAGAGTAAACTTGGATAAGAAGTTGAAGGTGGTCATGAATCAAACAATGCAATTCCCCCATTTGGGCTTGACTGAATCCATAAATTGGACTGTCTCCTGACGAAGCAACTGCTTCAGTAGCAGGAAACCTCAAAGCAGGTGGTGTAACGGGCAAGATAGGTATAAGAGGGCGTAACACTCTGTTAGGCTGCTCAGGAGAGTTGGAGATGTTTTGCCGTCTCTTCTGCCTGGTCACAGGCCGTCGCCTATTGATTTTGTTGTCATCTGTTATGACCTTTTCTGGTATGCTTTCCTCGTCATCAGTCTCCAGTGCTTCTTCAAGTTCTATCTCGAAGTCTATATCATTATCCTCATCATCATCATCATCGTTATTTCCAGTCTGTGTCACCTGAACATCACCATCACCACTGTGTAAAACGGCGGCCAGAAACTTGCGGTATTCTTCCTCATCATCAACATTTGGAATGTCATCCTCATCGTCAGTCTCCTGAAGGAAAGCTTCGAGATCATCAAGAGTAAAACTCTCGAGCGAATACCGAGCTCTAGTTCGCTTGCAGATTGCATCATCTTCCTCATCTGACATCAAAAGTCGCCTCTGAGTTTGGATCATGTCTCCATTTTCATATGCCGAACTTTCAACTCGTCTTACAAAGTCGCCTCCTTTCTCAGAACCGGGATCAGAATTCAATTTCCTCTCCTTGGGGATTGATTCAACATTACTTTGCATCGCGATGTCCTCTTTTGCTTCCCTGCCGTCTAAGATTTGCGCAACAGTAATGCTATTAACAATTTCACCATCAAGAGTTTCAACTTCAGAGCTCAAACTCGAAGAAGCCTCACGAGAAGGAGTTCCTTTTAGAAGCGGATTAAAATCAACATCTTCTTCTTCTTCTTCTTCTTCTTCTTCTTCTTCTTCTTCCTCGTCATACTCGAAATCCTCTTCTGGAATTAGGGTTTCTACTCGATCCGACGATTCCATGACTAGGGTTGGTTCCGCTATCTAAACATTGATCACAAGAATGAGTTTTGATTCCCCATAATCTGCAATTCAACAATCAATTTCTTTACTAGACAGAAACCATCGAAAAGGAATGAAGAACAAACGATTGAAGAGGATTTGTGTTTGGGCAGAATTTAACGGAGTGTTTCAGAACCCGGGAACAAGATCGAAACGCGTCGGGTAACGTAATCCTTTTTGTTTTCAATTCATCCAAATAATGTCTTTGGGCTTTCCATGACCGAAATGATGTATTTGGGCCTACCCGACAAAAAGATGTATTTAGGCCTACATAATTTTCGGTTTAAATAAACAAAACCAATGTGTATCAATCAATGCAAGGGAAATTGCACCCAATAACCAATCACTTTTTTTTGCAATACAAGTTTAACAAAGAGAACATGCCAACTAACCGGCGAGGAGAAACAATGGTAAAAGAAATATGTAGAGAGATTCAGCAAGTTATATGAGAAGTGAAAAACGTTTATTATTATGTTTTGATATACGTATAATGCTATAAAAAACAAATCCATTATAAAACTGTTTAAAACTTTCAAATCCACAAAAGAAAGGCCACAAGGAATCACCATCAAAAAGAACTAAGATGAAGACTGGAGAAGTTTCTTGTAGTCATTGAAGGTTCCATGGAATGGTGCAATCCTTCCATCTGACACAACCCAAAGCTCGTCTACGCTTCCCGATATCAGATGCTCGTCGTGACTCACCTGCAACACATTTTATTAGTACACACCAGATATATTCATACATTTTGATCCTTCTTTCTTTTTTTTTTTTTTTTGGAGCAAAGGATTTGAGCTTACCATGCAAATACCGCCTTGGAATAAGACAAGTCCTTGAATCAAAGCTTCCACAGCATCCAGATCCTGCCAATTATATTACTCTCTTTTAGCCCATTAAAAAAAAAAAAGGAAAGTAGATTTCCTTCCTTTGATTTTATTGAGAAGAAGATGCAAATTATTATTATTTGGCTTACAAGATGATTGGAGGGCTCATCAAGCAATAGCAAGTGCGGTTTCTTGAATGTTATCTTGGCAAATGCCACTCTGCTTTTCTGACCACCTAGTTTCCCATTCAGACCAAAACATTAAAGACATTAGAGGGGTCAAAAGTAACAAATTAAATCACTCCCGCCAAACTTTGGAACAACACAAAAGTGAAGTAGATCTGATAATAGACAGAAAAATAGAAAGAAACAAATGGCATACCTGATAAAGTGTACATGGGCTGCAGTGCAAGATTTCCAGTGACCCCAAGAGAACCCAGGTGACTTCTCAGCTTTTGTTCTGGCACTCCCTACCACATTATTTCACATAATACCAGTTACGACTTATCCAAGTGTGTACATTCTGCTTCAACTATCTTGTGCAACTCAAGTTGTGCTCGTAAGAAGTAGAGAAAATTGAAAATACTGTAAACACTTATACATGATGAATCCTTTTTTAATTCTGATTTATGATCTCTGCGAACTTACTGGGTAGCAGCGCATCATATATAGAAGAGGATTCGAAGAAAGGTCTAGTCCATCCACATGGTGCTGACTAAAGACTGCTACTCTAACCTGTCAAAAGGATATCAATACATCATATTAGAGCCACCAACAAGTTTAGCATTAGCAGGAATACGAGCAATTCTCGTGTTGTTGTCAAAAAAAAAGTTTTAGTAATCAATATTTTCTAAATCCATAATAAAAGGTCATTCTATATCTTCCAGAGGAACTGTGTCAAATTTGTTGTTCAGGTAAGAAAACGAGAAGTCCTTTTGCCATACCTTAGCAGACCGGAAAACTGTTCCAGAGCTTGGTTGCAGATCCCCAGAAATAAGTTTGAGTATAGTTGATTTACCAATACCATTGGGTCCCACCACTGCAAATCGACGACGAAAAAACCATATATAAAACTCAAAAGGTTGGGAAGAGCCTCAAATATTAAGTTCTACAATGTTCTTTGATGTTGTAACATATTGGTATCCACATATGAGTTTATAGACATATAGGATCCTAAAAATCGAGGGAGGGGGGGCCTTCTTACTCGCAATACGGCTATCCAGATCTATTCCGAAATTCAGGTTCCTAAACAGCAAAGGACCACCAGGGTAGCCAAATGATGCATCACTGTAGAAAAGAACAAACGAGTAAGAAGATCTATCACCTGTGTCCTCCCTATACCAAAATTAGATAAGTTTGTGTCAGATTCACTGAGGTGGTTTCCGGAAGATGACAAACCTGAAACTGATAATTGGGGGTCCAGGCTTATCGTCAGGAGTTGGGAATTCAAATTTATAGCTGCAAAAGAAAGACAAGAGGTTAATGCATAGAAGGTTGGAGCTTAGGGCAGGCATCAAATGCTACTGTAGCAAATTTATCTAATGTCAGAGTATAGCACCATTCCTAATTTCAACTGAAAGTGCACCATTCCTAATTTCAACTGAAAGTGCACCATTCCTAATTTCTACTGAAAGTGCACCATTCCTAATTTCAACTGAAAGTGCTTTAGCATATATATACAAGAGGAGTTCGCTTACTCAGGATCATTAATAACTTGATCCACATGGGCCAGCCGGTCCAAAGCCTGAGTCATAGAGATAATAATATTAGAGCAACACTGATGGCCAAACTATAATCACATAAATAGATGTAACTGTTGATACCTTGATTCTTGACTGAACAAGGGACGCCCTCTTTGCATTGTATCGAAATTTATCAATGAACGCCTGCAGTAAAAAACAAGAAATGAAACTTAAATCCCCATGCTGGAATACTGCTAAACAAACCAGAGACGGGTTGAAAACAGAATTCATGATATCATTGTGCAGAAAAAGAAAAGAAACCTGCATATGTGATCGCGATCGTTCACTTGACTCGAAAGCTTTTTGCTGATTCTTCACTTGTTCTTCCCGTGTTCTTTCGAAAACATCATAATTTCCCTTATAGGTACTTAGTTTTTGGTTTTGCAAATGGATGATGTCCGTGACCACCTGCAGCCAAAACAAGCATTACACGTGTGCAGAGCTATTGGGGAAATAATAGCTGCATGAAGATCAAGAGAGAGAAAAAGTACCGAGTTCAAGAATTCCCTAGCATGTGAAACAACTATAAATGTTTTTGGCCACTTGGTTAGATATGTTTCCAGCCATAAGACAGCGTGGAGATCAAGATGGTTCTACCAAACCAAAACAGAGGTTAAGAACGTCAGAAGCTTGAAAGTATAGAGGAAATAGATTCTCCTAATAAAGAAAACACACCGTAGGTTCATCAAGCAACAACAAATCAGGCTCTATAAATAGTGCACGAGCAAGTGCAATTCGCATCCTCCATCCCCCTGAAAAAGTATTTGTAGATTTCTTCTGCATTTCTGGAGTAAAACTGAGACCCTGAAAATATCATAGAGAACAACGTTCGTAAGTTCGCAGTAGTCAGACGCTAAAAGCAACAAAAGCACATGCAAAGATTTTTCTACCAGCAGATAGCACCCAAAGCTAGCCTTTATATGCCTTTGTAATGATGAGTCACGACTTGTGTCCAGATATGCATACCCTTTTGTTTATATCTATGCTATCATGAGAAACAAAGACCCTAAGAAGGCAGCAGAAATCTGAGAGCAACTTACAGCAAGGATACTAGCTGCCCGAGCTTCAGCAGTATAAGCATCAATTGCATCAAGCCTTTTGTATATTTCTTCAAGCCTGTGAGACATAAGATCTCCTTCAACTGTATCTTTGGTAGGCATTCCATCCTTAGCTGTGGGTTCTTCCAACTCCAGTTCTCTCTTCAGATAACCAAACAATGGTCAACAATACCACCAACGACAGACAAGATACTAATACCAGGAAGCAATGACTCTTTTAATATCAGTAAAACTAGCTTGTAGCTAACCTGCTTTGCCAGTATTTGAGTTTCTTCTTCCAATAGCTGGGCTCTTTCAATATCAGTGTTAAGAACACATTGTAAGGCTGTCGTGTTGTCACCAACCACTTCTTGTTCGACATGCAAGATCTGGCAGTTAGCAGGAATACCCTCTATAGCGTGCATAGCCATATACCTCAAAAACGTTGTTTTTCCGGTACCATTACGTCCGACAAGGCCTGTAAAGTAAAATCCGTTTGTAAGTAGAACTTTTCTTTCCATCAATCTCTTTTCTTTTTCCATACCACAGCTAGAAGAAGAAAGGAAAAAAATTAATAGAAGAAGTAGGAACCGACCATAGTGGCGTCCAAAAGAGAGGGTGATTGATCCGTCGACAATGAGATCACGGCCTCCAACAGAGACATTGAAATTATCCATATGAATATCTCTGACAGCAGAGCCACCACCAGTGTCATGATTCACACTAACAGTAGGCATCCCTGCTTTAACCGCTTCCATTTCAGCAACATGCTGTTGATATTGAACCTGCATAAACAAGAAAACCACTTGTAAATCAGCAAAAAGGAGCACAATAATCTCAAAAAAAGGCAAAACAAACAAAAAAAACTGTAAAAGACCTCTCTTTGGCGATCATCCTTTTTCTTTCTCCTTTCAATCTTAGCTTTGTCACGTTCTGACAACAAAGGCCCATCAACTGGCTCTGGCTTCTTCTTCTTCACCGGTCCATCGTCCATTCCATCATTCATTCGAACAGGCATAGCAAGACTTCTCACAGTTGGTGTTGGCTTCACCAATCCATGCTTCCCAAACTTATCCGACAGTGTGCTACAAACCTACACACACCAAATCCAATCACAAATTGCCTCACAAAGGAAGGAATTGTCCATTTCAGATATTATTAAAACGCGACCTAAGTCAAGCAAACGAATCTAGAACAGAGGATTGAAGTAAAGAGTGGCACGGCCTCCCGCTGATTGCTTACCAGACGGCACTCGTCGAAATCGGAGACGCACTCAGCAGCAACGAGAAGCTCACCGACGGCATCAAAGGCACCCTCGCCTTCCTCACCGAAGTCGAAATCCTCGTCGGCGAGGACATTGATGATGTAGTCCATGATCGGCTCGTCCACATCCTGCGCTCTGCGTCCCAGCACTTCATAAACCACCGAGCTCGCAACTTCTGTCATGGCGGCCTCAGACCAATTTTCAACAAATTTCCAGAATCTGAGACTTGATTTGGTAGCCAAAATGGAGATACCCTTTGTTAGGGCTCATTGGGTCTGCATCAACCTGATAACCGGGTTGGATTTGGTTTTGTGTATCAGAAAGGAAAATCACACGTGAATTTGGCTTTCTCATCAAATTCCCGGTTTATTCCGCAGATTTTTTAGTTAATTTAAAATTACGCATAAAGCTTGGTTTATTCGCATAAGGCTTGGTTTATTCGCATAAGGCTTGGTTTATTCGCATAAGGCTTGGTTTATCATATGAGAAAATCATGCGAAAACCACAAAATTCTAAATCCGGTTGGATTGGTTAAGAAAAGAAAACCACATGTGGGCTAGCTTAAAAGAAACGTTACGAAGGGTTGTTTGGTGCAGGTTGTGGAGATTTTTTAACTCATTTCACGGTTTAAAAAAAAATTTTGCTACATAGACTTTTAAATTTTTTTAAATTTAAAAATTCTAAAAATTAGACTTTTTTTTGGGTCATAGATTCTAAAATCTACGTATGATAAGTTTTTATTGTTAAAATTTAATTTTTACTTTTAAAAATATGATAAACAAACTGAAAAAAATTAAAAATAAAAATAAAGAAATGAATCTCAAAATAAAAAAATAAAAAAAAAATAATTAATTAAAATTAGTTAGTAATTATTGACATATATATCTATAAATTCTTTTAAATGATTTTAGGGAGGAAGAAATAATAAAAGAAATAAAATAAATTTATTTTTATAAGTTTTTTGGGTAAAAGTTCCTCCCACGTAGCTTTTAGAAATTATGACCAAAAATAAAAGGTCTTATAAGACTTTAAAATTAGTAAAATATAAAAAGTGTGTTTGGCTAAAAAAAACTTTAAAAACTGTGAAAGACTTAAAAGTCTCTATAGTTTAATGTCAAGCAGGCCCAAAAAAACTAATAAAAATAAATATATTTAATTTTTTCTATTTATTTTTTTCTCAAAATTATTTAAAAAAATTTGTATATTTATATATAAATAATTAAGAATAAATTTAATTGATTAAATCTTATCTTTCAGCTTTCTTTTGAGAATATATTTCTCTAAAACATTTTAATTTAAAAAATTTATTTGTAATTTAAAACATGACAGTTAATTTCTATAGTTTTTATTACCAAATCAACTTCTTAAAAAAAATAATAATAACAGCACAACTTTTACAGTAAAAGTTTTTAAAGCCAAAAATCTATATTAAAAGCTAAAAGTAAAAGAGGGCCAAAGCTTTGTTTTTTTTACACTTATTTCGAGTACAAGTACTTGTCTAACCTTATATGCTGATGTCATCACATTCCATATCCCGCCTAAAGGTAGAGGCAAAAAAGTAAACAAAACAAAACAAAACAGTTCCTTCTACGTACTAACAGATCCTCAAACTTTTCGTACTATAATAAACTACATGCTAATTGACTTTTTTTCCATGTGATTGTGACCGTGACTGTTGTGACTGTGATCCTAATCGTAAAGAAAATACTATTGACCAGACTAAACCGTAAAGAAGAAATTCTTGAAATCTTATGTAAAGATCGTTTGGAGTTAAGTGATAAAGAAGTATCTGAACTGAGCCTTGCAAAAGGAACAGTTTCTGAAGTTGGAAAAGAAAGTCTACAACGGAATAATGTTTTTCTTTGTATCATAATACAAAGATTTATAATTTTTTAGTGTGTGCGATTTGTTCATTATAGTATTTTCTATACACACAAAAACATGGACTGTTGTTGGTTAAATATGTTGAAATCAACACCCGTAGAATGAATCTGAGAAGAATATTAGTTCATTTAGAATTATATATTATGTGGCAGTGTATTTAAAAAAACTACATGATTTCATAACAAATATAAAAAAATAACCAAAAACACATAAGGAATATAAAATTAGTTTCAAATTAAGTTAGATATATTCCATGTTAGACTAATTGTAAGAATCTTTTAAAGATGACCAGTATAAACCTTTAATTAGTCTATTTAAATATGAGTTCTATAAAACCCTAAGAACTGTATAGATTACAGTAATCTTTCATCATTCACCTGAAACGACACCACATCAAAATTTGTTTGTCATCAAAAATTTCTGTGAGAATCATCTGTGAGAACTCTTGATGAATCACTACTGAAAAAATGTGATCTGTTTCTGAAGATGTGCAGCTGTTACTGAAGAAGTGCGAGCTGTTACTGAAGAAGTGTGAGCTGTTACTGAAGAAGTTTCTTTCAAGGAACAACTCTTGAAAGTGTTTCAGAGTTGTAACCAAAAGTTCAAAGAGTTCAAAGATCTCAGCCTAAAATTGGTTGAGCATATGTCAGATGAGAAAAAAATGGAAGAGATGAACAATTTACACAAACGAGAGAAAATCAGAAAATTGGAGAGAAAAATCAACTGAATAGATAAGAAATGAATAAAAATTTACACAAACGAGAGAAAATCAGAGAAAAAAACAATAAAAACTAACAGAACATATTACATAAAAAAATGAACTCACACGAAATAAGAAATTTGTGAAATCAACATGAAAATCTGGTTCAGACTTAAGTAAAAGGGATTGTTATGGGAGAAAAGAGAGGAAACAGAAAAGGTCAACATCAGTATGTACTAAATTTGATGTGCGTAAAGAAACATGAACTAAAATAAGCTGTTATTTTTTATCAAAAAAAAATAAGCTGTTATTTCTTATCCGAACGAAGGGAAATCGACCGAAACCTACCTCAACTTTACCAAATGGTGCGAAAACATACCTGAGAAATTTGATTGCCCGAATACATACCTGAACTCATACAAACCGGACATATCATACCTGCATTATTAATGTTTTGGAAAATCCATACAATGACCCATTTCCCGTCAGTCAACGGTTTTACACCGTTAACGGAGAAGAATCCCGTGCCACGTCGACTGTACTGGTGGCACCGGAACGAAAAATGACGTCGTTTAACCTTTTTTTTGTTTGCATTAACCCAAAACGACATCGTTTTAATTATTTTTTTTTGTTCACAATAATCCAAAACGACGTCGTTTTGATAAAAAAAAAAAATTTGTTCAACATTATCAAAACGACATTGTTTTGATTATATTTTTTTTTTGTCATAATCAAAACGACGTCGTTTTGATATTGACGAACAAAAAAAAAATAAGTAAAACGATGTCGTTGTTAGAAAACAAAGTTACAAAACATAAAGAAGAGAACTTCTTCTTCCCCGAGCTTGACGACGTCGAAATCAGAAGAGAACAGCTAGGGTTTAACGATAATAGCGAAGACAAAGCAGAATGAGTAATCATTGAATCACAATGCTTCTTTAGCGAATTTAGGTAATAATCATTTCGAAATACATCTCGGCAGGTCATATTTCGAGAATTCGGGTAATTTTTGGTTCATAACTTAATGAATTTGGGGAAACTTCAGGGTCGAGTGTGAGCATGAGGCGTGGAGTTCGTGCACGAGACAGAGGCTTTCCGATTTCATGTAGGTGTGGAGAATTGGCTGTGATAAGAACTTCTGGCACATCTAAAAATTCAGGAAGGATGTTCCATTGTTGTCCAAAAGGATTTGACACGGTAAGTGATATGAAAAAGGCCGATTAGTACCTCAACACCATCATCTGGTACCAATAAATACCCAAACAATTTTGATAGGTTAATCAGTACCTGAACTTATTAAAATCGGTAAATACATACCTCAATAATGTTTTTTGGCCAATTAGTACATTGACTTTCTCTTTGTTAGTCAAACCCGTTAATTTGCAAACGGAATCCGACTCAGATGCCACGGTGGATGCTGTGTTCGAATGAAACCAATACGACATCATTTAAAGTTAAAAATCAGAGAAAAAATGACAAAAACGACGTCGTTTTAAATTTATTATACATTAAAAAAATCAAAATTGAAATTTTCGATTTGATTTTCCAAAAGTGTTTGAATCAAAATCAAAACCAAAATTGCAAACCTAAACCTACCATGAATCTCCGAAGAAGCCTTAGCATTCGACGATGAAGTCATTCCGATTTGATTTTGAACACCACCCAAATCCTAACTATCATGTTTTTCTCCCACGAAAGAAGATATAGATGGTGTATTTTTTTTTAATGGATAATAAATTTAAAATGACATCGTTTTTGTCTTTTTTCTAGATTTTTAACCTTAAACGGCGTCGTATTTGTTTCATTCGAATAGAGCATCCACGGTGGTATCCAAGTCGGATTCCGTTTGCAAGTTAACAGGTTTGACTAACAGACATAAAGTCAATGTATTTATTAGCCACAAAAATATTGTTGAGGTATGTATTTACCGATTTTAATAAGTTCAGGTACTGATTAACCTATCAAAATTGTTAGGGTATTTATTGGTACCAAATGATGGTGTTGAGGTACTAATCGGCATTTTTCCCTATGAATTAGTGGTGTTAAGAATTTCCAATTTATGTAGCTAGATCTTCTAGAAGCTGTTTAGTAACGCTTTTATTATGTTGAAGGACAAAAATCATTTGTTCAAGTGGATTGATGAGTCAATGATTGAGGAGATTGATGACATGAAAGATGTTCTCCGTTCATCTGAGAATGAGATTGAGCTCCTGAAAGACATAATTCGTGGGTATGAGAACAAATTTGAAGGACTGAAAGCAGATGTAGCTGGGTATGAGAAGGCAGTTTCGCAAATGGAAGAGGATACTCGGTTTTTGAAGAAGATAATGATCTGTAGTGTTGTTGTGATTGCTTCTTTTTACTTTATCTGGCCATAGTTTGTTTTTTTTAAGGGTTTTTGTGTAATGAAATGGTTGTAAGCTACTTGCTAGTAGTACTTATGTTAGCAACTTTGAGAATTTACAGAATTTTATGGTGTTTAGATTTTGTTCAAGAGCTTACATTAACCGATGGATGTATTATGCTATAAAAGACACCAATACCATTAACAACAAAATAACAGAAACATTGTTTTAAACATCCAAAATAACAGCGAATCACATTGTTTTAACATCAAAAGGAACATAACCGAGAAAAGCATAATAAAATGAACTACTGCTCCATCTTAAAGCTCCAAAAAAAACAGCTCCTCCATCTTAAAGCTCCAAAAAAAAAACAGTTCCTCCATCTTAAAGCTCCATAAACTGCTTCCCTATCTTAAAACTCCGAAAAACTTGGCTGCAAAATGATTGATATGTAAAAAATCTCTCACAAACAGCAAACCAAACAACAACCAAACAATAATAAAAAGACAAAAACATGAGAATTCACTTACATTGGCTTGAGATTGCGATGGTTGAGTAGGGTCTGGACCATCTCCACCTTCAAATTCATATACTCAGGCTCTTGGTTCGTAGACTCAGACGCCACCGTCGGCGCCTTTTTAGATTTCTTGGGCTTCCGAGGCTTGAATGGGACTCCATCATTTGGACAGCTACATGCGTTATGATCAGCCGCACTACATCGATAACAATGCATTGTTCATCCATGATTCGTGACCTTCTTCCCTTTAGTTGGTGACTCGGTAATAGACTTCTCTTTCTTCTACTTCACTCGATTTCGATAATTTCTATGAATCTCAGCCCTAAATCGGGTTCTCTTCTTCTGTTATCCAGAAAAAAGGAACGAATACAGTAATGTCGAAGAAGAAGATTAATTTTGTTTTGGGTTCTAACAAATGCAATGACATGGTTTTACTTTTTTTGTGTTCGTCATAATCAAAACGACGTCGTTTTAATTATTGCAAAAAAAAAAAATAGTTAAACGACGTCGTTTTTCGTTCCGGTGCCAACAGTACAGTCGACGTGGCACGGGATTCTTCTCCGTTAACGGAATAAGATCGTTGACTAATGGAAAACGGGTTAAAGTATAGATTTGCCAAAACCTTATTAGTGCAGGTATGAAATGTCCGGTTTGCATGAGTTCAGATATGTATTCGCACAATCAAATTTCTCAGGTATGTTTTCGTACCATTTGGTGAAGTGGAGGTAGGTTTCGGCCATTTTTTACGCAAACGTCAACTCTTCCACTTGTTAAAGTTATTGAAAGTTAGCATTTTTCTTTATTTTTTCCAATTGGTATATACATCCAATGAAACCACGAGACTCTGTTCATCAATATGAGAACTGTCTTGAAACCCATCAAGTTTCTCAGGTAGTTTAAGCATCCAAAAAATTTCAAAAAATTGGTTTCTTTGTGCAGAAGAGTCTTAGCCGTGTTCTTTATTACTGTAGTTTTGATTTTTTCTTATTCTAATGACTAGAGAGAGAGACCAGAGAGAGAGGAAAGTTTGTTAGAGAGAGAGGAGAGTTTGTTCATAAAGGGAATGAAGTTGACCTTTCTTTTATTCCAATCAACCATCTATTGATGTGGAGAAGTGTTCTTTTATACATCTTAAAAATTGAACACTAAAACTCCTGTTCTAAAGAAAAAGAAAAAGTGTTTCAAAAAACGAAAAAGAAAAAAAACAAAACTCTCAGATCCATTCAAGAAAGTTGTGATACAAAGTGAAGCACATTGTCACAAGCACATCATAGTTTCCTCTGAGCTTTCGCATGAGCTCCCAAAGTTAGGAATCACATCATGAACCGAGAGCCTAAGTGTCTTCGCTTTCGCTGTGGTTGCAACAGATGACGTGTCGAGACACTCGCTGAGGTCAGCATCGCACGAGACCGAGACCCATTCGCTGTCGTCGTCTAGATACTTTAGCTCAAACGCCGCCGTTTCCAGTTTCAGCCTCTTGGCCACTTGCTGCTTCAGCTCTGTAATGCTTACTGACTCTGTTGAGATCTTGAACCTGATGATGTCTTCTCTGTACGTTGCCTTTATGCTCACGAGCTTATTGTGGAGTGTTGTTGGAGAAGCTGTGTCTTGGGAGGTCCAAAAATTAGTTATGTTTTTAGATGTACTGTCTGAATCGTCCAAGGCCGTTTGTCTGAATGCTTCTTGGTTTTGTGTTAGAAGCCGAAAACGCGTCTCGCAAATAGGACTCACTGTGAAACATGAGAAAGTTGAGACCAACAGTGTGATGGATCTTGAGATCTATGATGATGATGATGATGAAAGACTCTACTTTACCTTTGCAAGAAGCACGCGATGTTGATGAGCCTGCACTGTCTTCTGCATCTCGGTTTTCGAGCTTGACATCTTGGAGATAACTTGTGGGCGATCTAGTGGCTGGTGGTGGTGGTTGGTTTTCGATTGGAGAGACTTGGTGAGGCCAAGGGCGAGAGGAGAGGGATGTTAAATTGATTGATCCATCAGCGCCTTGAACCGAGTCTATAACATGTTTTAGCCTCGTGAGCGATCGGTTCACCTTGTTAATTTTACGAGATGGCCACCGTGAAATCCCGTGTTGCCGGCAAATTCGTTTCATTGTTGTTGGGCAAACTGGAAAAGAAAAAGAAAAGGACAAGTTTTTGAGTTTTGTTATTAACAATTACAATTAGTAGACAATGGGTTAAAAGAACTTACCACCGAGGCTCTTTGCTGCATCTTTTAGGCTACCAGCAAAATATTGCTGAAGCACTTCTAGACTGATCGTTTTCTCGGTTTTCCCACGCTTTCTTTCTGATTTCTTTCCTTTTTTGGCCTCCGGTGAAGGATTAAGCGTTTGAAACCTCTCAAACTCATCAGCAACTTCGTTGTTCTCCATAAGGTCAGGGTTTATTAAGCCCAGCTTCTGTTCAGGTGCATTGAGCTTAAGGTAATCCTTAGAGATTGGTGCTGGATGATGTATTTGAACTGGTTCAAGTTTCGAGTAAACAATCCCGTCCTCTGAAGCCTCCACGACTTCAATAGAAATTTCATTCTCACAGAGTTCAGTTCCAGAGACAACCTTGAGACTCGAATAGTGCTGCTTCATTGTCTGAAACAGAGAACCCAACAGACAATCTTGCTCACCCTTGTCTGTGATGGCTGGAGGGAGAAAGAATTCAAGAACGTACTCATCGTCTCCGGTATATGTGCTCTTCAAGCAAACCGCGAAACAGCTGGTCAACTTGAACATGCGTGCATAGTGTACTAATGGGTAATCAGTTTTGCAGAACCGAGTAACATCTCTAGAGAAACAGAGATTTCCAGCCAGAAAAGCCCTCCCAGCAACACCTTGTCCCTTTTGCAGATGGTGTTCAGCGCAAGCGTCTCTGAAACCCCAGACATGAGCGTCCACAACATAAACCGCTAAATCACTAGTAGACATACATACTTTCCCCATACAGCTACCATCGAAGCTCGAACAGCTTTTCTTGAAACCACCTCCAAAGGCTAGAACACTACGGTGCCTGCAAGGGACCCATGTCTGAGCTAGAGGCAGTTTGTAGGTCTCGCACACCACAGTCAGTATCTCTAGAATCTCAGCCAATGCATTTTGGCGACCCTCGTTGCAGATCTGGTATAAGAGAAGCCAAAAGGAAATGAAGATTAAAACGAGAAGGAACAGCCCTAAATGAACTCAAGACAAGTTCTTGAAAGTTTCTGAAAGAATACTCGAGATTTTGATATTGGACTGGCAGATAACCTGAGTAGACTCGTGGTTCAATATTTCCGAAGTTTTCAGATTCACTGCCTGCAGCAGCATTAACAGAAAACGTTAATAATGTCACCGGAAAACCCAAAAAAGGAAAGCGATGAGAACCAAAAAAAAAAGGAAAGGAAACAAAACCAAACCTCAAGCGCTTTACAAACTTTTTCAACCTCAGGTGCATAGTTAATCTTTGGAGAAGTCATAATAAGCTCGACAACGCCAACACAGAGCTGCCTGGATGGTTCAAACACAGGCAAAGCCAAGGTTCCCTGAACATTGTAGTGCAGGGCGTGGCCAAGTCGGGAGAACTCTTTGCTCGAGTAATACTGAACATTTGGGGTCCATTCAGGTAACTTTTTCCTGAAAACGCGACCGGGAAGCCCGAGCTCTCCGTCCCGTTCACTATCAACGGAAAACATATACGTCAGCGAAACCATCCTGTATTGATTAAGGCCGTTACTATTGGGACCAAGAACAAATGGCTGTCCTGAAGTTGTAAGAACATATCGTCCACGGTTTTTGACAGGCGCCCAAACCTGTGCAAGAACGTGTTGTTGCCCTGTTGATTCTTTGAAGTACCTAAGCGCTTGAGTCATCTTCTCTTTGATCGCACAGTAACTATCTGGATTCTCCATCGGCATTATACTCCTCCACAACGGAGAAGGAGCCGTGATATTGTCCTTGTCCTTGTTGGTTTCAGATTCTGAACCTGCATTTCGTCGATTCTGTGAATTTCCAGATCGAAATTTTTTCACTATCTAAGACAAAATGCAATCTCAATTCGAATAAGATCCAGCAAAAAATGGAAAACACAAATCCGATCCGTTTGATTCCTGCGAGAATATTATCTAGAAATGGCAGCATATCCACTACATTATCCGAATTGGATTCTAGAATCCAAAGTTGCAGAGAGAGAGAGCATGGAGAGACTTACTTGCAAGTAAAACGGAATAATCCGTGAAGCGAGTGGGAGCTGCTGTGGCGGAGCAAAGTTCGCCGCCAGCATCTCCGGCAGCTTCGGAGAAGGACCAGAGAGGAGAGAAAGGCTGCTCGAAAGAAGAGAAAATGACCGGAGACCTGAAATTTGAAGAAAAAGTGATCTGATCCAACGGCCAAGAACCGCCGAGATCCAAATCGTCAAGTTCCATAAACAGCAGCAGCCCAAGGAAGACGAGGCAACGAAACTCTCTTCTGAGTAGTAGTAGTAGTACGAATGTCACCGGAAGTTTCGCCGCACTTTCGTCGTCTTCCTCCGAGGAAAATAAATAACAAAAAAGAAAAGGCTCTTCTTCAGCGTCAAGCTTTCTTCAACCTCTCTCTCTCCAGAGTCTCGAAAACGGAAGGAAGCATAAAAGAAGAAGAGAGGGCAAGTTGGGAATATTAAAATAAAAGACAATTTGATTCCACGCTGTACCATTTTACCCCAACCACTAGACTATCTTCTTCCATCCATGCAATTTCTATACTTATTTATTTTTTTCACTATTTTCTGAGACAAAAACAAAAAGTATTGCATTTGGCTTTTACGACCAAATTTATATGAAGCATTTTCCAAACCAATTCTTTATATATATATATATATATATATATATATATTTGGCTTTGAAATATAAATTCTAAGGCTATTTATAAACTCTAAAACGTTTAATACTATATTTAGTATCTGTTGTGGAAGTTTCTAAAATTATATTGATTGACCACCCTAGAATTGGCTTGACCAAAATTCGATACACCGATGTTGTGGATTATACATATACTATATAATATTGTATAATGATCGGATGATCCATTCATTTGGAATGCTATGATACCATTTTTAAAAAGAAATCTATTCTTTATGACCGAGACAATTATATCATTACATACTAAAGTTTTGTATCCCATTACAGAAATTAATTTATCATCTGTGATATAGTACTCTATATTTAAACGTTCTTACATGTCCAGCACCAAGAAGTTGTCATCGCATTTTTCTAAGAACCTAAAAGCTTTACAAAATATTAAACTAAGACGCAATTAGGCACTAAGTGCGTGTTGTGGGTGAGTAGAATAACAACGACTCATATAATTAACTCCTATACTAATGATGTTCTTAGCATATAATTATGATATAAACAAAGCAATAATTGACAATAAAAAAACCAAAAGATAGTTAGAATTTAGATGGACTACCATTTAAACGGAATCTCACTTTGGAAATTAATAGTAAAAATCTATAAAGCACTCAGCCACTTTCAACTGCTTACCCAAAGTGGATAATTAAATAAGTCTTCTTGCGATTCACGATTAGTCAAAAAATTGTTTATCAATAGAGTACTGTGTCATCGTAGAGGGGAGGAGTTTACTAAATGAAAGTTTTTTCATTATTCAGCAAATCTAATTTTTTATTCAAGAAAAAGATATGGAATCGCGAGTTTTCTTTCCTTTTCGAATTAAATAATTATACTAGTTAATCAATTGTTAAACCCAAAACAGAAGAAATGCTTGCAACGTAATCGCCACTTGTTTCAAGTTGTGTCCCAAGTTGATGGTGTTTGGCAATGGAAAATCATTTGTCCTTGTCCCGAGTAAACTTGTCCCTTTCCTACCTTCTTAAACGTTCGGACTAGATTCAGTTTCGCTAAACAAAGCTACTCTACGTTAGAGGATTATAAATATCTCCTACTTTCCTATCCTAACCTGAACCAAACTGAACTAAATATTTCACCGCAAACCAGAACCGAAATTAACCTAACCGATATTTCAAATGCCCCAACTCTAGTTTTGAACACCTCAAAATCAGGGACATCATATTCAAAAGAAAAAGAAGAAAAAAAAATCAAACAAAGGAGGAGAAAGAAACTAAATGATAAAGGAGTGAGCACTGAACAACAGAACATAAGGTAAGAGCGAGAGTCTCGTTTGCTAAATCCAATCAACCGAATCACTTCTTTGAGAAATACTGAATCGCTCCAAATCAGTCATTACATGATAACAAAGTTTTATGGCCTTCCAGGAACAAAATGAAAGAGACGAGCAATGAGAAAAGTTGAACTTAAACGATACGCTCCAGCTCTCTGGCGTAGCTTAGAGTCTGGTTGATGAGTTGCAGAGATGGAATCTCTTTGCACGGTGCAGTTTCTTTGGCTTTCTGGAAAACAACAAACCCGTCCTTCACTTCCCACTCCGGGTGCTCCTTTAAGATTTGATCAAACCGTAAGTTTTTGTCAAGGGTTGATGAAAATAAAGAAGATACCAACACTTGGCACAAAATGTTCGTTGTATTACCTCTGTGACATAGGTGAAGAGTTCTTGATCAGAAGAGAACAGGAGCATCTGCCGGGCATCTCCGATAGATACATAGTCATAAGCTTTCTCGCTGCATCCAGCTATTTCGTCTCTGATAGTTCAGTGATAACATCAATAAGAAAAAGGTGAGAAAACAAGCGACAAGGCATGAAACTGAACTAATTCAGACAGAGAAGGACGGACTCATTGATGTTACCTTATGGTCTTTGCCAATAGGTCCATGAAATAGACGTAAGTTGCATCAGGTGCGGTCTGTCTAGCACTTAACACGCGGTTATAGGCACCTTCCATGAAGGACTGCTCAAGCTCTACTGCATGCTTGATGCAAGGATTATCCAGTGTAGCTGACGAGAGTAATTCGAGTTCGGTGTGGAATTCAGCAATCCTGTTTTGTACAAGCAGCCTCAGAAGGTTCAGACCCAGGATTAGATTCTCCTGTGGAGATGGCGGAAGACGATTCCTGATGCAGAGAAAAGGAAGGAATGTTAAAACAAAAGAAACATCGTATCCAAATGAAAAAGGATAGTGTCTACATAGACATTAGACAGTGGGTTCTTTCTTCACCTGGCATCTACATAGTACGGTTTCAACTGGAAGAAATCTCTCTCAAAAGCATCTTGATCCTCAGTTTTTACGCTTAGAACAACAGCATGCTCATAAATGTCCCCTAGAATTCCCAAAATCGTCAATTTTAAAGAAGCGGTTAGTCCATAAGACCAGAAATCTACTAATTGCTCAATCTAAATCATGTACGCTTCAGAAAGCAGACAAAAGCAGAGTTCTTAACGATTCAAGTAGACCTAGTAAACAGTAATCTACCAGTTCAAGTCGTTCAGAGTGACATATAGGGATACAGACAGTCTAAAGACGAGAAAAGCCTGACATAATCCCAAAGGTTTTCGTCACCCTTGAAATGTATAAACTAAGTCATGAGAAGGAACAATTGGGGAATACTCCATGTAATTGATGGCAAAGCAAGCTTATAAACTTAACAAGCAGTTACAGAAACTTACTTGCAATAGTCAGCTCCTGAACTGCATTTGGTGTATTCTCAAACAAGGGAGGAAGACTTGTGAATTTGGTCAGAAGAACCTGAAGAACATAGCAAAGAGCATCCACATCAGAAATTTGTTTGTTTGTATTCAATTTCAAATCTAAACCAATCCCCGACAGGTTCTACTCACGATAACAATCCCATACTTAGCTTGGCTAAAAGATCCTGAGCACATTGATAACCTAAATTCTCTCTTTAATTAACTAGAAGCCCTCATCGATATGAACCCTCGCGACATAAACCATCAATTTCCCCTAACTATACAAAGTGAGATCGAAACAAAGTAGGGTTCAAAGAAAAGAAACCTTAAGCTGAGACAACAGATCACTACAGCTATTGTAGTCCTTCCTCACAAAAGCCGCCTTGAATCTCTCGAACTGCTGCGAAACTTCTGTGAGCTGCGGATCCATAGCTTATGCTTTCTTTCTTCTCTCCTCCGGCGACGAGAACTGGCTTGGTCTCAAAGAAAAGCAAAGAGATATAGAGGAGGAAGACACAAACAGCAAAGAAGAGTCATTTACAAAACAGGCCGTTAACGGGCCGAGTCGATTTAAAAGCCCAATGATGCACGTTAGCATTCGACTAACGTGTACAGCATCATCATCATCATCATCTCTTATCCAAATTACCCCATCGCCTTAGCTTTCTCGAAGCTCCTGTGTTTACTTCTAATAAGCTCTCCATCTCTTAACAATGGCGGCGTCCTGTCTATCGAATTCTCCAATTTGCACTCACTCTCTGCCTAATATCTCATCGCAGCCACTCCTCTCTTTCTCTCATTCCCTCAGGCCATTCATTTCCAAGTCGAAACCTATTGCCTCGCTACAGCAGCAAAAGAGAGATAACTCTGGATTCGTGGTGAAATCTCAGGCTCTTGATTTCTCCGGTACTTTCTTTGAAGGTGGATTCGGGTCGGACGATGACCCGACATCTACTTCCGGGTCGGGCGTGTCAACCGCCCTCGAGGACAAACCGGAACCTCAGTGCCCACCTGGGCTTAGACAGTACGAAACAATGGCGGTCTTGAGACCAGACATGTCTGAAGATGAGCGGCTTGGTCTTACCCAGAAATACGAAGAGGTAATAAGTTCTGCAAGTTAGAAACTAATCGTTTACTCAATTAGAGACAGATAGAACGAGGTTTTTGGGATTCAACTACTGTTTGATCAGTAGAAACTAATCGTATACTCAATTTTTCAGAATCCAATGTGGAAACTTTCTTTCTTTGATAGTTTATAGGTAAGAAGGTGATTAAAAAGTTGCATCTTGTGTTTGTCTGTTTATGCACATTGATGACAAACCAAAGTCTTGTAGAAAACGGTTACATGTAGAGCTGAATGTACACAGTTAAACGTCTCTCTTTTCTTCTCGAATGCTTGTAATAATCTCAAGTAATAGGCTTAGCTTTCTAGGAACAATCTCATCCTTTTGTGTGCTGTGCAATTACTTTAACATTTTACTCAGTTTCTTGAAATGTCCAGACAGCATGATGCTCGAAACTAGCCAATACACAGTTCCCCATTCGTGTGATATATATATATATGTGGATTCTTTAGGCTATATAGAACATGATTAAGCAGATCACGGTTCTGAAATGTGTGTTGGTTTTGGTTACTGCATGGTGTAGACTTGGAAAGAGTTGATAATTCGCTGGTTTTTGTTTTTGTGTTTTGGCAGTTGCTTGTGGCAGGAGGTGGAATGTATGTGGAAGTTTTCAACAGAGGAGTGATTCCATTGGCTTACAGCATCAGAAAGAAGAACAAAGCCGGAGAAACTAACACTTACTTGGATGGAATCTACCTTCTCTTCACTTACTTCACCAAACCCGAATCAATAACTCCACTCGAAGCCGTTCTCACTGCGGATGACGACATTATCCGATCTTCTTCCTTCAAGATAAAGAAGAGGAAGTACAACTGAAGAGACCATCAACATTGTGTGTATGTGACAAGAGTTAGATTCTTTTTGTTGTCCAATGTTTCTTTCAAACAAAGGTAAATTTATCTTTATTCGGTTCATTGCTCTGTCAAGTTTTATGAATTTTTTAATTTTCTTTTGTGTGAATTGCTCTGTTTTCATGTGTTATAGAGTGTGAGAAACTCTAATGCAAAAATGCTGTAAGAACAAAGTCTTAAGCTCTAAATCGCCATACAAGTTTGGGATGCATGAGTGGTTTAGCAAACTCAACCCTTTTATTTGCTTATAAAAGTCCATCTAACTAAACCATCTCCGTATTGAAGTTATTCACTTTTATGTTCCATGAAATTGAGGTGCTTTCCAAATAAACACCTCTTGAGTGCCTCAGCATCAAATTTCAAAACATCTCCATATTGAATCAAAACCAAAAAGGATTAAAAGTTATTTACTTTTACGATCCATAAGTGTATACATGAAATTGAAGTGTTTTCCCTATAAACACCTCTTAAGCCTCCCATTTCAGCTCGATTCTGCACTCTCAAGTAACCTCCGACTGGGAGTCTTACCTCGAGTGGATTGGCGGAGAGGCACTATAGCTTGCTGCTGAGCGACCACTTGCACTGGCTGGACAACCTCGTGCTCCTCTTCGTTAATTTCCCTCATCCTCTTGCTCTTCTCCGTTCTCCTCATAATCTTGCTCTTCTTCGTTCTAAACCTCTTGCTTTTGTTGGTTCTCCTCAACCTCTTGCTCTTGTTGGTTCTCCTCAACAAAGAATAGTTAATTTCTTCAGAAGCAAGGAGGAACTAGAAAAAGCTATCACAGAGAATGGTGAGAACTTTCTGTCTTGTGTAGGTCTTGTGTAGGTCTTGTGCAAGTATGAATTGGTCGTTTTCTCTTATACGTCATCAAGGGGAAACAGTGGTTTGATGAAGTTAGTTAAAAAATTATGACATGGCCTCGTTTTGTATAAGTGCAGGTTTGTATGTGACAAGAGTTAAATTCTTTTTTTTTCCAATGTTTCTTTCGAACAAAAGTAAATCTATCTTTAATTTATTTGGTGCATTGCTTTGTCAAGTTCTATGAATTTTTATATTTTTCTTTTGTGTGAATTGCTCTGTTTATATAATCCATACACATGCCATCAAATATCAGCCACAAAACTAAAATGAGAGGGGGAAAGAGAAAAATCAGATGAACTGGATATTGCAAAGTTGTGGGGAGAGCCTTTAGAGTAGCTACCATTGTTGTTGTCCTCTTCAACACCAACTTCCATAGTTTGAAGATATTTTAACTTGTCCAAGAAATTCCACATTTGTTTCAGCTCTTTAAAACTTCATCTGTACCCTGAAATCTCTAGCAACTTCACTCGACAAACAGCATACTACTCCTTGTTCTTTATACAGATGTAAGCCACAAAAACCTACCTTTGTCCATACATTACATGACTACAAGGAAGAAATACTAAACACATACAAGAAAATAAACATATCTTAAACACACACAAAACTAAAAGGAAGAAATACTTATACATCAGCAAATACTAAAGGACGACATTCTCTGCACAAACTGGCTTTAATTTTTTCCTTAGATATCTTTGTGGCGTAGTCATTGAATAATACAATTTTTCATCTTTCATGATCACATTTCAGATGGAATTTCTTGATGAGAGGAAAATTGCTAAACAGAGCAAAAGTGTTTTGTGTCGTGTGCTTGTTTAAGATCCTAGCCTAGTCTTAAATCATTTTAAACTTTCCACTATAAGAAATAACCGATCAAGCATGTCACATACAAATATATTAGAATCCCCCTCGTACGTGTGTCCATCCAATTCTTATATATATATATATATATAATCCTTTTTAACTAACAAAACAAACAGGACAGCGAATCAAACCATTCTCATTACACTTGACACACTTGTCCCACACTTCCCCTTTGGCCGCCGCCGCAACGACCTTACAGCTACCGCCGCACTCCAAACAAGGCAACCACCTTGCTCCTCCACACCCTTCACACGTGTGCCTCCCTTCCTCCCCTACTCTCTCCACACGTGCCCACCTCAACACTCTCCCTAACTTTCCGTTCTCGTTCATCGCCGCCACTTCCGCCGCTCCTCCCACGTACCTCCCTTTCACGAACACTCTCGGCGGCGCCACCGTCTCCTCGTCTCGGAGAAGCTCCTTGAGCTCGCTCAGCACTCCGGCGTCTAGAGCCACGTCCCTCTCGTCCACCACCACTCCCTGCTGCTCCATGATCGCTCTCACACGCATGCAATCCTCGTACGTGCGACGCACTCCTTGCAACGACGTCGTGTACACCACCAATCCTTCTCCTCCTCCTCCGGGAGGACACTTCTCCGGAAACTCCCTGAGTGGGTCCCAGTTCATCACCGGTTTCTTGTTCCCTTCTTTCTCCCTCCGTTCTCTGTCTCTCACCACGAATATGTTCTCCTTCACCGACCGAGACCCCGAGTACGACGACTCGCTCCGAGCTGACTCTGTCCGAGCGAACTCTGTTCTTAACTCGGACATGGACTCTGTTTTCTTTAGCTTGACCGTCGTCGTCGTCGTCGTCGGGTTTTGCGCGGCGATGACTTTTCTCGCCCTCGATGATTCTAGCTCGTCTAGTGTGTGGAACGATGCGCTCTTCCGCGGAAGCCGTCGTGGAGGAGTCGCCGGAGGTTTCACGGAGTCCACTTCCGGCGGCGGTTTAACGGCGGATGGTTTAAGGTGGGTTTCTAGAGATTTGCTGACCTCATCCCATGTTTTAGGAGCGTCATCATCACCATCCTCGACTGTGAATTGTACGGCGGCGCGTGCTGGTTTCTCATCGTCTTCTTGTTCGAGTTTTAGCCATGGTTCTTCGATGGCGTTGATATCAAACACCGCGAAACTTGACGGCGGTGGTTTGTAAACGTCGGCGACGACGTTGGCTTTCACTTGCTTGGAGGAAGCACAACCCATTTCAATACTTTTAATTTTCTTGGAATGTATTTGTGTTTGTTATATGATGAAAACAAGAAAATGATGGCTAGCATTTTGTGTGGTGTTAGACGTTTCTCTTATCTAAAATATTCCTGCATCAATTTGTATTCCAGTATTATATATATATATTGTGGGTTTATTTGAGTCCATGAATATGTGAATATTTCTACTAACCATGTGGTTACAGCGTAATCTACGTGGCGAGTCCATCACAATCTTGTCAATTCAATCTTCCAATTGTCTCTACTAAATGCTAATAATGTCAAAATCTCGACCAAGAAAGGAATGCAAATGTCATAATCATTAATTTGAAGCATTTTTTTTTGAGATAAGCTTTTGATAGATGTTAAAGCAGATTCCATTCAATTTGGTCACACTTGACTTGAGAGTTTCATCATCATCGTTGAAATCAAACAGACTCACCGGGAAATTACAGAACGAAATCCATAGATGAGCTTGATAAATTTGATCTAAGCAGCCGAATCTTCCTTGTCCGTCTTCTTCTTCTTCTTCTTTATTTTCTTGGACGAAACCTCGCTTACTCCTTGGACGTCTTGTACAATCTGAGTATGGTGCTTTCCCATCTCACTCTCGATCGTGGATACAGCCTTCTCGATGAAACTCTCGACGGCTTCCCTCACGATGAGCTTGTACGGATCTTGCGAAAGATCGAGATCCAACTCAGATGAAGCTTCTTCTCGCGCCTTAACCTCTGTTATCTGATACAAACTCGACCTTTCCAAGAGCTTCTTCACCGTTTCCTTTATCTTCTTCTTCAGATCCTTATCGATCACCACTTCTCTTGCTTCTTCCTCCATTGCTTTGATTTGAGCTTCGGAGACGGCACTTGAGGGTTTTCTGGAGTCCCATCTTAAAGTCCTCATCTTGATTACAGAGAGAATTCTAAAACCCTCTCTGACCAATAATTAAATGGGCCGCAAAATGTTTTAGATGGGCCTAAAAATGTTCAAGCCTAAACTATTCTTCTCTTTTCTTTTTTTTTTGGGTTAGGAGGAGGAATTTTTTTTTTTGTCGTCCACTATATTAAAGCCCAAAAACAAAATACATGATGATTCAAAGCCCAAAACCAGTACAATTTCAAACCCAACTATAACCCGTTACAAAAGGGATAACGTTTGCTAAATTAAAAACACGTGTGTCACACGTGGCAGTTTTGGGCGAAGAGTAGGTTGACGGTGAGAAGATGCCGCCGACAGCTTTGACGATACAGAGCTTCGCCAGAAAACCTGAGATCCGATGAACGCAAACCTCTGAAGTTGAGAAACTCCATCAGATCTAATCTAGAAGGAGGAATTCAAACCTAAACAATATAAAAATAGCCATATACTTTACTGTAAATATACTAAGGAGAATTTGTGAAAATAAAATATACAGTAAGAAAAAAATTGAGCTATCTAAAGAATATCCCTTTTATATATGTACCCTACCACTTTAAAGTACTTCACATTAACTCAATTTTATTTATTAACAATTTTTCATTATGGGCCAAATAAAAACCGTAGAGGCACACCTTTTTTTCATTTTAAAATGATTCTTGAATTTTAATGTAGTATTAAAAAAATACTAACAACTCAATCTTAAAAAAACAATAACCTTTTGTTTCCGTCCAATCACAGAAGCACTCCATCGTCATTGTAATGCACACAAAAAAAAAACCAGAAAGTCTTCTCCAACACCGAATTTAAATCCAACCAATAGGAATTGAAGACAAGAAAGATCATCCAGGTATCACTTTTCATGATCTCTTTTAGCAAATATCGAATCTTTCTTCTGATTATTTGAGGTTTTTTCTTTACATAAACAGAGATCTCTACAATATATATGGGTTTCAAATTTCGTTTGATTGCTTTACCAAAAAAAAAAAAAAAATTCGATTGATTGTCTTGGTAAAAAGATTTGATTTTGTAGGCCTGTTTTTTCATTATAATTTGTGTGTGTTTCGTTTGGTTCTTGGGGGGTCTTACGTGATCATATCAAAGGTGAATGGTTTTTCTTTTTTTTTCTGTGAAAACCTCAAAAGTTTAATTGGGTTGACTATTTTTAGTTTCAAGTCTGTTTCTATGTTCTTGATTTATTGTCATGATTTAAACTTGTAATCACAAAATGGCAGATCATAAGCTCAAGGCCAGATTCATTAGTGTCTGTTGTAAATTTTGTTAATCCAATTTTCATTTATGGTTTGCTGTTTAATTATTATTATATAATTAATCCTAAAAATCATATATATGGATCACTGATAGATTATAAAATATGAATCATAAGCACTTTTTTGTTATTTTAGCAGCACCATAATTCATTTATTTTACAGTTGGATTAAGTTGTTGATATATCGAAAGTAATTAATAAAATATAATCAAAATTTGAAGGTAAAATTTTTGAAAAATGTTGGCTTTCGTGAAATGCTTCTCGTTGAAGCGAACAAAGCATCCTCCTGGATATGAGGACCCTCATGTTCTTGCATCCGAAACTCCATGTAAGTCAAACAAAAAAAACGACATATTCTAGATTGAATAACTAAAATTAAATAGTTAGGAAGAAGAAGATTTAATAGACGACACATGTACACATCTATAACCAATATGAGCTGTAATATATCTACATGCATGTTATGAAGCTATGTATATATATAGAGAATAGAGGTTATATATACAGTCGATCTATATGCAGTTACTGTGAATGAGATAGAGGCTTTACACAATTTATTCAAGAAGCTAAGTACATCCATTATCGACGATGGTCTTATCCATAAGGTACCATTTATTTATGTAATGGGTTATTTTTTCATTCTTAAAACTCGCATCAATTCATTTTGGAATTTAATATGCATCTTCATGACCTTATATATACGAGCAGGAAGAGTTTCTTCTGGCTTTGTTCAGAAAAAGCAGTATGCAAAATCTATTTGCGGACAGGGTTAGTAACTCTATTTCCATGATCCATACTCATAAAACAAATGTTACATCAATAACTATATGTTTCGTTTTATCATACAAAAAAAATGGTCGTTTATGATTTATAATATATATCATACCAAGAAAATGATGAATTTTGCTAGAAGCACTTACTTAGCTGTTGAAGGAATAATATAGTTTAAGGTATTAATTAGAAATAAACTGTTGCAGGTCTTTTATATGTTTGATAGGAAACGCAACGGTGTGATTGAGTTTGGTGAATTTGTTCGTTCACTTAGCATCTTCCATCCACACACTCCGGAACATGAAAAGTCCTCATGTACGTATCTATATGCATGAGGATCATGAACATATATTATACGCTATATTTTGGTATTTGAGGGATTAGCTAAACCGTTTCATAATGTTGTAAAATGGCAGTTATGTTCAAGCTTTATGACCTCCATGGAACTGGCTTCATCCAAGCTGATGAGGTACTGATAAAATGATTTAGAGATCTACTCGTACTACGGAAACTTAAAGAAACAAAAATTGGAAATGGTCTGCCGTTAAATTTTTCCATGTTCGAATTGCAAAGTTGATGAATATAGATAAAAAAAACTTTGCAGAATAGCAAAATAATTTTTTTATTCTAGGTATTTATATTAAATTTGAGACCAATATATATATATATATATGTGTGTGTAATCTCTTGTTTTGTTTTTGGTTACAACTTACAAGTATGAGTGTATAGTAGATGCATTTTTTTTATGTGTAATATTGTTTGGTGGAAATTTAGTTGAAGAAGATGGTGGGCGCACTACTTAGTGAAACAGACTTAGAACTCTCCGAAGAATCAATTAAAGCCATCGTCGAACAGGTCCTGATTACATGCTTTCTTTTCGACTTATGTGTTAATTTGATTAATTATAACAGACATATTTCTATTTCATATCTCATGTTAAATTCACTAATCAAGTTTTGGTTTAACTAACAGACGATGATTGAGGTTGATACGAATAAAGATGGCAAAATTGATGAAGAAGAGTGGAAAGAGCTCGTCGCTAAAAATCCTTCAATCCTCAAAAACATGACTTTACCTTACCTCAAGTAATACCACGTTTTATTTGGGAAAGTAACAATGATTCTTTTTGAGTTCGACCATGATTATTATTAATTAAGTACTAAGTGATCATGATTAATTATTTAAGTATACTGATTTGCAGGGAAGTGACTTTAGCATTTCCAAGTTTCGTTCTTGATTCCGAAGTAGACGACTGACTAGAAGAAATAAAATACACTTTGAATGTGCCTGCAGAGTTTCTCCGGATTTATTCTTTCGAGATTAATTTTGATCTTTCTTCTCTATTAATTCGGAAACCGAACCTGTCTATCAACACCAGTCCGGCAATATCTGGTACAAAAAGTTCAAAATGATTTGCATTCTTTCCCTGTACAAGTTTCACGTTCATTTTTACCACTGTTGACATTTTTATTTTTAACGCAACTTTACAATGAAAGTATGAAACACAGAAAATATATTGAGTTTTCTTTGATAAATTACTAAAGATTTTTTTTGTTTTCTTTGATAAGGAAAATTACTAAAGATTTAAGTTATATAATCCGAGTAAACCATTTTAAAACCTGATCGTAATAAAATGCAGCCGATGGTATTGTAATGTAATACAACGGTTCAATAACGGTAACTGGGTGAACAACGGCTATAGGTGGAACACTGCACCAGCGTCGGCCCCACACGTGTGTTGAAGTAATCGTTGTACGTAGGGTTGGAATTATTATCCGGTATCCGCTATCCGATTCGGTATCCGGTCCTATCCGATCCGTAAAAACCGGATATCCGTATAGTTCGGATCCGGATCCGGATAGTGAAACTAAGTATTCGGTTATTTCAGATACGGATCCGGATAATATAAAATTTTGAAATCGGATATCCGTTATCCGTTATCCGTTATATGTTTATTAAGATTTTGAAAATTTTGAAATCTTTGTATATGCATTCAATTTTTTGTTTTAATTATGTTCGAAAATTGTTTTCGGTTTAACTTTTTTACACATGATTGAAATTTATATTGCATGATAATTTTCTATTTTAGATTGTGAGAAAAAACATGAAAATGGATAACACAAGGATATGACGATAAATTAACTTCTCTATAACTATTTTCTCTTTTGCTATGTAAACTTTTAAACTTTGTGCTATTTGAATGCTATTTGAAATCTTGAATGCTTTTTTATTTTTGGTATTTGTAAATTTTGCTATAATGATATATTTTATAATGATATATTTTAATTATATATGTTATATCATTATAATTTTTAAAATTGAAGATTTTTTTTTAAATCAACGAAACCGGATATCCGATCGGATATCCGTAAATATTCAGTTCAAACCGGATATTCGGTCTCCGGATATCCGAAGTTTTCGGATCCGAATCCGGATAGTAAAATTGATTATCCGTCGAATTCGGAGTCGGATCCGGATATCTTGAAAAATCCAGATATCTGGCTCTGTTCCAGCCCTATGGCCATTGTGTTTTAAATTAGTTTTAACTCTTTTTTTTTTCTCTAGAGTTTTTTACTTTTTGTTCATGTACCATTAACCATAATCGTGACAACAATAAATCTATATTTACAAAATAATTTAAATATATTTGTAAGGTTATATTACTTTACTGTCAGATTAAAGCCACCGGCCATATTGGACGTATTTAACAACTCAGTTCTAATATTTGTTTGTTTTTATTAAATAGCATATCTGACCTCTTTTTTTGTTTCCTTTTTTTTCTGAGTATGTGGATGTAATTAATGTGAATAGAAAGGAAAAATTAAGGTGTTTGGTTTGTTTTTTTTTTTTGGTAAAAAGGTGTTTGGTTTGTTTACGGTAGGCAAATAAAAGAAAATTAAGGTAAGGTTAGAGGCATCAGTGCAAAGGTTTATAAGGACTTAAGGTAAACTTAAAAATTGGAGCTTTTTTCGTTAAAAAAAAAATAGAAATTTTTAACAAAAAAATATAATATAATTTAAAATCATATAAAATATTCAAAAATAAAATCTTAATCTAAAAAAACTAATTAAAACATAATTTTTCTTCTTTCTTTTTCAATAAACTCTTTCACCAAACTCTTATAATCGAAGTCCCTAACTAGTTCTCTTTCTATAGATATGATAGCTAGGCCATTCAATTTTAAATCTATTTCTTTTTTTTCTCGTTTTATAAATAAAAATAAAAAAACATCTTATTAAAAAAAAACTCATACCAACTTTAAACCACTTAACCACCTTTTAAGAAAATAGGGATCCTAAAAAATTTACATATATTGGGGGCTTGAGGCGAAAGCCTTTTTCACTACATGGTAAACACGACTCTGTGCATGAACTGGTCATCGGATCTATTCGAAAGAAACGTCGAATCTTTAGTGTTTCATGTTATTATGTCATGACACACTTTCCTTTGGACCTTCCTTCGTGGTGGTACACTTCAAAAGAAACATTCTCATTACAAAAACTGTTATATTATATACTAAATAAATATATATATATATATATATCGTTGTCATCCGGATGATATTTTCAATACACAAGTTTTTAAAATATATATTTAGTTATTAGTGTATTAAAATAAGTCAAAGCAATTTTCAAAGAACCTTGTTATGAGTTACACAGGGATATGATTCTACGAACCTGCGCAATTCATTATTATTCATAATGTATTGATATTCATAATGTATATATATATATTAATCATACTGTCTATATTCTTTATTAAAATATGTGTAATGATATTTTAAGCTTTTGAGATATGATTTTCTTTTTTTGTTGTATGGAAAGAGGACCCAATCCCACCCATCCATGATTCATGTGCAACGGCAATAATCTCGGTTTACGATCTGTTCTAAGTTTCCCAAAAGTTAATTGTTCTAATAATTAGGTTCGTTTAATCTCTACATTTCTCTAAATAAATAAATAACTTATTTCTTTAATTAATGTTTAGTTATTCTTACAAGCGAATCACACGTTGCATGATTTCATTGCACGAATGACTCACAACGGCAAAGCCAAAAGACACGTTCTTGTTTCCGTTAGTTGGATGACGGTAAGGACTTACTCCGTAAGGGATAGCTAATTAAATAGAATTTTAATTTTATAAATAAATAATTTTCCATTTGTTAGTGAGGTAAATGTAAATGCCTAAATGGCATATTTTTTGATGATCTGCTTTTGACGTGCTTTTCCCCTGCGGGGTTGAAATCGGTTTATTTTAATGAATGAAAAAAAAAAAAAAACAAAACTCCACGTATATTATTAGAAAAGAAAAAAAAAAACATATAGCCACAATTTGCGCGGAAACTAAGTTTTAAAATAAAGGTCATATGATTCGAAGGGTAAATTATCTAGTTACTATTTATAAACCCTCCGTTTATTTGGAACAAACGGTCGTCGATGAAAGACTAACGGCGTTAATATACAAAATCCCGAAAAGACTAAGAAGCGCGTCTATTTAAAGTAAGAGCTGCTTCTAACAAAAAAATCTTCCCCTTTGTTTAGCGATTTTTATTTGGTAGATCATCATCATCTTCATTTCAGAGAAAATCAATCGCCGATCTTTGCACAAATTCTGGTCTAGAGGTTTATCGATTCTCAATTTCCCGATCTTCGTTCTCTTCTTTGTTAATTCATTTCGGGAATTTTTAGGTTCAATCGATGACGCTTAAGATGGATTTCTTTTAGGTTTCTTCGTTGTTGTTTAAGTCTCTTTTAGGTTTTGAGAGAGTGTTGTTTTAGTTGGTGTTGGTGTTTAGGGTTTGGATCTTCCGATCGATTTCATGGAGGGGTGTCTCTTGTTGATGCCCGTACAAGAAAGATCTATGTTGTTCGTTTGTTTAGATTGGAATTAGAGCTAGGTTTGTTTTTGTTTTTTCTCTAGGAAATGTCTGTTGCTGATGTTGCATTGAGCCCGATTCATAGAGGATCAGGGTTTGCTTTCGGTCACGAACAATCGCACTACTCCGTCGAATCGGTTCTGGTGTTCCTAAGTGTTTCTGGTTCTACGATGCCTATGCTCATCTTGGAGTCTGATTCCATAGCTGAAGTGAAACTTAGGATCCAGACGTGTAATGGTTTTAGGGTAAGAAGACAGAAACTGGTTTTCAGTGGTCGAGAGCTCGCAAGGAACGCCTCACGTGTCAAGGACTATGGCGTGACCGGTGGTAGTGTGTTGCATCTGCTGCTTAAGCTCTATGACCCGTTGCTTGTCACCGTCATAACCACTTGCGGTAAAATCTTCGAGTTTCATGTGGATCGACGCAGAGATGTTGGGTATCTCAAAAAACGCATCTCCAAAGAAGGGAAAGATTTTCCTGATGTTGATGATCAAGAGATCTTGTATAAAGGGGAGAAGCTTGAAGACAACAGGATCATAGATGGGATTTGCAAAGATGGAAACTCTGTGATCCGTTTACTGGTTAAGAAATCGGTGAAGGAAGCTTCGGTGAAAAGAGAAGACGATGCTGCTTCTGGCAAAGACTTCTTGTTAGAACCTGTTGTTCTCAATCCCGCTCTGAAGCTACCCAAGGTTCTCGAGGATATGATTGACCAAACGGTGGACGGTTTAAACAAAGGCAATCCACCGGTGAGATCAGCTGAAGGAACGGGAGGGACATACTTGATGCAAGATTCTTCAGGCCTCAACTATGTGTCTGTCTTCAAGCCCATGGATGAGGAACCAAAGGCTGTGAACAATCCTCAGCAGCTTCCTGTGTCATCAGACGGTCAGGGATTGAAGAGAGGAACTAGAGTAGGAGAAGGAGCAACCAGAGAAGTCGCAGCTTACTTGTTAGATCATCCTAAAACCGGACCGAGATCATTGTCGAGAGAAGTTATGGGCTTTGCTGGTGTGCCACCAACCGCTATGGTCAGAAGCTTTCACAAAGCGTATAATTACACAAAGGGAGTTGCAAAAGATGCAAAAGTTGGTTCTTTGCAAATGTTCATGAAGAACAACGGAAGCTGCGAAGACATTGGCCCTGGAGCTTTTCCTGTGGAAGAAGTGCATAAGATCAGCGTCTTTGACATTAGAATGGCAAACGCAGATCGACATGCCGGAAACATATTAACCGGGAAAGGCGAAGACGGCAAAACCATTCTAATCCCCATCGATCATGGCTATTGCTTGCCGGAAAATGTAAGTGATCTCTATAATTCGTTCCATATTTGATGACCTTCCAAATATTTTAGAACTGAGACTAAAAGTTATCGAAATGGGTATGCAGTTTGAAGATTGCACATTCGAGTGGCTATACTGGCCGCAAGCAAAAGTCCCGTTTTCTTCGGACATTCTCAACTACATAAAGTCGCTAGACTCTGAACAAGACATTGCGCTTCTGCAACTCAACGGTTGGGATGTTCCTGAAGCTGTCTCACGCACGTTACGTATCTCCACGATGCTTCTGAAGAAAGGCGTTGAGAGGAACCTAACGCCGTATCAAATTGGAAGCATAATGTGCAGAGAAACAGTGAACAAGGACTCTGCCATTGAAGAGATAGTGAGAGAAGCTCAGAACTCGGTGTTACCTGCGTCGAGCGAGGCTACGTTTCTTGAAGCTGTCTCTATGGCCATGGATCGTCGTCTGGACGAGCTAACTAAGTAAACAATCTAAGTACATAATAAAAAAGTTTGGTTTTCCTGTGTGTATGTTAATGGTTGAAAAAACGTTGATAGGCTCTTCTTGGATAATTTTTTTCTTCCATGAAAGAAGCCTTAAGCTTTTGTGTTCTTTTTCTTCTGTAATGAATAAAACGTTGTCGGGTTTTAGGATTTGTTGCTCGTTAAGGATATAACACATCAGCTCACACCGGCAAACCAAATCAAAAATCAAAAAAGGATTTATTTTTGATATCAGAGTCAAAACCGTGTCGAAAAAGGAAAAACGTCAATGCAAATGCAACTCTAATTAGTAGTGGGTTTGTTTTCTATGGGCCTGGACGAAAGTGGGGGACATAAATTCACTAGTATTAGGGCTATTTCTGTCATTCTCTTCTTCTAGTGATATTTTAATTTTTTGCAAGTTGGATCCAACCAAAGTAACATAATTTTCACATTCAGCAATTTGGCAGTGTGCTGCTAAATTTGTATTTCCCTTAAATTAGGTATTCAATTTTTAAACATTCGAATAAAAGAGCAAATCTCTCTGAAAATGATGAACTCTAGTCAGTCTCTCACCCACTAAATGTGGAAATATACACACACACACACAGATTCATGTGACTTTGGAATCTTATAATATCTAATACCGTAAACAAAACAAAAAACATTCTTGACTAATGCAATGAGGAGCCGGTCATGAAATGAAAATATTGTTTGTGAAAGAAGGCTTTCGGCTATAATGTTGTGTCTTTTGTTTTGTTTTTTGTCCTTTAAAGGCATAATAAAAAAGTTCATCGCTTTTGGTTTTCACACTGATAAGTTTAATAATAACAATCCCACTCTACTCTCTCTGTGTCTCACTATCACTCTTTTGCTTCAACGCTATCTGCGGCTCCAAACACTCTCCGGCAATGGCCAAGCCTCACGGTGGTGGTCGTCGCCGCCCTTCAAACCGTACCAATCTAGCTTCTTGCGCCGTCGCCACCGTCTTCTTGCTCTTCTTACTCGCCGTCCTCCTTATCGTTTACTTCACCGTCTTCAAACCAAAAGACCCCAAGATCTCCGTTAACGCCGTCCAACTCCCGTCATTCGCCGTCTCCAACAACACCGCTAACTTCACCTTCTCTCAGTACGTCGCCGTTAGAAACCCCAACCGCGCCGTTTTCTCTCATTACGACAGCTCCATTCAGCTCCTCTATTCGGGTAACCAAGTCGGTTTCATGTTTATACCCGCCGGTAAAATTGACTCCGGAAGGACTCAATACATGGCCGCCACTTTCACCGTCCAATCTTTCCCCATTTCCCCTCCTCCTCCCTCCTCCGCCTTAGCCACCGTCTCCGCCGCCGTGATTCCAGATTCTCCGGCGATGCCTGGTCCTCCAGATTTCACCGTAACTCCGGGCTCTCCGAAAATACCAGATTCGCCGGATTTTCCAGGAGATCCAGAAACGCCGGATTTTCCTGGGAACCCGGGAACGCCGAGTTTTCCAAGAAATCCAGGTTCTCCAGATTTTCCCGGAAACTCGGGATCACCGATTTTGCCGAGAAACCCAGGTTCGCCGGAATTTTCAGGAAACGGAAATCCTCCGAGAATTCCAGGCTCTCCGGTTTTTCAAGGGAACCCTGGGTCGCGAAGTATGGGTCCACCGGGTTTTCCAGGAATCGGAGCTCCACCGGGTTTTCCAGGGACCGGAGCTCCACCGGGTTTTCCAGGGACCGGAGCCCCGCCGGGATTCAGCGGAGGGACGGGGCCAACACTCGGGGATGGATATGCAAATCCGGGTTTCGGGTATGCAAGTCGGGTCGGGCCAACGATGGAGATAGAGTCGAAGATGGAGTTAGTGGGTCGGGTCAAAGTGTTGCATGTGTTTACGCATCACGTGGTTGCTAAATCGGATTGTCGGGTCACCGTCTCTATAACCGATGGTTCCGTCTTGGGCTTCCATTGCTAATTTCCCCCTATTATTATTTTTCTCTTCTCCATTAGTTTTCATCCTTTTTTCACTAATTTTGTTTTTAGCTCGTTTTAAGTTTGAGGAAATTAATTAGAAAATGTAAAAATTTATCGTTTCCCCTAAGCATGTTCATAATTGCCTTTTACTGTGTTTGATTATTTTGAACCAAAAAAGAGAGAGGCATGTTCCTTGAAATGAGCCCAAAAAGCATGAGAATATGGATGAACTTTTTCTTTTCTTTTTTTCCTTGTTAATGTTTGGAGTGGGGGATATCCGGATATGGGAGGTTTCTCACGTAAAATTGAAGATCTGTATTCCATTTCCAAAATGTATATTTCATAAAGTAAGTGGATTTCATTTTGCATATCTTGGGATCTAAGAGTGTTAATGTTCATAAAGGAATACTCTTGCATTTGTAATGTTCTTTATAGTGTTCATGTACTTTGAATAGATCTTGATTGGTGGTATTTGTAATTTCGAAGAAGTTAAATAAAGGAGAAAGAAGAAAATAGTAAATAAAAAGTGTTTGAATACTGAGCTACATCATTGGAGAGCTCCCACTATCCTTGAGATTTGTGTAATTTTCTTCAAAATATCTTTTGTCCTTTTTCTCTTTAATTTTCTTCATTTCAATAGTTAAAGCTTACACAAGTAATTCAAGATAAAAAGACAAGTTGTGGGGCTCATTTGGTCAATGTCCTCGTAATGTTTTTTTTTTATATATACATAGGTGAAGCCGTGAAGAGGAAAATGAGAAATTTCAAAGGTTCTGTATATAATACAAAACAAACCCTTGAAAAAGGTTCTGTAAATAATACAATACACACCCTTGAAATAGCTAACGAAACCCATAAACAACAACAACAAAAAAAAAAACTGAATTCCAATTTCTACTTAATACAAATATAATCCATAAATAAATAACATAAAAAGAAGAAAGAATTTCCTAAGAAAAGATGATACAAATCCAATAAACAAAAGAATCCACTGAAGTTAAGCCTATTCGTGTAATATATATGTAAATATAAATTACAAAAGGAGAACGCAAATAATATATGGAATAGAGAAGTAAGTAGCTTCCTCACTGTGTTTTTGGCTTCAAAGCTTAGAGCTGAGTATGAGTATGATGAAGCTGAGAGGTGAACCATAGAGACCAAGAAATGTAATGGAGTGTGGTTGGGATTTAGCTTTTGTTATGTTGAATCTGGTGAAGAACCGTAACCGAAAGGATTATTGCTTGCCCAGTTCCATTGATCCCTACACATTTCTTCGATTCCAAATTTTGCCCTGTCAACAAGATTTTTTAGTTTCTCCTGTCTTCAGAGACTTTGCAAAAGACACTTCATACAAGATAAACATTCTCTGGGTTATTTACTTACTTCCAGTTTAGTTCACGTTCAGCCTTATCGGTTGACGCGTAGACGGTCTCTGCATCACCTGGTCTCCTTCCAACCTTCACCAGTGGAATTTTCTGTACACGTATCAATTCAAATTATTAAGTCGAAGTTAAGTGAAGAGCAAACGCATACACTCTATAATGCTTATTTTATTGAGTCTGTATATGATACCATTCCAGAAGCATTTTCAAATGCATCCACCATCTCCAACACCGTTGTTCCTTTCCCGGTTCCTAGATTGTATACTTCGCAACCTAGCACGAGAGCCAAGTCAAACCACTGAGCTTTTGGAAAACCTTACATATTTATAAGGTTTTCAGTTTCTAAGGGGAGATATGTATTGTCCCCTTAGAAAAACCGTACCTATTTCAGAATCATCTAGCTTTTGAAGCGCAGATATATGGCCATCTGCTAGATCAACAACATGAATATAGTCTCGTACCTGAAGTAGAAAATGACCGTTAAAGATCAATTCCAACTCATCACACCGAGGAATCAAAACAAGATTATTACATCACAAAGTCTAGAGTCAAAAGTGAAGTATAATTCTCATTATGTCTATGATTTGGAGCAAAAAAATCCTTGGATTTCCAAACAATAGAACGAAATTCAAGATCCACATCATCCTTGTGGAAGAAACTTAAGGAGAAGGTCTATGTGAGAGTTATGCATTGGTTTTAAGGACAGTTAAAAAATGAAATAATCATTGTATAAGGTTGTGAAAATCTTACCCCGGTGCCATCTTTAGTGGTATAGTCGGTTCCATAAACTTTGAGGTTAGGCAGCCTCCCAACAACGACTTGCTGGACATAAGGCATGAGATTATTTGGAGTTCCACAAGGATCCTCACCGATGCGACCGCTAGGGTGAGCTCCCACAGGGTTAAAGTATCTCAGCATTATGATTCTCCATTCAGGATCACCACGTTGTACATCACGGCAAATGTCCTCAATGAACAGCTAAAAGACAAGTCGAGTAACATTTGTCAGGATAAACACCAATTCAATCTACAAAAGTAAAAAAGCTTTTTACTTTGGTATGGAAAAACTACCTTTGTTCTTCCGTAAGGACTCATTCCAGACAAGGGGGACTCTTCTGTACAAGGAACCTCCTTTGGCCAGCCATACACAGTAGCCGAAGAAGAAAATACAAGCTGATACAGAAAAGTGGTATGAGTTTAAATACATGTATCACAACTCTAATATATATATCATGAATAAACTCAACTCCACACTGCAAAAGAAGAAAAGAAAAAGACATACTTTTTTACATCCGTGTGCGGCCATTACTTCCAAAAGTGTAATAGTCCCAATCAAGTTATTGTTATAATACAGAAGCGGTTTAGCCACGCTCTCCCCGACTGCTTTCAGTCCAGCAAAATGCATTACTGCATCAAACCTACATTACAATTACATACAAGTCTTAAGGATGAATCCCATTTCTTTGGATCAGATCTTAACACGTTGTTGACAGAAACAATAAAATCTCTGTTTTCAGATTCTCTATTCCCTAAAACTTTGGTTGTTTTTCCCTCGAAAAATAAAGGTAATTTCTTGCGGGATCTATTAGGAATCAGAAATCAGAGTCAAAATTCATGAGATTTCAATTAAGAGTTGAACTTGGCTGAAAATGTAAGCCGGTAAGAAGAAATCAAAAGGGAGCTAATCTATAAACGAACTCACTTTGACTCGGAGAAAACCTTCTCAAGCGCGGGTTTATCGCGAACGTCCACCTGCAGGTACGAGATGCATTAGCCATCTGAATTTGCAGAATTTCTCAGATTAATACAATTCGATCCAGGAATAGATTAAGACTACAATCAATCACGAGATTTGATCAACAACATTCACTCCCAAGACGAAATCAAGCACCGTAAGCGAATCGAGATACCAAATACTCTCAATTCAAGTCATGATCACCGAAATTCACATCGATACAGAGACGGACAAACCTGGTGGAATGTGAGATTTTGTCCATGATCTCCGGCGAGTTCCTTGACGCGTTGGATCGAAACGAGAGAGGAGTTGTCGAGATTGTCGATAACGACGGTGGTGTAGCCACGGAGAAGAAGCTGAAGCACCGCGTGACTTCCGATGTAACCAGCACCGCCGGTCACCAGAATATTACTAACCATCGAGCTCCAAGAGGCGATGAAGAGAGAGAGAGAAAGAAAGGAAAAGAATCAAAAGAGAAGCTTCTCCTCTTTGTTCGTTTCGTTTGATGAATAAAAAGAGGAATGAACAACAGAGAGGACACGTGCCTTTTTCAGTTTTTCCCTCTTTCTTTCTTTTACCATAATTAATGTCACCCCCATTTTCTGGAGAAAGACACTTTGCGTGCTAAGCAACTACTCATAATTAACCAGGAATAAATAAAACAGACAAGAAACAATCCCAAAGCATACAAATCATATAAACTCTATACAACGAAAATAGAGATTCCGGTGATTATTAAACTATATATTTTACATATATTATTTAGCTAAGAGAAATTAACTTGTAGCGACCGACAAAAGAAACTTTAACTTTTAGCGATGCTCCAGAAGTTTTGACCTGTATCATCCAGATGATCAACATTAATATATTCACACCATATTATTTTGTTTTTGCTGTATTACTTTTACACTGGAAACAAATTTCCAAACGCAGCTCTGGCGAAAGAAAAAGCTTTTTAAAAAAAGGAATCTATAAATATTTGTAGTTAAAAGTGTAATGCCAGAACATTCGTCCACAAGTTCATGGTATCATTGACGAATCTACGTTGTAGTTTTGACAGCAGACATTATTAATGTCACTCGTATGCCCGCCGAAAGGAAAGATAATTGCTTTCTATGATTATGTATAATGTATGATGTAAAATAAATGTATGATTGTATGATTTATGATGATGGTTTACTTACCGAATTTGTTTGTTGATATACGGGCTTAAGGCTGAGAGCTGAGAAGTCTCTCGGCCTCATCGTTTGCTTCAGCCTGTAATTTCCATTTCTGCATCTCAAACAATAAAGTAAACAATAAACACAAAGGTACTGTATGCTTGTTTTGTCCAAAATTCGAATGTAAGTGCGTTTGGAACTATCTATCTATACCTCTTCAAGGTTCTCGAGTTCCATCATCTGCTCTATCTGTTGCGCAATGTTTTCCTGTGAAACAATGGACTTTCAGTTAGTCTCAGATTCGATCATATCAGGTTCATATAAGTGAACTGCAAATAAATAACTCACAGTATTGTTCACTGCCTCGGCTGCAAGAACATCACTGTCCATTTCCACCTCGATCTCAATCATTGATGATATCTAACGATAATTCAATCGAGAATCAAAACAATTTTTTTTAAACCAAGAGTTAGAAACCAGACGGTGTGAAAAGGTGTTTGTTCCATTTTCTTACTCTGGCGAAGCTATCAATCAGCTCAATCTTTCCCTTTATGGAGTTTTCCAGACTTTCTCGTACCATCTTTACTCTTGTTCTTCGAGTTCTAAATTCGAGTAGGAACGCACACACACACGTTATGATAGATATACTTTTTTGTTAACACTTCCTAGATGATGAGGTTAGAATGATCTGTGAGGGTCATACCGGTAAGCTGGCTCTCCCACGGCTAAAATTTTGTTTTCGAGCTGGCACATTCGAGCCAACATCCACACCTAAAAAAGACACAACACAAAGTAGTTTCAGATGTTAGTCCTTTCACTATATTGTGGGTTTCAAGAGGTATTGATAAATGAGACTTAGTACCTCTTTCTCAACAGCCTCTTTGAGATCTCTTATTCGACGCTGCAGCACATCATACTGAGATAAAAGTTGCTGTTTGATACCAATCACATCCACTGTCCGTTCAGGTAGCTGCAACCATGTAAGTGATTATGAATATTCATACCCAAGACACCACCAACACATATGCAGTTTCACGTGATACCTGATTAAGCTGAGGAAGGACAAAAGAATTAAAGGTTGCTCCGATTGCCAGTGATGTAACAGCAGCAACTGAGAGTAACTGAGGCAAACCGGGATCAATAATGCCAGAAGCAGCATCTCCAGTAGCCAAAACAGCAACAAGGGGAATGAGAAACGAGGATTTATCTCCGTCTTTACTAGGAGGAGGTCTTAGCAAAAGCGATTCTCGTCCGTCCTTGTGCTTTGTGAGACTCATGGGTTCTCCAGGGTAAAGGTTTGGAGCTTTGGGAATAAACTTGAAAGGTCCCACTTGTCTGTAAGCATTTGAAGGAGCAGCAGATGCAATTGTCACTCTTTCTCCTTCTTGCGCTGGGAGCTCGGCTGTCTCAGTGGCAAACCGGTGCGTTCGTGCTGTACCAGAAGGAGTTTGTACCTGAGAAACCCAATGCAATAACTACATTATGTTGCTGTATCTAATTGTATCCTTTTGAAAATGAAACCTTGTTCACAATGAGGATTATTAGTTTTACCACAATAGAATGCACAGAAGATGTGAGCTTGTTCTTCTTTATCTGGATTAGTCTGAGCCCTTTTTCCCACAGAGGAATGTCCTTGCTGCGTTCGTCAGATGTAGCTCCTTAGAAAAAGTGAATATCTCATCATCAACACCACACCACATATACGTCTCAATCTATTCAGGTCAAATAGCCACTCTCGGAACCAAAATAAACTACATCACCATTTTCCTAGAACTATGTAACAAAGAACAAAAAAAACATATTGAATAGAACTAACCCGAGCTCTTCTGATTCCATGCTGGTTATGTCACCAGAGAAAAGCTCGTATTGGTAACGGCAATTAGCACAGGAGACAATCTATAAACATACTCAGCAAAACATACACAGTTATTCTTGAAAACGATATGTTGATGAGCACAGAAGTTTGATCGGATCATCATTACCTGAACTCCATGCTGGGGTTGTGCAACAGCAATGGCAATCAAACAGCTCGGACATCTCACAATTTTACCAAAGGGAACCTAGATCAATGTCAATGTCATCATGCTTATAAACATATACCAGAGTATTTACATGAACCCTACCTAAGTAAGCTCAAACCAATCTCCTTTCTTTTCAATTATAGCTGATTGCTTTCTTGATTCTTAAAAAAAAAAAAAAATGGGTTTGGATGTTGTTGCTTGCTTAGTGCTTACCTCCTCAGCAGGGGAGATTCCAACACGGCAAATATCTCTGATGATCGTTAGAGAATCAGAAACTCTCAATGAAGCAGCAAGACCATTAACCAACATCGTGTAGACTTCAACATCAGGCCTTGACCATCTCCATCGATCATTTTCACTCCCACCTGCGATACACATTCACTATTAAAATTCGCTTACTCAATCAATCACTTCTTCTCTGGGGTAAATTCGAGATGAGAGAACCTAAATCGAAACTCGCTCGCATGGCGTAGAAAACCGACAGAGCAAGCTCGACATTGCCACGACTGACAGCGGCGGAGATAATCGAACGGCAATCTTCGATTTCAACGATTCCGCCGCGATCGGATCCGAATCGATCAGAAATCATATCCAGCGCTTCATCCGCATCTCTAACGGCGGATACGCTGCTCAAAAGCTCGTCGTCCAGAAGAGACGAAGAAGGCGATTCCGAAACATCGGCGGCGGCGCCAACACTAACACTGTCACTTCTCCGGCGGCTATAGGATGAGTGTAGAATCGGTCTTCGGCGACCGATACACGCAGGTTTGTTCCCGTGGATGAAGAATATAGAGCGAAGAAGAGAACGAGTCTCGTGGAGGTTAGGGAGGCGATAGAATACGGAGGATACCACACGAAGGCTCATAGTTTTAATCGGAAGTTAAAGGAAGCGAAAGTCACCGGCAAAGAAGACGGAGGAGTATCGGCGGTTCTCTGCGAATCTTAGATGAGAAACGTGAGGCTGAGAAAGAGGGAAAGACACCAACGGTCTCCTAAAAAAAAATGAATTTTCTTTTCTACTGCTTCAATTAATCCTGGTCCGTCGATTTTATCGAAAAAGACCAACAAAAAGGAAGAATCCGACGGTTGAGGATGAGATAGTTATGTCTTATTAAGACAGAATATTAAAAAATGGAGGTGCGGGGAATCGAACCCCGTGCCTCTCGCATGCGAAGCGAGCGCTCTACCATATGAGCTACACCCCCAAACCGTGACAATTTAACGAGTATATATTATTTATCTTACAATTAGATCCTACCCATCCACAAGATAAATATTTCTTCTTGATATATCAAAATATTTATATGGAAAGAGATCGACCTCAAAACTAGTCTAACCCAAACAAAAAAACTAATCCAAAATTTTCATCATCTTAATCTAACACAAATGCTTGATATCACACAATAATCATCAATTTCATACTCATTATCATCATATAGATCATATCTTTAGCAGCCTCATCTATCCATCTCCTGGACTTCGGGGCACTCCATGATGCTCTCTAAAGACGGTTCCCATGCCATCAATGATGGTGATGTTGATAACGATGATGATGTTTTCATGATCCTCTTTTCTAGCTCTACCATAACATCCTCGGTCATCATCAAGCTTCCATCATCTTTTTTGTTCATCTGAAGCAAAAACATATCCAATTCATGTCTAGTAAGCACTATCTTCACCTTCATCCCTCCACGACCATCTTCATCATGATCATCATCTTCAAGTTTTAATGATTCTTTTGCCTTTTCTCGTACTTCTGTCTTTCCTTCTTCCCCTTCTCCTTGCCTCCACCTCTCCATGCAGTTTCCCATTATTACCAAACTAAAAAAAAAAAAAAGAAAAAAAAGATGACAAATCTCTAGAAAAGAAAATAAACGAGTTTGCTTCTCTTTTTCTTTGAAATAAGTGTTTGGCATGAGTGTGAAAACACATGAATATGTATATATATAGAGATGATCAAATATTTTAATAGAATCAAATCTTTTTTACTGATTCGTCTTTCAAAAAAGCCTTTGAAATTTCCCAACGACTCTCATTATTATTCTGAGTGACTCTGACATATTTGAGAATTTAAAACTCAAAAAACATAATAGAGAATATGTCTATACATTAAAAGTTTAAAATCATAAGAATTATATTGGATGGAGTCTAAATATTGTTTTTTCAAATGTAAAATCTAAATTAACGTATCGACATGTTGATCAATCTTTTTTTTTTGACATCTGACATGTTGATCAATGAACTGCGTAATTAAATGAATAAATAAATATGAAACTTTAGGCTATATTCAATTGAATAATTATCACAAAAAGACAACCGTTAGGTTAATGTCGACATCAACCGTTCGGAACCTGTTGCCCGACAGCGTCACGGACACAATGCAAAGACTTTTGAGAAGTAGCTTTTAATGAACATTAAAACATTAAGATTTAACACCCAAAAATATAAAATGTTTAAAGCACACAATGCAAGAATAAATAATTCAAACTCATAGACTTTTTTTTTGTTTGATGGTTTTTTGTTCGTTAGTATAAAAATCCGATCACGTGCTTGGACCAAATGTGAACACTAATATATCCTCCAAAATTTACATGCATTAGCAATGATCATTAAGAGAAAGAAAATAAATTGTTTTATTATGTACAAGTAGGATTTACGATACCCATCACCACGATTTAAGGCTTCTTATAAATTTAAAATCTATGTGTTCTTGCAACTTTCTACTACTAGATTACAAACCAAACTCTTGTTCTCTTGCACAAGAAAATACTCTATATACTTATATTGAGTACATCGTTCTCATCTATCGATCACCGGAAAATAATGAAATGTCGGGAGACAAGGGCCAGCTTTTAGGTACGACTTTCAGGGCATTATTGAGTAATTAAATAGCCTGATGTCATACGTGTAAAGTAAAATATTCAGACACAACAAATTGATAAGAAAATGTATATTTCTTATTTTCGTATTGACTATCCGACGTAAGATATATGTCGTTACATTTCTGTTTCAGCTTGGTTTAATGCATGCATCTATATACGTTTGTATTTTATGATCTTTCAGTTCGAGATTCGGATCAAGTATACAAAAATCAATCCTAGTTGCTTGGTTTCTGCTGAGGTTAGTATCGATTTAGATTGTTGAGAAATCTGCTCTAGTATGAGAATTCAGCATCCAAATCTGTAATTGGATGTATTATCCGTTCAATTTACACTTTTGAATCGGTTCAGTTAGTAATCGGTTTGCTATCAGAACTGAAAACCAGACTCAGTCTCACTTTGGTTTGGTTCATTAAGGAGGACCACAGAAAAATGCAAGTGGCATTTGAAGCTGGACACATTACAATTTACATAGTACCCAAGGCCGCCTCGGGACAGAATTCTAATTTCCTCGCAACACCAAAAGATTCAAGAGCATTGGTTTACGGTTGGTAGAAGAGGGCGTAGAGGCCAAGGACTATTCAACTGGTAGATCTAGAGGGGACTAAAATGCTAACTCATTTCTTAGCTTCTCTTACTACGTACATCGCAATGTTAGCTTTCTAAAACTAGATTAAACTTTTGCTTAATTCTCCTTTACTGCGTCTTTACTTCCAAAATTGCGTAACTTAATTGTCATAGTTTTTTTTTTGGTAAAAGGTTAAGATTAATTGTCATAGTTTGTATTGTTTTTTCGCTTTTTAGTTAAATTAAATACCCTTTGTAAGAAATTAAAACGAATAAGTGAATCTAGTGGGCTATACAATGTAACTTCAAAGCGAGAATTAAAAGTGTGAAATGAATGTGAACCCGATATTACATCAGAACACCAAACTGACTCATGCAATAATATAAACTTACACCATATCATTGACATTGATATCCTAGTTCAAATTTTGTAAAATGGTAGAAGTAAGTAAGTACTGTAAACTTTTTTAGTGTTTTTTTTTTTTTAATAAATGAGAGGTGAGGCCCATATCTTTTACATATGTATGCTTATACAATTTTATTGCCAGTATTTCTAATAATCGAATGATTAGTTCATCTTTGGGTCGGTTTTCACACAATCGTTGAATCATTGAAGTGTTTTTTCTTTATAAAATATTAATCCAGAAATCCAAAATTAATGAGATAAGGAGAAGTTTCTTTTGACAAATTAATAAGAATCTGACTTATTTACATCAGGTTTGAAAACAAAGTAAACTAATGCCACTTCTAATGCTCAGATTACCCCCATTTACTGCACAATGAAAACAAACAAGTAGTCTAGGGATTTGTAAAACTTTTTCTTCTTGGACTAGTTTATAGGTTTTCTTGACTCTCTTGACAAGACATACTGAGATGAGTATTTCCTAAGTGTAGAATCAACTCACAACCAAACAAATTCATCATAGAAAAAAAAAACAAAGCATACCAAAAGTCGAGGAAGAAATTCAACGCGAAAGCTGTAAAAATCAAACCGTGTCGCAAAATTCAAAACGCATAACGAACCAGCCAGATAATTACAAACATTGAGAATAGATATCGCTTTCAAATCCATCGAGAATGATCAACAAATATGGGTGACACATGTTAGTCTTTGACTTGTGTTGAAGAGTCTCCCATAATTCACCACCAATCTTCGTTTCTTGAGTTTGTAGAGTCTCCTAAGCTTTGTGAGGATAGTGGGCCGGATTGGGCCGAGTAGGTAAAGGATACCATTATGAGTCCTTGAGCCCAACCACAATAGAATTTGTCCTGTAATGTGAATGAAACTTAGAATAATTTTATACTTGGGGTAGGAGTCAGGAGTATATTCGACTAGACCCATTTCCTTGCTCGTTGAATTTTTTTGCCATTATCCATAACGGCTTCTTGTTTCGTAATCCGAAACTTTTGGAATGTAATAAGAATCTTACAGGAAGGATGTGGCTTTGAAACTTTCAAAAGAATATGGCGACATTTCTATTTTTTCTCAAAAACAAAGGCACAAAAAGTCTATCTTCAGAAGAATTCAAAGTCAACGGTAATAAAATTCAGATGAAGCCTAAAACGACTAAAATAATCCGTTCTACCATTTTCGGTTGCAGATTAAATTAAGGAAATTAATAGTGACGAAATCAACACGTAGTTTTCATTTGGTCTTTTTCTCGTACGGATTTTCGTTACGCGTTCAAGTCTTGGCTATTCATATGGTCCTACCTTTATGTTTCTTATTTCTATTCTCGAAATGTTAATACCGGTAAAGGAAAAAAAAATCTAGTTTAAATTTTATTTGCCTTAGAAGTCAGCACAAACAAATGTGGATGGATAATTCTGATGATATAACTAGTCCGAACATACAGTTTTTGAAATTTATAATTTGTAGATAATATTCTGACCTATTTGAAACTTCATCCGATATTGTGACTCTCATAGTTAAAGTTGGCACTTTTGTTGAGAGCCAATATTGTAATCTCCAAACCCATGATCTATGGATTTTTTTAAACACCCAACATTCCATTAATACTTCACGAAAATCCTAATCTAGTATCCTATACTCTTTTTCAAATAAAATTTGAACATATTTTTGATGATGTAGTTACAAATAATAGTTGTTAAATTTTCTACTATAAATGAAACAACTTTGGATATATACATATTGATCTTAGAGGGTGAAAAAAAAAAGATCTTTGAGGGTGGTTAGTTTCATAAATATGGAACGATGATATATTAATAAGAGTGGTCCGCTATTGATCAAAACTTCAATCGACTAGTTAGGTACGAACTACGAACTAATTCAAATGGGACGTGATGGAAATAATGGTAGTGACCCCTTTCTATAAGTCTCGTTTTCTTGCTAAAGTTTCTATTTTTATATCCTACAATTTTGTCCACAGAAAAATGCCACCATTGTGAATAAGTTCATTGATATTAGTTCAACTAATAACAAAACATCTTGATCTCTATCAGATGATCATGATATTGCAACAACATCATAAAGCTAGATAACTTAGTCAAGTGTAAGAGATTGTGTTACAACAAAATCATATACTTTACAGATTTAGTCTTTAAATGTTATTAACTTTTATAAACAGGGGACAAAAGTCACATGCCATTTTATATTTTCCTTGATCATTCTCTGTTTCTCTGGTCTCTTATGAAAATGTACTCCCAATTGAATCAATAGGCAAACTCTCTCTCTTTCAAAATTCTCGCTCGCTGAATAAACAAGAACTTAATCAAGCCAAAAAGAGAATCAATGAGACAAATATTACAAGCTCGATCACCAATGTCGATTATCTTCCGCAAAGCGTACACAACACTTCACCAGCTCCGAAGTACATAAGTTTACAAGCACTCTTCTTTAGATTTTCTTCCGATCAGTCTCATAAATGACGATCTCTCTCGTTCTAAACTCAAACCGAGCTGCGAGCATCAAACCGAATAAAAACTTAAAAGATGATCTTACCTCTCTAGCTAGGCTCTAACTTGTCACATATATAAGCTTCATAGCTCGAACCTTCTGGCCTGGAGTGTTAGCCACAGTTAATCTCAAACAACATTGTGACGTTTCTAAAAAATGCGGATAGTTACACTACTCTTCACCCAGTAAGAACAAAATTTCGAATCTCTTTAAAATCAATAGGACAAAACAAAAAAGAAATGTATCATTTTATGTTTTGGTTCTTAACCAAATTTTTAACCTAAAAATAAAATTAAAACAACTGTTTCATTACTTAATCTCATACCGCTTCCCACACATAATTTTTTTTTATTTTCATCACTCCCGAATTTTGGTTGACAACAAGTTTTAATTAGTTATGGTTAACCACTATGTATGGTATTTTTTTTTATGTAAATTGATTATGTCATATGGCCTCTATAATATTCGGATAGCAATATAGTCTTACTGTTATATAAAAGTCAAATCTCAATATACAATAAGCAACCATCTTGCACTTGTGTGCTGTCAAACAAAAAAAAAACCTGGTAATTTAATAGCAACACTTCATTATTTAGGGAGAAATGAATACCATTACATTAATTAACATTTCCTTCTATATGTTATATTTATTTCTCTTGTTGTGAAATTTTAATAGAAATTAAAGTGTTGACTTGGTCAATCTTTACCATCACGTTATAATTAGTCGAGAATAGTCATTCACTTCATAAAATAAAAAGCTTTAATGAAGAAAAAGAAAACTAAATAAATAAATATAGAGAGGATTGGTCAGCTAACCTCGTGTCGTACAAATCTTTTTATCTCCCCATTATAACATTCACACGCAATTTTAAAATTTGCCTACTTGCTTCTCTTCTAAAAATTCAACGAACAATCCATCATCCATATATATATATATATATATATAAAGGGAACACAAACGCATATATATAAATATAGACACAGAGCAAATAAACCACATATACACACGCGGAATCGTATATAATTATAATAAATGGCGGCGAATCGGTACATCGTTGAGGTTGAGAAGGGAAAAGAAGGCGTCGATGGGGGAAGTCCGTCCGTCGGTTCGGTTTACCGGAGTATCTACGCCAAAGACGGTTTTCCTGAACCGGCCGATGATCTCATCAGTTGCTGGGATATTTTCCGGTTAGATATCACCTTTTGTTCTTTTTTTTTTTTTTTTTTTTTGGTTATTATTCATTGTGGATGTTGTTCTCGAATTCAAGAAAGCTATTTATACGTGAATGTTATGATAATTTGCAAGTTTTCTGGTTAGTACAAAACAAATAAAGTGTAAGAGAAGTACGTTATATATATAAAAAAGAGCTAACTATTTGAATCAGTGAATTTTGTTGTTCGATTCGAGGGTTTATCGTGAACATTTTTTTTCTTTTCCCGTTCATGCCTAGGCTCTGTTTAACTGTCGAGAAAATGTGGGAGAGCAGAATTTTGGGGTTGCTTATTTTTTGTTAATGAAAATGTCAAATTAACTTCGGCATCAGATTTTCCTTTTACTATAGTCAAATTTTTATCGCAAAAGTCCAGTCAATTTGATTATCGTTGACTTTGACTTCCATATGATGATCCTCATGCAGACACTTCAAAAATATGTAGTTATCTCCGAATGATTAGAGCTTAAGATCTAAGACAATGAGACTATGTTGCTTGTGTGCGTTTCTGTTCATGGTTATTATTGCTAATAACAAAAGAATTGATATGAATTTTTGGTGTGGTTGTTCTGTTCTAATTACAGTTTATCTGTGGAGAAGTCTCCAGATAATCCTATGCTTGGTCGTAGAGAAATTGTTGATGGAAAAGTAAGCAATCAATAACTATTAATCAGCAATTAATTAATCAACACAAATTCTTGTTTTTTGCGATTTTTATTATTGTCTTTTTCTTCCAACAGGCTGGGAAATATGTATGGCAAACTTACAAACAAGTATATGATGTAGTGATTAAGCTTGGAAACTCTATCCGAACTATTGGAGTTGGAAAAGTAATTACTGTCTCTTTAATTTTTCGACATTTTTGAATTATATACATATGATGCATCTAGAGTTTCTACATTTATTGTATGCTTTGTCACACGCAGGGAGAGAAATGTGGTATCTATGGCGCCAACAGCCCTGAGTGGATTATAAGCATGGAGGTGATATTGATTGAGATTTAAACTATAGTTGTAATTAGCAAAAACTTATGTGTTTTTTTTTAAAATGATTTCCTATTGATTTCAGGCCTGCAATGCTCATGGGCTTTATTGTGTACCTTTATATGACACTCTAGGTATGTAACATTTGCCTATTCTATCCATGGCCATTTTAGAGGAATTTTTCTAATCTGCATTTCCATATGGTCCATAATAAAATTAACAAAAAAATTATCTATATGTTAGAATATCCTTTTATTAAAGATTATTTACATACAAATAGAGTCTATAATTTAAACATTTGAATATATCTCATAAATCTTTTGAGCTGGCCCTAATAATAATCGATGAATTGTTGCGCGTTACAGTCAAGTTCATGTATGTATAATAGTTTGGATGATGCATTTGGTAGGTGCTGGAGCAATTGAATTCATCATTTGTCATGCTGAGGTATCACTTGCTTTTTCAGAGGAGAAAAAGATTTCTGAGGTAATTTCTTATCATACACTCTCTTTTCTCCATTTTAAGTTCTGAGAATAACAAAAAAAACAAATTGTTTTGTTGGGCTTCTCTTTTTGATGTTTCAGTTGTTGAAAACAGCTCCAGGTTCAACTAAATATTTGAAGAGTAAGTAAGCTATTCTTGTGTTTGATTGTTTGATGGAAGAAAGGCCAATGAATGAAACAGTTCTTATATTATTTTTGGAACAGATATTGTGAGCTTTGGTGAGGTTACAAATGAGCAAAGAGCAGAAGCTGACAAGCATGGATTAACAATATACTCATGGGACCAGTTCTTGAAGCTTGTAAGAGAATCATATTTGTATTATGTTCTAATTATACTTTTACATCATAATAATAAGAATTCTGAAAGTAAATGTGTTACTTCGAAGGGTGAAGGCAAACATTATGATTTACCAGAAAAGAAAAGAAGCGATATTTGCACAATAATGTATACAAGTGGCACAACTGGTGATCCTAAAGGAGTCTTGCTTACAAATGAGAGCATTATTTATCTTCTTGAAGGTGTTAAAAAATTGCTTAAAACTATCAATGAAGAGGTAACTTATTGTTGTTTATATCATCAGTAGTTCAATACATATCAAGAAGTGACCATTATAATAGTTTCTTCTTTGTTTCCTTTTGTGCGATGTTACAGTTAACCAGTAAAGATGTTTATCTCTCATATCTACCTCTGGCTCATATCTTCGATCGCGTCATCGAGGAGCTGTTTATTTATGAAGCAGCATCCATAGGATTTTGGAGAGGGGTAAGTTATAGAAATGTTTCTTTTGCATAATAGACATATATAAATTCGTTTCTTTTGTTTACAGAATCTGTTTCATTATATGTTCACTATCTGTTATTTCAGGATGTTAAGATTTTGATCGAAGACATAGCTGCACTGAAACCGACTATTTTCTGCGCTGTTCCTCGTGTGCTAGAGAGAATATACACCGGTAAATACTTTGCAAAACTAGTTTTAAAAAACTCGACAAGCATTGAAACTAATTCTTCTCTGTTTTTGTCAATTTTTTTCAGGTCTTCAGCAGAAACTCTCTGATGGTGGTTTGTTAAAGAAGACCTTATTCAACTTTGCGTTCAACTAGTAAGTGTTGACATTTTTTAGATCAAAAAGCAAAGTTTTGTAACTTGGAATCTCTGTTTTCTGAAACCTTTTAATACCTTTTTCAGCAAGCATAGTAACATGGAGAAAGGAAAGCCTCATGAACAAGCAGCTCCAATCTTTGACAAAATTGTATTTAAGAAGGTGAAGCTAAAAATGACATACATATATAAATGAACACTATGTCTTGATCCTGAAATCTTTTGATTGTTTACCAATATCTTGAAAACATTGAAAAAAACATTTTCAGGTAAAAGAAGGATTAGGAGGAAGAGTGCGTCTAATCCTATCAGGAGCAGCTCCTCTTGCAGCTCACATCGAATCTTTCCTTCGAGTTGTCGCATGTGCTCATGTTCTTCAAGGATACGGTAATGAACAAAGAACCTTACAACACATCAAACTGATCTTGGTCTTAATAATAACAAAGACTTTCTCCTATTGATGAAACAACTTTTTACTTTTGCAGGTCTAACAGAGAGTTGTGGTGGGACATTTGTGTCGATCCCAAATGAGCTTAAAATGCTTGGAACTGTGGGTCCACCGGTTCCAAACGTTGACATAAGGCTCGAGTCAGTCCCAGAGATGGGTTACGACGCTCTTGCGAGCAAGCCACGTGGAGAGATTTGCATTAGAGGAAAGACTTTGTTCTCTGGTTATTACAAACGTGAAGATCTCACTCAAGAAGTCCTCATTGATGGTTGGCTTCACACTGGTGATGTTGGTGAGTGGCAACCAGATGGAGCCATGAAAATCATCGACAGAAAGAAGAACATCTTTAAACTTTCTCAAGGAGAATACGTTGCTGTTGAGAACTTGGAGAACATTTACAGCCACGTAGCTGCCATTGAATCGGTATTGGCAAGATCCGATTTACGGTTTTGGTTTCAATTCTGTTTTTGTTCGGTTTCTTTTTTTTTTATCGGTGTTCAAAATTTATGCAGATATGGGTATATGGAAACAGCTATGAGTCTTACTTAGTGGCTGTGGTATGTCCAAGCAAGATACAGATCGAACATTGGGCTAAAGAACACAATGTTTCGGGAAACTTTGAGTCTATCTGTCAAAACGCAAAGACCAAAGAGTTTATCCTTGGAGAATTCAACAGAGTGGCCAAAGACAAAAAGGTTTATAATTTGTTCATTAGTCTTCTTAATTCTTGTTTCTTTTCTTACAACAGTCTTTTAAATAAGAAAAATTCTTACAGCTGAAGGGATTTGAGCTGATCAAAGGTGTTCACTTGGACACCGTCCCATTCGACATGGAAAGAGATCTTATTACACCTTCTTACAAGAAGAAAAGGCCACAGCTTCTCAAGTACTATCAGGTAGATTAAAAGTCTTTATCATTTTCAATTTTTCACATAAACAAGTAAACAACACGTTCAGGATACATAAGAACTTTAGATTATCTCCAGACTTAATGATGTATTGAGGTTTTCTGAATCGAATTATCATAACTTCTGTTCTTATTTACGCAGAAAGAGATTGATGAAATGTATAACAAGGCAAAGAAGTGAAGCTTTTATACTACTCTGCAGCTAGTGTGAAGAAGGAATTTGTTGCACAAGTCTCAGGGTTTAATGTATTTCTGTTTTCACTGTAAATCATATTGCTATATGTGTCTGTGTTGTGTTAAGATCGAAGTTGATTGTGCCAAAGAAAAAAACTACATCATAAGTTTTATTTTTTGCTTGTAAAACAAAGATGTCTGCCTTCCTTGTACTAAACATACCCACCTCATGTTTTTGTGTTTTTGTATTTTATATTGTGATAAAAATCCTCTGTATAACCCAAAATGTATAATTTTCTATTTCAGTGTTTCTTAGTAGATCTACTGAGTATATTTTCTCTAATGAGTTGGTTGAATAGATTCAGTGAAACCAACTACTAAATTTAGAGAGTTAATACCTTGTAGAAAACAAACTTAGGGGAAAATGTTCCAAGTGTGATGGCCAATTTTTCAAAACAATTATTCGTTTTTCTGATTTCATATTATAATATTTTTATCAAAGTTTACCTATCTTTAGAAGACAAAAGTATGTTATAAGATGAGAAAATGATATACATTATAATTGAGGAAAAGATTCAGAGTCACTTGCTACTAAAGTTCAACATATCAACAACACATGTGATACTTTGTTGGTCTTTTCTCAAAGCAAGATTTTTTACTAAAGCAAGATAAGTACTCAACATAAGTTATAACGAACTCACATTTCATTTAAGGACTGTTGTTGAGTGTTACAACTGATCACCAAGAAAAATAAAACACAAACGACAAAGACATACACATGTTTTTTGAGCTACAAGGAAAGAAAAAACAATCCTTGCAAAATCTCACAATAACCCTTTTTAAGAGAAGGAAGATCTCACAAAACACTATCTTTCTCTATCTTCCTCTCTCTCTCTCTCTCTCTCTCTCACCATATATTTATATATAAATTTAAAAGCATTGAATTTTGCGTAGAAAGAGGATGAGCACCTTCACTCTTCTTTAAATTTTTTGAAGAGTCTTCACTGTCTCTTCACACCTTTCTTCCACCCTTCCTCAACCCTTTTATATTCACCAGAGAAACCCGAAAAAGAAAAAAGCAAAAATGAAGATAAAAGACCAAACCTTTCAACGTTCTTGACGAACCAGAGGGAAAAACCAACACTTTCTATTTCTTCTTCTCACGACCTATACACACTATGATTTCTTAGGATCCTTCGAAGTTGTTTGTTGTTGTCTGGTCAAGCCAATGTGTAGTTTGAGACGGCTACATTTGCGGGAGATGTTGAGTGAATGTAAACGAACTCTAGGGATTTTCCGGATTGCAATGAGTGTATCCACGAAGGTAAACCAAATGAGTTTCCAGATCTTGAGAGTCCCCAGATTGGTCCGTAGAGATTCTTGATCGAAAGGTTTACACTTTTCAGAGCTCTTGGTGATTTGTTAATCACAGTTGTTGAGTATCTGTAGTAAGTCCTTCCCTTTGAGACCCATGAACTAGTCATCTTTTGAACTATAGCCACTGGACCAGAAGCTGCACAAGTAATCAATGAAGTCAAGTCTCTGTTCAATAGAGAGACATTCATAGATTCACATGTAGACAAGCGAACATACCTCGGACCGGGGAGGTTACTTTCGGTTTACGGATAGGCATTGGTCTTCGGACAACAGGAGCTGGAACCACTGCAAGGATACAACAATAAAAGGAAAAGGCAAACTATTTGAGTTCCAATGATCTTCTTTAGGAATCCATGTAGGAACAATGTTTTGAATCTCAGACACAAACCTGGAAGAAGCTGGCTATAACCGGAATGTCCGCTGCTGAGACGAGCAAGAACACCTAGGAGTGGTGCATTGTTGTAAGTAGCAGGCTCAGTCTGCTCATAGTTATCTCTCCTGTCAGCGAAATTGTCGTAAGCATCAGGGCCACCGACAATAGCACCAGTGAGAAGGTTCGGGTCACTGCCTTTACGGCTGAACCAGGTGGCATAACCACCTCGGCAAGTGACAAACGTGCGGTCAACTTTGTAAGAGACGATGGAGGAGCCTCTGTGGTGAACTCTCTGAGGGAAATTGTTACCATATCCAACCATATAGCTCGTTGCTCTTGGGTTATCTCCAAGAATATAATCCACCTGAGAAAGAAAAAGAAGAATTTATCATCAAACTGTTGAAGATAAATACTAATTTTTCTCAAGCGCGGTGCCATAAAACGATCCTTTACCTGAGATTTAGCGAAAGAAAGAAGCTGCGAAGGAGCGACATTTCCAGAAGAACATCTCAAGTTGCTTCGAGAGGAAGTTAGGTAATCAGAGTAAACCGTGGTCAAGAAGGAAGCACTTGTGACAAACTGCATATTGTTCCAACGCTGTCTGAAAATCAAACCACCTGGAGTCTTCTGAATGTTCCTCAAGCCTTTACCCAACAACGAACACATAAAGAAATCAGCCTTCTGTTGAAACCTCTGAAACACAGGCGTGTGACGTCCTGCTTTGCCTTGCATCAAGAACTGTAAAAACAAAAACAAAAACAAAAAACGGTTTAGAACCAAACAAACCAAGATAATCGAACCGGTTAGCGACAAAATTCGAAATTGGGTTGTACTAACCTTGGCAACAAGGGTTTGAACACCAGCGTACTTGACGTCCCAACCGAACTCGGTCATGGACCAACCAGTTCCACCCATGGAGTCACCGTTACGACCCAAGTAGTCCAAGTAGAACTGATTGTTCGAAGCTTGGTATAGCCACGCAGCTGCCCAAAGTAATTCGTCCTGATCATTGAAATTAAGATCAATTTCAGACATTAGACAACAGATTAATAAGACCATTAATCTCTAATCGAATGTTTTCGGATCTTACATTGTAACCACTGACGGATCGGTAGTATTTCTGAGCAACGGTGATACTGCTGTCGTATTTTCCTCTGTATTTGTCGGCGAAATTAAACAGCTGAAACAAAATAAAAATAAAATTGAATTTAGAATGGCAAATCCGTAATACAAACATATGAAATAAGGTTAGTTTAGAAACTTTAGTGTGGAGTGGCAGACTCGTGATTTTGTTGAAGACGAAAGGTTAAATTGGGAAAGGTTGTTACACAGTATGGGGCACCGACAGCCCAAGGCACGTGCGAAGTGTTTATATGAAAAATCAATATTAAAATAGAAACTTAAGATGGACGGCTGAGATCGTTTAGAGAAAGGGAAGACGACAAGATTTGTACGGTCACAACACAAAAAACCCGTGATGGACGGAGAACGACGTCGTTCCCAACCCTCTACAAAGGATCCATTCTTTGCGGGGTCCACTTACGGGATCAGCGACACGGTACCGTTTAGCTTGTTTAAATAGTAGTACTGTATTAGCTCTTTTCTAGATTATAGCAAGCTACTGTGTTGTTGTCAAAAAAAAAGTAAGCTACTGTGTTTTAAAAATTAATAAATTCTACATTCAAAAGAGTTAGAATCCCTAATTTGCTAAAACTCCTGGTGAGTAGAGACTGATATAACCTTAGCAAATCTCAGAGAATATTTCTTTTTTAAGCATTTATAAATTAATGGGTTGCAATTAGGATGTAAAACAAAGATAAAAATTTCCGGTAAACATAATTTTCAGAATTTGTCATTTTCATTACTAAAAACGACGCCTCGAAATAACGCCTAACGTGCGCTGAAAATGACTTTTAAGTGACTTTCTACTGTTGTGCAATAATAATGTGTCTCTGCAACCTCCCAACGTAACTGTCCGTAAAATTTAATATGACCAACACTTTATGCTTAACGTGCGCATCCTAACAAATCGACCATTAGTTAAAAATACGCCGAAAATTTTTAAAGAGTTACCTGATAAGCGTGGGTGAGCAGTAACCTAGAGTAAGCAGGGTTAGAGCGGCGGAAGACGATAGAAGCGGCGGCCATGGCGGCTGCTGTTTCTCCGGCGAGATCCGACCCGGGATTACTCGGATCTATCCGGTAAGCTTTTCGGTCCGTCGTCATTTCTTCCGGTCTCTGCCAACAGTAATGGTCGGTGTTGCCGTCTCCGACCTAAAAAAAAAATCATAATTAATTGAGAAATTAAAAAGGAAATCCTTCTTTATTTATGAATTAATGTAATAAAAAAAAGAGAGTACCTCGCCGTAAAGGACGTTGGGCTCAGGATGGGCTTTGATGAAGTAATCAGTGCCCCATTTAATGGCATCAATGGAGTGGCCAAGCTCGCCGTTAGCCGCTAACTGATTGCCGTATTCGATGACGCTCCAAGCCATCATCGTCACCGTGAATGCCATCGGAAGTCCAAATTTCACATTGTCTCCGGCGTCGTAGTAACCTCCGACCAGATTCACCTGAATTTTTTTACAAAACAGGAACAATGTCGGCGTCTGAACGGAGTATAGATCTACAGCTAATTGTCGGTCTCAAAAAAATCAGGTACAAAACAGAGGTTGATTCTCTAGAAGATTAGCGTTACTATCTGGTTTTTAGGTGATAAACGGAAAGCATTATAAATCTAGAGAGAGAGATGAGATGAGACATACGCCGCTTGATTTGCCGTCGTTGAGACCGGAGTGAGAGCGCCAAGTGACTCTCTGGTTACGAGGGAGGACGCCAGATCTCTGAGCTTCGAAAAAGAGAAGACTCTTGGAAAGTGCTTGGCCGTAATCATGGCCGGAGAAAGCTACCGGAAAACAGAGTAGCAGTAACAGAGCAGCCACGGACGCAGACTTCTCCATAGTGAAAAGCAAAAACACAAAGACAAAAAAGAGAGAGAAGAAAGAGAAATGCCGGCGAGGTAATCAGCTAAAAAGCGCTGAAATAGCCAGACTAGAGAGGCAGAGACTGAGAAGGAGGAAGAAGAAGAAGATGGGATTTGTGAAGACGAAGTGACGAGCTAAAGTGTTCTATATATGGAAGTAGAAAGGAGAAAGCAGGAAGGTACCAAGAGACAGAAATTTTTGACAGTTAGCATTCATTAAATGATATTTTATTTTCGTTTTTTTAATTATGTACAATGTTTGGTTCATTGAGTATAATTATTACTCCTGCTTTTTTAATTCGTGTTAAGTTTTGGTCGAAATTTTGAAATGCACATCACCATTACGAAAATGATTTTCTTTCTGAAAAGTCTATAAACTGATTGTGTCGTCCGCATTAATCATAAATTAATTACAAAACAGCTATTGGTTTTTTAATTAAAGTAAATTGCCATATTTAGGATCTCAGAGTAATTACAAAACTTATTTCGACAAAGAATAATAATTTTTTATATAAAAAAAGGGGAGAGAAGAAAATGAAAAGAACAAAGTCATGTTGAGTGTTCCCATGAATCTTTTAGGTCTTTTTCCACATAGGGGCGACGAGGTAGTTGATAAATGTGTTTACATTCACACATAAAGTGATTAAAAACTACAGTAGTTTTATTTTTAGTAAAGATCAATTTTTAATGGTGAATTAAAATTAATCTAACAGTACTATCATCAAGGCGTTATGTGCTGAGTGTGAAGGCGAGGAGTTTTAAAAGCAAAAGCAGCCCAAATGACTCTAAAAAACTGAGAAAAAGTGAAAAAGGTGATGTCCTAATCCTCCGAAGAATACATATACTTTTACATAAGATAAAAATTAGACGACAAAAAATACATGTCCACTAGAAACCTAAGTTACTGTTCTTTGTTTCCTTTATTAAACGCTCTTTTTGAATTTTTTCTTTCTTTTTTATATAACAATAATGATTTGAAAAATAACACCATAACCAGTTTAACATACTTTAACCATATTAGTTTTTTTTTTCTTCCGATGTTTTGCTTGTATGTTCGTAAAAGCATTGCAAGTATTTGTTAGTACTACTAAGTTATGATATTTCAAAAGATGGTTACGAATTTAGAGGGAGTATAAATCAAGAGTCCGAAATTATGATTATTAAAACAGGGGAAAAACAAAGAAACAATCTGGTAAAATGACAATAGCAAAAACCAGAGGACACTAATAAATAGTACAAATTCTAAAGAAAAACAAGGACATACAAGTAAATTTAAAGAACAAACAGAAAATACGATGACCAGTGGCATTGACATTTGGTTTTTCTGTAAACCTTTACATCTGAGGTTAACACTAGTACAAATTCTTAGGTTACAAACATCGATCCTAACTTACTTTTTATAGTTGAACAACAAAGTATACTTCTTCAGTAACGGTAAGAAAATTTTATAGATAGGACTCAAACATTAAAATTTTTATACATTTGCTTTTTTTTTCCTCACATTTGTTTTGTTTTTCGATCTCTGCGTGCGCATAAATCCACCTATGCAATGGAAAAATGAAATCTTATAAAATCCACCGACAATTTAGCGACTGGAAACTATTTTATTTGTATTAATTTGGCTATGGCCTATGAGTAAGAAATATATTTTTGGTGATATGTGAACTTACAATTTGTATAAATTAATTACTTTAGATACATAATACAATTATATCAATACCAGTAACATCTATATTTTTGTTCTATTTTTTATGAATTAAAAGTGCTTCATCCTGATAATCCAACCAAATTCCATTTGAACCAAATATGCTAAAGAAAATTAAATCAGATCGAAACTTAGTTAAAATCTGAATTCTAATTGTTTTTACTATATTTAAATTAATCACGTTGCTCTCATCAACTTTATAAATTAGTTTTTAATTACTCGGATACGTAATTACAAGAAGAGAAAAGACAAGGAAAAAATGGGACAAGCCTCCTTGTCAGATGGCTTTATTCCCAACCGCAATCAACGGTCTCCCGCCGAATAATTATATTTACAACGTTACCCTTTTTCTCTTTTTTTTTTTCAACTTTATCACACACAAATGGTCTCTCTCTCTTTATTAGTTATTATTTTATTTCATAGTGTAAATATTTTATTCCAATTTTTCCAGGTTTGCTTTTTTTCTTTTGACCGTATATAATCTTATCTTTCAGCGTATATAATAAAAATAATTTTATGTAATAATTTTTTGTCGTCTAATTTTTATCTTATGTAAAACTGAGTATTTTAATTGATTTGATATCTGCTAATTAATATATTATTTAACTGCGATATGAAAAGTTATCTGACGTGTTAGCAGAGGTCAAAGAGGCAAAAGCTCCGGTTTGACTGACTGTCGCCGGTTGAGTCACGGCCACGGCAACGTTCCACTCACACTCAGGTGATAATTTTGGTTTGTGTGTACTTCCCAACCAATAAAAACCAATCAAAGTAAATGATATATTTTTACAGAATGGGTAAATAAATAAGAAAAATGATTATATCATATATACCTTGCTGTATCGTGTGTATATATCTATATCAACTAAATCAATATTTTCGTAATCCGTCCCTATATTCTTTCGGTTTGGTTTGCATTTGTTCGGTTCATTAGTAAGTGAGCGAATTTAATTTAAAACTGATGGATTTTGTCATAGCGTAACACAAGAACAATTAGCAGATTGATGATTATAATTTGGCAATATAACTTTTGTTCAGTTTCTCCATGTATCTTATAAATTAGTTTGGAGTTTAGTATGAAATTGTTTGGGTAAAAAAATTGACCGAGAGAGTTGAAATGCCAGACTATATATACTATATACACACACGAAGGATCTTAGTTGACATCAGAGGATATTACATGTAGTTCGTAGTCCGCTCTGGTCATAGAAGTAATTAATACTTTAGAAAGGAACAAGCACGTTTACCTCTCTTTCAAAAAATAAAAATAAAAATAAAAATCACGTTTAATTAAGATTAATTTGTGTTTGCTATCGTTTCAAGGGAATTGAGACTTATTTGCAGTTTTAACTCTATTTGTGTGAGTCCGATTGGTCTCTAGACTGTAGCTGCCAAACACCATTTGAGTTATATCAGTAGAAAAAACAGACGATCCGCTGCAGAATTATACCCTATTTCACGGGCTTAACCAAACACGTAGTGCTTCCACAACCTCTTTTATAACAACATGGTTCTCTTTGTTTTTAGTTTCATTGCAAAATGTAATTTTCAAATGTGTATTCCTTTTGTATAGATTTATCGTGATTGTGCGGTAATCTTGTGCATGAGGCTCTGAATGTAACCGTTTTTGGTTCTAATGCAAAATACACTTTTACCAAAAAAAAAATAGAAAACGGGCATTTCATATGGTTATATATGAACTTGTCGTTTGGAGCATATCTCGATTTATCTAATGCAAACTTAAGGATAAGGAAATGGTTACTTAAGGCGTACCTGCCTTCTAACAAATAAAAACAAAAAATTAAGGCTTACATGGATCGTTTTTGTGTGTGTTGTCAACAAATGGGTAGTCATAAGGCATTTATAAATCACTTTTTTACTACTACTTTATTAGGTTTGACATTCACGAATGACATCAAAAGTTATAGTGCGGAGTGGGAAAATATATATCTTATTAGTTATAATACTTCAAATATTTAATATAATGAAGTAATGTTTTTTCATCTATCGCAACACAAGTTCTACCTGGGTTGAATTAGGTGGTAACGTAAAGTTACAAATTCTGAGAAGATATATATTAGAATTTAGAAAAAAAAAATTATCACCCTTTTTTAGTTCACTGAAACATTTTCAGTATATATTATATAAACGGTTTTGGAATACCAAGCCTGCAAAAAAACAAAAATATCCTGAAATCTAGTCTGATAAACAGGAAACTAAGTCAGATTAACAACGGAAAACATTAAAAACTAGACTAAAAACAATAATATAAGCTGTAAACTGCTTAATTTGAAATCGATAAAAAAACGACTTAAAAACAAGAATAATAGCTTAACAACGATTCCTGACAGTAAAATTATGAAAAATTACACAGGCTTACTCAACTTTTATAGTTCAAAAATACATAAGTCCATGCTAACTGTGAGATTACCATGACTTTCATCTTCCTAACAAAAACAAACGAATGGGAGACGATGATATAAAGCTATTAACAATAATTAATAAAGTATTTTCTTATAACTATGGAAGTTTTGAACTGAACTCCAAATAACTTTCTAACGATGTACAAAACTAAAAACGAGCGTCTTTAGTTTAGTCTAGGGCTTTAGCGTTAAAACCGTCACGCCATCAAATGGAGCCTCGAGGCCTCTTTTTTACATGTAAATGGGTAAATGGCTCCATGAGTGAGGCTCGCTAAAAAGAGAGAGTAAAAACTGATTTTGCAACTTAAGAAAACAATGATATACTGTGTCTTTTTTCCAATATAAAAGTAAATGAAAATTCAAAAAAAAAAACCTAACGCTAAACAAATAGAAATAATCAATTTTATAAGTTATTATAGCTTAATGGTCCTATTGGGTGAAAATAAATCAAAGGTCTTTACCAATATAGGGCCATTAACCTATAATTTGGAATAATATAATAATTAATTCCAATTTAACTTTTAATTGTGTACGTCTTGAAATTATAACGATAGCATGAGGTCCCTAGCTATACGATCGAGCATATAACCCGCATGCAACACCAAATGATCAAATTATTGGGGATAACAAATAATTACATTACCATTTCTTTAGCGATATGTTTTTTTATAAAATAAAACATATTTATTTATAGACACAAAAAGTGTTACTAAATATTTTTAGGTGAGAGGATTCTCCACGCGTAACAGATAACTACCGCGCAAGGACTTTTGAGGCCCATAGGAGTTCACACGTACGAAGTAAAAGACACGTGTCCCTACAAAGATCTCTTACGATTTTGATGTTTATGTGTATTGTCATATTATTGTTCCAATTCTTTTCATTTTTTATTTTTCACATTCTTATAATGTACATTGTCATTTTTGTTTGTCGTACATTGTCATTTTACATTGTCAATTTGTCACATTAATCCTTTTCATATTCTCTTACGATTGTGATGTTATTATTAGTTATTACTATTTTTTTTCCTCTAACCAAAACATCAGTTTTTTTTTTGGTTTTAAAACAACGAAGTGACTGGAGAATCAATTTTAACCAGGTTTGTAAATGGTAGACCATGTGAAAAAACGTTCTCTTTAATGTTTTGGTATAATATTTAGAGTTAAGTGGCTGAATACCAACAGATGATTAATTTATTAAGGAAATGGGAAGCAAAGTTTATAAATAAAGGAAATACAATAATATTATTTCGTTGTAGACAAGTTTACCCTTACAACTGAATGAAACAAATTCTGCAGAGAACATTTAATGCTTATATAGTTCAGGGGACAAGATATAAAAAAATACAATTGAGATATTGTAAGAAAATCTTTCGCCGTTCATACCTTGTAAAGGTAACAGGTAACTGATAACTTGTTATTTTATTAAATATGTTCGATGGTAGATATAACATATATATTTTATTTTTTTTAAAAAAGAGGTTGGTAGTGTTGATGTATTCAGGTAACCTAGTAACGGCGGCCAGTTCAACGGGCAAAATAATCATAAGAAGGATGAGATTCAGTTTGCTTTTAAAGTTATCAACTAATATCTTATTATCGGTGTAACTAAATTAGCGGATATGTTGACAGATAACTCTGATTTATAGGCAACTTTCAAAGTTGATTGGCTAAATACTGCAAGTAAGTTTATATGTTAGGAAATATAAAATGATAAGAACAAAGTAAAAGGTAACTGATAACTTGTTATTTTACTAAATGTGTTTAACGGTAGATATAACATATATGTTTTATTTAATAAAAACTGAATATGGTAGTGTTGATGTATTCAGGTAACCTAATAGCATCAGCCAATTTAACTGGCATCAAGCGAAATAACCAAAGGAAGGGTGAGATCCAGTTTACTTTTAAAGTTATCAACTATTATCTTATTATCGGTGTAACTAAATTAGCGGATGTGTTGACAGATAACTCTGATTTAGAGGCAACTCCAAAGTTAACTGGCTAAACACTGCAGATAAGTTCAAGTAAATATTAATATATGTTGGGAAATAAACAACGATCGAATGAAGAATGAAGTATGTTCAAATAACATTATGTCCAGATAACTTTGTTAGCCGGATAATGGCGAATGCTACTCTACAAATGTTGGATACGTGGAGACCGGGGATGGTACGACTGCCAACTGCGAAGACGGGACACTAATGGGTAAGTGTTAACTATGTTAACAAATATATATAGTTAGCCTAAACCATGAACGATGCTTGGAGCGGCTAAACCATGAACGATGCTTGTATAATGCTGAATTTCTGATATGTAATAACCCTCTAGCCCAAAGGTTCAGCTCCAGTGGCTATTATCCTCTTGGGTAACTCATTATCAGACATCTGCATATATGTGACACTAGCTACCTTAAATCAGATGCCACTAACCTAGAACAGATAACTCGGAAAATTGAAAACAGAACTCATATTTACCTTGTTTGCGAATAGAAACTTCGGATTTCTTCAAAAAAAATAATGATATCATGCACCAGATTGTCGCTCGCCGTCGAAAACGAAATTTGGAAACTCTTTTGAGTTGTAGAGATAACCGATATCAAATGGTGGTTTTTGTCAGAAACCTTAATCTCTGTTCTTTTTTTCCTCTCCCTAAAATAATTAAATAATCTTTTTCAAAAAACTTAGATATTGTTGTCGGATCTACTAACACACACACAACTTGACTGAGGGACCCATCTATTTCTTTAACATATTCTAACAGCAAATTCGAAAAACTCATTATAGGAATTCAATTGTCTTTCTATTGTGAACAGAATGATAGCACAATACCAATTTTCTATGGCTTAATTTCCAAATTGGTAGATTGTGCAATTACTCTAATATTTACAATGGAGTCTGAGGTTTAATGGCAGCAGGTCCCCTTGAAGTTTAAAGCTTTATCTTCCAGCTTTTCTCCTTCCACGTTCGACGGAGAACTAATTCCTATACATATTTCATTGTCTTTGTTAATTTTTTTTTCCACTCTGTAATACCAAATACAATTTTAAATCTTAAACTACAGTCTACAACTATAAGCAAGCATAAATAATCAAAACAAATTGCAATGCTGACGTTGGTAATCTTATTAAATTTTTAATAGTTGTTCTATTTGGCTTAAAATCTGTATATATAAAATTTTACTTGAGTGGGGGGACAAAATTCCCTTCTTACAATATAAATAAAAATAGAATAATATTTCCTCCGTTTTACAAAGAGTGTCATTCTGACATTTTTTTTTTAAAGAATGTTACTTTAGAATTCCAATGTAAATTTTGACATAAAATATGTTAGAATCCCACATCGGGAAATTAAAGGGACTAACACTAATATATAAGGGACTTGGGCCTCTCCACTTATCACCAATTAGTTTTAAGTTGGAAGTCCAGGAAACTTAACATGGTATCAGAGTCTCGTTTGTTGACCCAATAAGGATGGCCCAAAAAGGGTTTATTATCGGTCTTAAAGTGGAATTCGGTTCGAGATGGATTGATAAGAGCCATCATCTCGAGGGGGCGTGTTAGAATCCCACATCGGGGAAATTAAAAGGACTAACACTAATATAAGGGAGTACTTGGGCCTTTCCACTTATCACCAATTGATTTTAAGTTGGAAGTCCAGAAAACTTAACAAAATACCATTTTTAACCTCAAAAATAAATTCAAAAAATTAGATATAAATATAATTCCAAAAGTTATTTTCTGCAAATTAATAAAGGTATAAGAAATATTTTATCTTATTTTTTAATTTATATGAAAAATATTAGAACGACACTCTTTGTGAAATGGAGAGAATATTATTAATTATATTAATATCCATATTGGAGTTTGAGGATTATATAAAGATTGTTTTAGAATAAGGAGTCGTAGATATTAATCTACATAGTTAGTTCAAAAATTAAACAATTCTTTTAAGGTGTTTTCTTTTTTTCTCGCCTTAGAAGCTCATCATAATTCACCTGAATTCATAACAATATATATATATGAAATACACTTCCCACTTCATTTTTGATTTTTTTTTTTGTACAAAATCCTATAGGGTTTTATTATGCTTTATAGTTTTAACTTAATTTCTATTACTCTTATACTCCATTATTCTAAAAATCTGTGATAGTGTCCTACCGTGGCAGACCAATTTTATACCTAATTTTGTCCATACTCGCGAATATATATGCCTTTTAAAAAAGAAATAAAGCTATATATATATATATATAATCATCATATGTTTCCACTATTATTACGTTGACAAGTTTATTTCAAAACAATCGAAGAAAGAGGTTGTGATTTCCGCAATTGAAGCGTGGACGTACTACGTATCATATCATATTCAAATGTCACTCACTTGTATAATTTAGAAATTGCCGTAAAAATTTTAGAAATACCTTTTTGGGGGTCAAAGATATACCTTTTTATGATTGCATTCTAATAAATAATAAAAAAACCCTACTATTCGATTGAAAAAAAATATATATATATATATATATAAAGCACTAGTTGCGAGTTGTGACTGAGTGTATATCAAGGTAGACTACTACCGTACGTGAACAGTGAGCCAATCGCGGAATAAACATCGCTATTTTTCTTGTTCTTTACCTCATTTTCTTTTCTTTTTTGACGGCCTTACCACCCTTTTTCTAATTGTTACTTGTTTAACGGCGATTCTATAATTTATTATCGGTTATTTAATTGTACAAAGCCTGGACGCAAGCCGTGCGAATATTATTTTCTCCCACCATCCATTTATTTTATACCAATTATTATGATGACGTCTAATGATATATCATACTATTTTATATAACTTTGGGAAACTCAAATTCTCTTTTTGAACAAGAGCATTTTAACATTTCAATTTTGCTATATACATACTGGATTCGATTGTGACATAAAACTCCATCTATTTTATTAAGATCATGTTCTAATCGCAAACGTTTAATCTTGATCTTTGACTAGAATAGATTTTAATGCTTTACCGAGAACCAGAGTTGCATAGTACTAAGAACAGACTAAACCATTGGTCAAAAAAAAAAAAAGAACAGACTAAGACCATCTCCAACAGGGGGTTATTAGAGAGTTGTTAGGAAGTTGTAAACCCATTTTACTATTAAAAATAAAGATTAAAGCTAATAAAACATAATAACCGTTCTTTGATGAAGAGTTTTAAGGATTCATTATTAACTCCATACGTGTCATTATCTTGTTGGTGGAAACAATAAGAATTTTTTTTTTTTGGTTTTTCACTCAGAAAACTCTCAAACACCGACCATTTTCTCTCATACGAGAATGAGAAAAATTTTGCTCTCTCTTTTATGAAGAAATCGAAACCGAAACTTCATCTCAAAATCTCACCCGATTTATCTCTCTGATGAAATTCAATATCCTTTTTTGACTTGCATGTGAATTCAAATGGATTGAGGGCTGGAAAATCTCTCTCACCGAAGCTCTTCTGACCGGAATCTTTCTCACCAACACTCAGATAAGTTTCTCGACTCTCTTCAAATTTTGTAGATCAATCGGTTAATTATGCTTGCTGAATCGATTTACTTGTGGAACGCCTTCGATTGCTGATTAGTTAAGGTTGATGAATGAATCGATGAGGTGAACTCTCTAAAAAATTCAGCTGATGCATGATTAATTCCACTTGATGAATCGATTAGTGGTAGCGATGTGAAGGTTGGAATTGTTTTCCGATCCCACTTTGTTTAGGCGCTTGTAAGTTTGATTTCCTGAGTAAACGTAAACCTGTTTTTTCTTCTTATCAGATGGATTTGGTTCTGGTGACATCTATGTCGACATGGAAAGGTTTTGCTCTGAGTTTGGTCTGTTTCTTCAAGATAATCATAAGTTTCTGGTAAACAAAGACTTTCAAACTCTTTAGATCATCATGGACCCATCAAGTTCTTTTCTTCATATTAACTTGTTGGTTTTATATTGCAGAATCTATTTGTTGCTGCTGCTAGGCCTGTTCACGAGGTAGCAGGACTAATTGGAGGTAACTAACTTCTCTTATGAATCATATTTAGAGCATGTTGACTAGATATGGTTTCAATGCTTTGTAGTGTTAGGGTAATGATGATAGATATGGTTTCAATGCTTTGGATTGGTTTATGATGATAGATATTGATTCATGTTATTGCTGATATTGGTGTATGAAAGAATGGTTAATGCTGTGTGATCAATGCTGCTCGGTTAGGTGACTCTTAAATGTGATTTTGACTGCTAACCACACTAACATAAGTTTCTCTAAAAGCTTTCACCTTAACATAACTAAAAGCTTTCACCTTAACATAACTAAACCCGAAACCTTTCAGCTTTAAAGAATAAGACATAAATTTTATAGGTGAACTCTTTCCTTCTCATTTAAACCCCATCGAGCATTTACCTTTCTCTTTGTTTCTCTTTGTTTCTATTTATATCTCCTTTCTCTTTGTTCTCTTTATTTCTCCTTTGTCTTTGTTCTCTTTGTTTCTCCTTTCTCTTTCCTTTTCTTTTTCACGCCTTCCTCCTTTCATCACTCAAACCAAACACATATGGATTCTCCATATACTGGGTCTTCGGGGTTCATGGATCTTCTAAACAGTCAAAATAATACTCAGAGCCATGAACCCACTGACGTCGACTGTATTTCACCAAGTATACATCTTGGTGACTCTGAAGCTCAAGTTTTTGGTACGACATGGTCTGATGCTCTAAGCCAAGATGAAGGCACACCCAAAACCGTAAAACCAAGAAGAATGTGGAGTCCATTGGAGGATAAGGTGCTCATTAGTGCCTGGCTCAACACAAGCAAAGATCCAATCGTTGGTAATGAGCAACGATTGGATGCATTCTGGAGAAGGATTGCTCATTACTTCAACTCAAGTGAAAAGCTCGCTGGGGAAGAAAACCGACAGCCAACTCATTGCAAACAAAGGTGGACCAGGATAAACGAGTTAATCAGCAAGTTTGTGGGAAGCTATGCAGCTGCTTCAGCGCAAAGATCGAGTGGACAAAATGACAATGATGTCATGAAGTTGGCAAATAAGATATACATCAATGATCACAAGTCAAAGTTTACTCTTGAACATTGTTGGCGAGAGTTGAGACATGATCCCAAGTGGTGTGGGAAAGAAGGATCAAAAAAAAGAAGAGTCGACGAGTCCTCAAGCTCAGCTCAGGGAGTAGATGAACCAATGCCACGTCCAATGGGTGTTAAAGCAGCCAAGGCGAAGAGAAATACCACTGCGACTGGATCTGGGAAGTCTCTCTCACAGCATGAGAGTTATGAGAGGCAATGGGAGATTAGGATGAAGGATTTTGAACTGAAGGATAAGATAAGCAGGCAAAAGGTTTTGGAGAATCTTCTTGCTAACGCTGAGCCCCTAACTGAGAACGAGAAAGCTTTAAAGGATGTGATCATTTCGGAAATGTTGTCTAAAGTTTAAGATGTTTTATGTTTAAGATGTTTTATGTTTAAGATGTTTTATTTGTGTTCTAAAGTTTGTATGATTTCGGTTGAGCCTTTGTATGCTTTTTTTCCCTTAGGACATGTATTGTTGATACATGATCTTTGTATGATTTCGGTTATTGTATCTTTGTATGATTTCGGTTAAGCATCTAACGTATCTTTGTTTGATTTCGGTTATACTATCTTTTCATGTTTATGCATATGGTTAATTGGTATACACTTAGCTGGATTTGGGTCTTCTTATACTGCTGTTTGGGTTTGATGCAGGGCTTAAAGGATGCATGGCACAATCGTTATGAGCAGATGGTTTTGTATGAGTAGATGGGTATTTTGATCACACACCATTTTTAGCATCCAAAAACGGCCTTTTTGTATGAGTAGATGGGTTTAGTTTTTGAGAGAAGTAGATATTTTTGTGTCTTTGTATTTGTATGGCCGACACCACAAAAAGATTTTTATGGATTTTTATGTACTCACCACACATGTTGGAGATGGCTTTTTATGAATTCACCACACATAGTTTTTTTGGTTTTTTATGTACACACCACACATTTCTAAAACTTTTATGTAAAACCACACATTGTTTATATGGTTATGGTGTAAACACGTTCAAACCAAACTCATTCTTTCTCTATATATATGAATACTTATATTTAAATCAATTTCATCTCATCAACAATCTTCTATCACAAACGATCTTCTTCCCTTCTCTACCCCAATCTTTTTTCTCAAACTTTTCTTTCTTACAACAAAAGAAAAAAAAATGGCATCTTCTTCCAATAATAATATCGAAGAAATAATGGATGCACAATTTGAGGAAGCCTCTAATCAATTTTTTGATCAAACATTTGAAAATATTCTCCAGGGTCAAGGTCATCAGCCGACAGCACCCAAGAAAAAAAGAGCATACATTGATAGAGCTCGTGAAGAAGGCCATATTCGTTTATGGAACGATTACTTCCGTGAAGATGCAATCTACCCTGATCATATATTCCGACGTTGTTTTAGAATGAACAAATCCTTGTTCATGTATATTATTGATCGTCTCTCCAATGAAGTTCCTTTTTTTAAACAAAAAAGAGATGCCACCGGAAGACTTGGTCTATCTGCACTCCAGAAGTCTACAGCAGCAATTCGTATGATGGCATACGGCTGTGCAGCTGATGCAGTTGACGAATACCTCCGGCTAGGTGAGAGTACTGCAATCTCATGTTTGGAAAATTTTGTGGAATGAATAATATATTTATTCGGAGATGAATACCTAAGAAGACCAACACCAGATGATCTTCAACGACTGCTTAATATGGGAGAGGATCGTGGATTTCCCGGGATGATAGGAAGCATCGATTGCATGCACTGGGAGTGGAAAAATTGTCCGACCGCTTGGAAAGGACAATACACACGGGGTTCTGGAAAACCAACAATCGTTTTAGAGGCTGTAGCTTCATATGATCTATGGATATGGCACGCGTTTTTTGGCCCTCCAGGTACTCTAAATGATATCAATGTTCTAGAACGTTCACCAGTTTTTGATGATGTCTTACAAGGTAAAGCTCCTAAAGTGAAGTACTTTGTTAACGGACATCAGTATAACTTGGCGTATTATCTCACCGATGGAATTTACCCTAAATGGGCTACATTTGTCCAATCTATTCCACTTCCACAAGGTGAAAAAGCTACATTATTTGCTAAAACACAAGAATCTGTCCGTAAAGATGTTGAACGTGCTTTTGGAGTTTTGCAAGCTCGTTTTGCTATTGTCAAAAATCCAGCTCTGATTTGGGATAAGGTAAAAATAGGAAAAATTATGCGAGCATGTATAATACTTCACAACATGATAGTTGAAGACGAACGAGATGGATACACACAATATCATGTTGAAGAATTCACACAAGTAGAGGCAAACAGAACTTCTCAAGTGGATTTGGCGTATGAGACTGATTGGGCTTCAAATATGACAAATTTGATGGGCATAAGAAATAACGTTCGTGATCAAAATACGCATTACCGATTGACAAATGATTTAGTTGAACATATATGGAACAAATTTGGTTGAAATTATAATTTTAACTAAAATTTTTCCGATTTATGTATTGTTTTTGTGGGATTTTTTTTCTTTTTTATGTTAAACATTGTAATTCTATTTTTATTAATGTATTTCTGTAATGTATGTTTGTAATTTATGTATGTAATGTATGTTTGTAATTTAAATCAATGAAATAATTTTTAATTATAACATTTTAGCATTTTAGATTATTATAATTTTTTTTTTAACAACCCCTAAATGAAGAACCTCTCATTAGAAACTTAAAAATATAAAACCTCTTCCATATATATATAGATATATATATCTCAAACAAATAATTAAAAAACAATCAAGAGTTTCAATGGGTCTCAAGGAGATGCTCTAAGCCACACTTAGTCGGTACAACAAACTAACAACCTCACACTTGACCTCCCACGTGCTTCTTCATGACTTCATTAACCCTCGATCCAGCTCAATTCGAAACTTCCTATAAGCTCCATCTGTTCACTTTAACCGAGGATCATACCAAAATCGACACAACTAGATTTTTGTATTCAACAATTATTATTATTTTACTAGATGTACTATTTATTATTTTTCTTGTTCTACCGTATTATTATAAGTTTGCTATTTATATGACAAATCAGTCATTAAAAGCTTATTAATTAGTTATTGATTTTTTAATGTAAAACGTTCTTAGTTCGTGACATTGTATTTATATATTGTTGAAATCACCAATGAAATCTTATACTCCATTCATATCATTCAATTTCAAAATGTGACATGTCGATTGCACTAGACATATATATATATATATATATATATATATATATATATAATTCTGTTTGGTATTTGTGATAAAGACATACACAAATGCTTTGGCCTAAAAGTATATCAAATCAGGATCCAAAGGTGGGGACTACATTGATTACTTAAAAATCAGATCGAGTTAGCTAGTGCCATACTTAAGTATTTACAAAGATACTCTTTTATTAGTTTCTTCTAAGGTTCTTTTCTGATTTAATAATAAAAATTTGGATGACCAAAAAATTGACACAATACTAAGTACATCACTGAGGCACTAATGTTAGCTGTAGTATTTTGTTGACTTTTGATTTTAAAATGGGAGTATTTCGTTGACTTTAATGTGTAATTTGAAGTTTGAACTTTGATGAATCTCAAGTAATTCACTAAGTAATTATGATCATACTTTGACCTTTAAAAACTTGCGAAACAAGAATCATTTTGCATGCTAATCACTTTCACGTTGCACTGTAAATAACATACCAATAATGGTTGATCATAACATGGATCACCGATATAATATCTTGTCAATGATAAATTGATAATCCATAATGCTATACATATGATTACATTAATTAGTAGCTGGTTCTGATTAATTTAGCAGCATATATTGATATCAAGCTCATCAATCACTCGCTGGCAACATTCACCATTTCACATGACTTTTACGTACGGCTGATCAAACATTACGTAAACCGATATAGAAAATGTAATTTATCCGCAAAATCGGTAAATAATCACTGGTAATAAGTAGTTTAAAAGCCATGAGACAATCATGCATGCAATTAAATATCAACAACAACAACAAAAAAAACATCGAGGGGTTTAAATTCTTTAAATGCACGTGTGGACGCGTAGGGTAATCAAAGTGTGTCGGCCGGTTTAAATTAAACCGGTTAATTTTGGAATTTACTGACCGACACTATCCCGAGATCACCGATGAGAAACTTGGGTGTAATGAGATGGGATCGATCTGGACCGTCCAATAATTGGGGTCCCACGACCGCGAGCTATCCATCGAACGTTCCATGTTTCCGCGAGACAAGAAGGAGTCGTGTCGAGTTCATTAGGCGAGAGAGGTTTCTCTCTGTGCACATGAGCGCACGTGCCAGCTGACAGCCGAAAAGTGGTCCCCACCATGTGAGCTTTGCGACGACGTCGTTTAACAGCGCCACGTGGTGGTCTCCGGCGGCGCCTCACTTGACGTTAACGTAATTAACAGTTTTAAACATACCCGTAAGGTTTTTTTTTTTTTTTTTAATGTGATTAACTTTCGATTTTGATTTTTTTGTTCTGAAAAAGCCGCAATTGTTTCCTTTCTGTTTCAAGATTATATAATATTGCCTCAAATTTTACTTTATCTCACCGGATTTTTTTTCTGTTTATCATAAAGCTTTTTGCAAATCTCCCAAGAAAATAATATACCATCATAGTTCAATCTAAGTTGGAAACAATGACAAACATAATAATGTACAAAGTACAATATGTGTCGGTTTGCCACCTTTCATTAACTTTAGTTAAACCTAGTTTTTTTTTTTTTAATTCTAATTGGTCTCTGCAATTAGATTTCAGTTTTTCGTTTGCCGAAGTAAATTCAAAACAGATGTTGGATAAAGAAAATTCACATCGTTTTGAATCGGGCTATGCTATGTAGTACTCTTCACAGTAAGGAAAATTAGACGATTAGAGTGATGGAACTGGAAATATGAAAGGCCGACATTATCTTCACAGAGCCAATTGTACAATATTATGAATACAAACTAGGCCCATAAACACAAAAGGCCTAAAAGGTATAAAAGAGAGCGTTTTGGTAAAAAAGGAAAGAAAAAAAGTTAACTCCACGGAAACAAAACATTACCAAATCATAGTAAATTCTCAGTGGAAACAAAGAGACAAGTGAGAGTGAAACTAATCTTTCCAACCTTCTTTACTGAGTCGTCTAGAAGCAAGTCCTCTAGAGGAAACGCTCGGTGTAAGTGGTAACACCGGAGTATTTGGCTGTTCTTCGTCTCCATCGCCATTTTCTTCGTCCCAATCATCTCCCCAATTATTGTTCCATCCGTCATCACCCGCTTCTAGATCAGATTTCGACGCCAAATCGGTGTTGTTAGAGACTGGCAATTCCATGTCCAACCTCTGGTATTTGTTGTTTCCTTTTGCCTTGTTCCTGTAGACGTGGATGATCATTGGGATGATGACAAGGGAGACAACGAGGAAGGAGATGATGATGATGATGATGATGAGTGTTCGCGGACGGATATTGAGGATTGAAGGACGAGAAACAACGGCTGTATCCTCGTTTCCTGTTTCATGTGCTGCTGCCAAATCCTTTAGTTCAAGGCTGCAATGGCCTTTAAAGGAGGCTAGTATGATTGCGCTATCGTTGGACCCTCCTTTTTTAATAGAGACTTTCACCTGCAAAAAGGATCTTAAGCCTTTACATGTGAAGTAGCAATATCTTAATCTTAAACTATTAGGTTTGTTTACCCTCCATTGTTCCAAGATTTTGGCTTCAAGATTAGCAAATGCTTGTATAAAAATATTGTATTGACGTGTGCAATATAATCTCCATCTAAAACCTATGCACAGCTATGGTCTAGGTTCTGTGTTGCATCAAAAATTCAAAACATTTAAACTCAATAGAGCTTTTTACACATCGAAAGCACTAGGTTATAAACAGTCAAGTTAACAAACAATGTCTGACCAGCTTTTAGGCTTTAGATATATGTAAGATTGCTCTTTGACTCTTCAACACTTTTCTTCTTCGGAACTAAAGTCACTGAATGAATCATGCAGTGGAATCCATCAAAAGAAAATGACGACCTTAAGATATATATAGATATTACCTTTGTGTCTTCGTTTTCCAGAAGCTCAACTTTGTTCTTCTCTAACCCAACAAAACCCGGAGCAGTTATAGTTACAAGCAGAGCATCTTTGCCAATGTTCTGAATCAAGAGTGAGAGATGAGGCGCATCTGCACAAGAATGTTGAAAGAAGAAAAGCTCAAACCCTGGAAACCAGAAGAAAAAAAAAAACTCTTGAAAGTTGAATGAACAGAGACTCACCATTACCAGGAACTCGGAGACAAGCGACAAAATGATCTTCCTCATCGGTACACATGTAAGATGGATCACATTCTTCACCGTGAAACCCTTGTTTCTTCCTTGAAGAATTGCTCATAGCTTCATCACTTCCTTCCTTCCCTTCACTCTTACTATCCCCTAAATGTGTATCATCGGTCGTGTTTTTAGAGTGATCTCTTCTACTCTTAGAATCAGTAACATTGTTAACAATTTCTGATCCACCAAAACCTGTCTCTGTCAAATTCGAATTCGTGATCGAGCTCGAGGAAACTTGTGCCTCCTCTCCACCAACCTTATTTTGTAAAACAATCGTTGTAAACAAAAACCTCAGATTTACAGCTTTTCGGAAAAAACAAAATTTGGAATATCAAATCTTCTTCTAAGGGATTCGAGAGTTACCTTACTAGTAGTATGAGCGGCGAAAATCAAAGCTATACACAGAATCAAAACGAAGTTCGAATCCATATCTGACAATCAACCAATTTCAAAATTCCATCTGAAACTCAGCCAATCAAGCTCCAGAAATGAAGATGTTTCGATTCTATAAAATCAGATTATCACCTCACAACTCGGATTCTTCGTAATGATTTTCCCCGTCTTCGTTAGCTACTCTGCTCAACAATTCGAGGCCCTGAAAGAATCAGGATTAGGGCTCCAGAGAGAAGTGAGACACCACCAGAGACTCCCTTTTGACTCTTCAGTCGCTGCACAACGTAACTTCGGGGCGTGGAATCAACGCTCTCTTAGGAGCGCGTGAAAATTTTGGAGTTGGTTTCTCTCTTCGAACACACAATCCGCTAATGGTTTTTGGGCCAAGTTAATTGAGGAGAAAAAATACATTATTGGGCTGATTGTGTTTAATGAAAGCCCATTTTCCAGTTTACCAGGACTAACAATCCTTTGTGGGAGATGGGCTTATTTAGTTCAAATTCACATAACCAATTTCTCCAAAAACGGATGCATATTATCATGGCTCTCTTAGTTTGTATCAACCATAAAAAAAACAATTCGCAATTATTTAAGTTCGCCTATTCGGACCTTATTATGCTATTTTCTTTTAAACGGACCGACCGGAGACCTTTAGGCGAATGCTTCACTTGGACATGTAAATAAGACTTTTTCCCCTGATAAAATGTAAATCGAATTTCTTGAATATTTCAATATTGTGAGTATCAATCTCGTACGTAAGTTAAGCGAACTCATTTATCAAAAAGGTAATTTCTATATGATTAGAAAATTGTCTCTTTAACGATATATATATATAAAGAGTTAATGAGGTGAATAACCATGAATTCAAGAATATTATTTATCGTGTTTTGTTATTCATCGACGATGTCGACACAACAATTGATCATCTCCGATCCATGCGAATATGTATATATTCCATAATTTGTTTTCTTTTTTCTTAATTATTGAATAATAATTGAGACGAAAGCGAAACGAATACCAACATGAACCAGCTAGACAACTAATACCTGCATCAGAAGAAAAAAAAACCTTAAGAAAATTAAATAGAAAATAAAAAAGTCTAAGCTCCACTTGGCGTCGGTACTGAACTCGCCACGTTTCTCGTCAACGGAGAAAGTCAACTTACCTTAATGATATTGTAGAGACAGAGTGCATATAGTGTGATAGGTCGAAGGTGTATATAATTAATTAACTACCAAAAGGAGAAAACAGTCTTGTGAGACTATATGAAAAGAAAACAAAAGTCTTACAATTCATAAGTCACGCAGAAGTTTCAATCATCTTTCAGAACAAAAACACACATAATTTTTTTTTTTTTAATTTAAAAGCAAATAACTTAAAATCAATGAATGGAAGAAGGTCAAACCGACCGGGTCCACGTCCAGCTCCATGCTATCTTAATTATTGAAGTTTTGATTATCAATTAGTTTTATTCTGTGAAGACTAAGTCAGCTATGTGAAGTGATATGATCAAATTTTCTTATCAGTGTTTTTCTAGATTTGCTATAACGAATATTCTACGTGCTACTCTCATTTAATAATACTCTTGTCGCCACGATATATTATCGCTTGTTTTTTATTTTTATGTTTGTATCTATGAGTCATGAAAATATCAAATATTAATGCTTGAAATCGGCACATGGTAACACTTAATAGTAGACTATTTATGGGTTTAAAATGCACATCGTTTTAAGAGTACCATCTCTGCATTATTTCATTCTTAATTTGAAAATTTGGGAATGCATCTTAAACCCATAAATAAATTCTCATGAAAACTCATATTCGTAAATGAAAACGCAGATTTCTTTAATATATATGTTTAACCAAAGTTTTTTTTTTTTTGGGGGGGTGGGGGGTAAGATGTTTAACCAAGGTTATAGTTTTTGTATACAAAAACTTGTGCACGTTTCATAGCACAAAAAAAAATAAGAACTCTTGCACGTATCTCACATCTGATCGTCTAAATATTACCGTTTAATCGAATGGTCAAAACAAGAAAAGAATGATTAACATTCGTGATAAATATTTATAGTTGAGGATACCATGCAACATTTATTATAATTTAAAAAAAAAAAACATTTATTATAATTTTTTCGATGGAAATTTTCTTTGCGGTACACACGCAAATATATATACACATATATTCTTACTTATATAATAATACTTTAATTGGAAACTAAAAAAAAGTCTATAAAATGGTGGTCCACAATAGCCGTCAGAAAAACGAGATTCGTCACAATGTCTACGATCCGTTGAATAATGTCCCATCTACATCTTACTCTTTAACCCATCAAATACAATAGGAACTATGTAAGTCTTTATATGCATACCGCATACGTGTCCTAAAAATAAACTTATTATAAAGTATGTATGGTTTTGGTCGGTAAACTAATTGAATAGAATACTTTGGAGAGTATCTAATTCTAAATTTAATACTCAATTCACTATAAGCTGCAAAAGATATATGTCTAAACCTGCCATCGATATTCGTATGAGGTCCACAACGATTCACGTAGGTCTGTGATTGCATTTGTATATTTAATCAAGTTTCGAAGGACAATGATGTTTATGTTGTTATATATTTATAGAACCATGTCTATGCGTGTAGTACTTATCCACTCGAATTAGGACAAGTACAGGCAAATAACCACTCTATTTTTGTAGAGTCACCTTTCAACACATAATACATTCATAATTCACCTTTTCAGTCTTCTAAGGTTTTCTTCTGTTTTCTTTTTCACGCAAATCCGTACGATTCCAAACGAACCTTTTATATTTATTTTGTATTTTAAACACCGTCTAATTGATTATGGATGTTATCAATTATAATAATCGGTATCGAGATTCCTTTTGATTCGAATAAATCTCCATTGCGTCTGTATAAGTAATAACCGTGTTGAGTATTCGAACTTCTGAAGTCCTAAGTACTAAAAGAAACTAATTTATATGTTATGTACGGTCTCAAAGTTTTTAGTGTGTAAAAAAAAAAAAAACTTAATTAGCCGATCGATGTCAAAATAGGAACACGGTTGCTTGTTTTGACAAAAAAATATAGGAACACAGTTGACATGTTGAGCTGAAATATTTTGTAGATATTTATGATATTCTCAACGTTACTGAACGAACCACGTGAATGAAACAAAAAGGTTAGAGAATTAGGTCTAATTTAAAGCCATACCAACATGTACACCAAATATCAGATGTAGAAGAGAAGAAGAATGGCATCAGTGTGACGTCATTTCCCGTCCAAATTACGTAATTCACTGAAACAAACGTCGTCGCCGTAATTTATCGTGGCGAGATGATCTCCCGATTTATTGATCTGGAGAAAACGATCCGTTTTGTTTTTGTTGGGACCTCACAAGGAGACAAAGTTCGGTGACGTGTCGACTTCAGGAGCAGTGGAGGACCACTATTCTGTCGGCGTCGCCTTTACAAGACATACGCTAATAACGACAAAACACTACTTTTTCGGTGTGTGAAAGTCGATTTTACCCTTGACTTTTTATTATTTTTTACTGGTTTTTGACATCGTTCTTAACTTCTTTCAAACTAAAACGTCGACGACACATTTACTTTCACACGGTGTCTGTCACTCGATTCGGATAAGATTCTCAAATATAGAATTTACCATATTGCCACTATCTCCGTTATTTGTGAGCCACAAGCTGTAATGCTCTTCGGCTTCTACTGTTCATACGATAGCACCTAATAAGGTTGACGTTTACGTGCAAGAAACAAATATGTGTATTTATGTATTATATATAATATATACATCTTTGCTTAAAAACACACAACTGTAAAAAACATCTCAATTGGCTTTTTTACATATTAGCAGTCTATCAAACTTTTATATCACGATCGAGTATTAACAAACAGAAAATGACATTGTTAAACATGTTTTGATTCTTGGTCCAAAGAGATTATGAAAGTCTATAATTTGGTTGTTACCAACACAAAAGAACTTTATATTATATAACTTTAAAGGTGCTTTTGATGAAATCTTATATGATTAATGCATTTATTTATTTTTTATATATGGATTGTTAATATGTTAAACTATACAACGGAGCATATATATATATATGTATATATATAATTTGTTAACTAAAGCATTTAAATAAAGTGTAAAATTTCAGTATATAAGAGAGGCCTTGTCTTTAAATGGCCTCAAGTACTCCACATGGTTTCTACCAGATATATCCTTACAATAATTAATTAGTAACTTTTTTTTTGGCCATTTGAAAATTGAAAGTTATTGTGAATCTTTTATTGCACTCCTGGGGGCTGGGGCGACTACTTTTGGTCAGTTAAACTGAAACACCATACCCATAGCCAAGTTGAATAAAGTTTTTTACCAAAAAAAAAGTTGAATAAAGTTATTTTCTATTTAACTTTTGTATACTGGAAGTAAAATTGCTTTAAGTGCTTTCAATGTGAGATTTTAAGAGAACGTTCGGATTCGGCATATCCAATTGGTACTAGTACTTTAGCTAGTTACACCTTAAAAAAAAAAGATAGCCTGTTAATTAATATTGGTTAATCATTTAGGAATCATGTTAACTAGTTTTCATCAGCTTTCTACAATAATTGATGTAGTTGCACCTCATAGGCTCGTAGTTAGGTACTTATGCATAGCTCACTTATTCTTTCTTTCTATTTTTCCTTTAGGAACAAAATTACAAAACAAACAAAATCACCGAAAGCTTCCATGTGATTGGCTTTATGATAACTTTTTGGATTTATTATGAATGGACCGGCCCCGAGATATGTTCTTAAAAGTAACTTATTGATTGTACGTGTCATTGATCACACACCTATATAATACATATATACGTACACAACAAATGCAGAATTGAGACTTAAATTAGAACGTACCCATTTTGGCTAACACTGCACGCACTTATAAAAGACCCACTTATGAACGTATGGTTGCGACCCATACATAACTCGTGACGTCCAAATTATATCTTTTAGTGAAATAAATATTTTAAATCTTGAGTCTAGAAGACTTTAATTCGGATATCTTAGTGCAAATCGGGTTTGCCCATTTTGAAAAGTTATCAATTGATTTTGGCAAAAAGTATCACATATAGGTTCAACATAGGGTCAGTTTTCACATACGTAAAAGCTCCAATGTAAATTCTTAATCTACTCGCATGATCTATAAATAATTGTAAAACCGATATCAAACCAATGTGTTTTTCCTTTGAATGATCGAAATATTTTGAATCTCTAGGATTTTTTTTCATAAGTTATACTTATATAACACGTCATCTGTTTCAAAATAATTGGTGTTTGAGGAAAATAATTTATCTTCAACTATAATATTTTAGCTCAATAAATTAAGTTTATCACTGGTTGAACTGTGTTTACATGTAATATAAGATGTTTTATTTAGAAATAAGTCAAATTAAATGTTATTTGTATGTAACAACTTTAAACATTAATTGTGAACAGAAAGAATAATTTTTTAATAATGATATATATATATAGTATATGTATACCATAGATTAATTTGAGTTTTGTTTTTGACTGACTAAATCAATGACCTTTGTTTGTGAAGATATGAACCAAAATTATCAAGAGCGATAACGAAAAGAGCTAAATATAAGTAATATGATCTATGTGAGCTTCCGTTAATCAACATTTTTTTTGGGGGATCAGAGCCGTTACGTTACTTATTTTGTGCGAATTGAGATAGTATATTCTTTGAAAACATGTATCATTAATTTGTCATTAAAAAATAGACGAAGCGATTTATGCATATCTGAAAAGTTTTATGCATCAATTTTAAATCGTGGTTCGGGGAGGAGATGAGAAGATGGGAAGAGATTGAAATGAAATTGTCGGGTGCGAGAAAATGAAGGCGTGGCAGAGAATTTATGATACCAATACGAACCTTTTTTGAACAGAAGTCTTGACTCTTCTCTTTCCTCATAAATTTAAAAAGTTTTTTGTGGGACCAAACGGACTCGTCTTTATGTTCAGTCACCAATAAAAAAATAAAAACAGCGGATTGGAAAAATCTGGAATTGACTCGGTTGGAAAACTTGCAATTAATATGTTGATAATTTATGCTGTTTCTGCATCAAATGATCGATGTCATTTATATAATGGTGGTCAAATATTGTCGACATAACAATTTCGACGATACTAGCTACTAGCAAAGTTTTTTTAACAATTTATCACAAAACCAAAAACGATGTTGTTTCAGATGTAAGAAGCTGAAAATTTTACATACAACCATGACTAATACATGACTATAGTTTGTAGCAAACAAATTGTGTTTATTCGTTTTACAAATATGATAGTATGTTATCATTTTGCATCTATCACAGATCGCATCGTTTTAAACGAGATCTGTTCTAACTAATCCTACGGAATTGCATTAGTAAGAACGCTTAAACTTTCTTTGTCATTTGTACCCGAAATATAAGTTATTACAATTTCACTCTTACTTGAAAAATGGTCTAAATGTTTAATCCACAAGTGTGAATGTATTCCATAAAAGAGGTGTGAATGTAAAACGTTCACCTTCAGTATAAAATGCAAATTGAGATTAAATTTGCAAAGGGCTAATCAAAGGTACCACCATATCACTAATAGGAATTTATCTATTTTAATGTTACTGTTACACATCGAATGTTAAGGAACCATATTACTTCTATTGTGTTACAGCTTTTGAATTAATATATACTAGTATTATAGAAAACAGTGACAAAAGAGTATAGATTCTTGCTAGTCCAACATGGCAACATCTGTCTACACCTACCTAAAATTTAAGAAATACAATTTTCCAAAATTGGTCTATTTTTTTCCAACACTAAACCCGAATCCAAAACTTTCACAAGTCTAATTGATCAAAATTTTGTTCCAAAGCCAAGCTTGAATAAAATTGAAGAATAATGTAAGTTTGAGAATGGAGCTTTAAACTTAAACATATTCTAGTGTGCTGTGGACTAAAAATCATGAGTTTAGTGCTTATATTAACCACACCTTCATATATATATATATATCATGAGCCTAATGCATATACTTGTCAAGAACTGATTATTAAATAAAAATGTGGTTGGAAATATAGTGTATGTATTATCTTAAACTAGAAACATTCTATAAAAATCATGATGAAAATAGTTTGGCAAACTTTAAAAAACAAAAAACAAAAGAAAAAGAAATCAACTAAAAAAGTCAAAGAGCTCCATGTGAAATCTGTAAAGCAACGTTTCTGGTTCTTTTTTCTTCTCTCTACTGAAGTCTATAAATATGTACAAGCTGTTTCTAAACTTTAAAAACCCAAACCCATTAAATAGATCTTAAGGAAAAAAAAAAAAATCAATCTCTCAATATTTCAAATCTTATTCTTTTCATCTCTTTTGAACCTGCAAATTCACCATCACCATCTTGTCTTTCAAGCTTCACCATTATCATCTTCTTTGATCTCTTCTCTTTGCTCAAGCCAAACATAATTGTTTGGGTTTCCTTTTTCTTATTTTCCAAGAATCCGGGACTGTTTTTACAGTTTGAGAAATGGAAGAAAGCAATGATCTTTTTCAGACGAATTTCAGTCCCAAAATCTCAGAAATTAGAGCTTCTCTGTCTCAGATCATATTAGCAGGAGGACCAAACACACTCGACTCAATCTTCTCATTTCTCACTCCCTCCTCCACAACATCCCTAGACACTCTCAATCCTCCGCCTCCGCCGTCACCGCAGCTCGGCTCCTCCGTCTATCTCCGGCAACGAGATCTTATCGAGAGACTCCACCTTCAAAACAGAGCAGTCTCCACTCCTCCTCTGTTTTCCTCATCGTTCGACCATCAAACTTCCGAGCTGATGCTCCAAGAGGCGTCCGCGAATCCTGCCGCCGCTTTCGCCGCCGCGTTAGCGGCTGGGAGAACGGCGAAAAAGAAGAAGCTTTACAGAGGAGTGAGGCAGAGACATTGGGGAAAATGGGTTGCGGAGATAAGATTGCCGCAAAACAGAATGAGGGTTTGGTTAGGTACTTACGACACGGCGGAAGCCGCCGCTTACGCTTACGATCGCGCCGCCTATAAGCTTCGTGGAGAATACGCTCGTCTCAATTTCCCGAATCTCAAGGACCCGAGTGAGCTACTCGGACTCGGAGACTCCTCTAAGCTAATTGCTCTCAAAAGCGCAGTCGACGGGAAGATCCAGATGATTTGCCAGAGAGTCAGAAGAGAGAGAGCGAAAAAGAGCGGAAAAAGAACGGCGACGGCGACGGATTCTTCGCATTCATCGTCGCCGGAGATTCTGTCTTCTCCGGCGGCAACGGTGACTGCGACTGCGGTTAATTCAGAGGATAGTTACTGGAATTCGCCGATGGGGGTGTGGAACAGCGAGAATAGTTCTCCGGCGTCGGTTTCGATTTCCGATGAAGTCCCGGCGATGACGACGGAGGAAGACACGATGATGGGAGTGGATACTGATGGGTTTTTGCTTGCGAGGATGCCATCGTTCGATCCAGAGCTTATTTGGGAAGTTCTCGCCAATTGAATTACACAAGAAACTAAACTGTGAATTTTTGATCAAGAAACACAAAAAGAAAAAAAAAAACAAAACTTTGGAATTAGGAAATATGATGAGAAAATTAGGGTTTTAGGTGTGAATCAGAGGGTTTAAAGTAAAACCGGATCCTTTTGTTAAAATCGTTTGAAAGTTGATAAATAATTACGTTAGGGGATTTACCGTAATTAAGAGATTAAGCCTCGTGGTTTTTAAAAGAGGTGAAATGTAGTTGTATAATGTTTGGAAGAAAGCAATTAAATTAAGATTGGTGGGGAAGGTAGAGAGAAGCACATGTCACAGTCTCGACTCTCGACCATATGCCCAATGCTTTTAAAGTGGTCCCTTTTATTCTCCCATTCCATGTGATAAGTCATATACTATTTTTTTCCTCTCATTAACATATACAATTTTATATAGTGGACCAAATATTTTCTGATCAAACCATCCTAACTAAATTGGAATTTTATATACAATTCTACTTTTGGTCATAAAATTCTACATTTCTCTTCATATTCAATCCCTCAATATTTCTACTGCAGTTAGTTGTATTTCATTGGTAATTGTAGTTTGCTGGTGCCTGGTACATATGACCAGGCCGAACCGTAACTTGAAATTCAAATCAATTTTGATCAAATCGATTCAACTATTTTTTCAAGTGAAATTTACATTTTTCTTTGAAAAAAATATAAAAATATTTTTCTTTGAGTAAAATATAAAAATTATATTTGATTTTGACAGAATTACATGGATAAACAATAAACAAAAAACCAAAAATAACTAAAACAAACTATAATAAACAGAAATAACATACAAAATTAGAAAAAATAACCTATCAAAACAACCTGAAAATGAATCAACAAAGTATGAAAAGCAAAATTGCAGAAAGAAGAAGTTTTGAAGTCTAAAACTCCGCTTATGTTGCCACAAGAATATGTGTTCTACGTCCATCCTCAAAACCTAAAAAACACAATGCCTACAGCTTTGACACGAACAAAGCAAATCCTCTTTGAAGCTAACGAGCAAGCTGTAGTCAGAGACCACTAACGGGTAGAAATTAGTGTGTCCCACACTCAGAGAACTAAACTCGGCAAATACTAGGAAAAAGAGGATAGGAAAATCTCGTTATATTAAAATAAAGCTTGGTAAATACAAGAAATATTAGGTAGTTGGAGCGATAGGCTAATCGGAAAAGAGAACTAAGAAACTAATGTCTTAAGTGCAGAGCAATTAATCTCTTAAGTCTATTTGGTGAATAATGGATGACTCTTTTCAATGGATCGACAGCTTCTCTATTTATATGTTTGTAGTCGTTTTAAATTGTTGGAGAATTGCGGAACAAAATTCTCTTTAGCAATATAAGTCGTTACCGTTTCCACTCTACACGTTGGCTTTTCCTTTTTTTCTTCCGCCATAGCAAATCCCTGAACGGCTCTACAAATCTTTATGCTTCACAAATGTCAACGACAAGTGTTTACTCTCGCTTAAGTAAGAAGTTTACGTTTATATGGGCCTAGTTCAGGCCTGAACTAAATTCAAGACTCAATCGTTAGTTCTTAAAGAAACACGAAAAAGGTCAGTTATTGCCCTAAACCTATAAATTACCTTTTTCCTCTTCGACAGAAAAAAAAAAAACATTCTAATACGTACTCCTCTTTTAAGGGTTGGTTATTGCCTCTTGAAATCCTAGCAAGTCGTTCTTCTCAACTTCTCCATGGACGAATCCGCCATCAAAGTAAGTAACTCTTCTTCTCCTCCTCCTACTCCTTATGTCTTTCTGCTTTGTTGTTCTTCTTACTCACTTTTTAACCTCTGGTTTCTCCACAATTATATATGTAACAAAGTTAATTGAAGTAGTAGAATTTATTCTGACTAATAAAAATCTTTGTGTAACTTAGGGGCAGGAATTGCTGGAATCGAACGGTAGTGATGCAGACATTCCAAAAAGCCGGTAAATTGAATTTTTTTTATTATTATTTTTTTATATATATAGATTTGTTGTGTCTCTAAGATGGATGGATGTGTTGTTGTGATCATGTTAAAAATATTTATCACCTGCAAATCAAAATCTGATTGCAGTAGCATTAGGAGGCTTGTCGTTGAGGGTTACGACACAGGGCATGATTACTATGATCTGGATACGGATTTGAGAGAATGTTTCTCTTCATGTGGAGAGGTGGTACATGTTTATATTCCCAGATAATGTAAATCCGGTCCTTTGGCCCAACTAGGCAGATTTGCTTTTATTTACCTTCGGGGAGAAGGTGCAGAAGAGAAGGCGTTGGAACTTAGTGGAAATGACGTGGGAGGAAGAGGAGGACGGAAGCTAGTCGTTAAGGCTTACCCGTTTGAGGAAACATACCTTGATCTTGAGTTGTCAATCATCAGAGGCAGTGACCAGTGGGAACGTCGCCAGTAAATTGTTTCTTCCTTTTTTTTGTTGTTGGAGATTTGTATTATGTGTTCTTGTCTACGTTGCATGTTGATCTACGTACGTACTGACTACCTTAATATTATTAGGTTGGGAGTCACGGGATTTGACACTTGGATTCCTCAGGATGTTGTCAGTAGAAGGCTGCGTGAATATTTCTCTGCAGTTAGCGCTAATGTGTTTGAGGATGTGTTTGAGGATGTTGTCAATAATTGCACGGTGTGTGAACATTTCTCTGCATTTCGCACTGTACGTAACTTTGTTAATCCCGAAGACCTATTCTTCAGCACTCTTGGTCGACACGGCAGGTTTTGTGGCTTCTTCCTCCCATTTTGCTACTTTTTGTTTTTGTTTCTCTCTCTCTCTCTCTCTCTCTCTCTCTCTCTCTTTCAAGTTATCAAATGCTATTAAGACGGGATTTGGCACTGCGATTCCTGAGGATGTTGAACATTTCTCTGCACTTCAAACTCTATGTAACGTGGATCCCCACGGCCAATTCCGCAGCAGTGTTTGCCTTAATAAAGAAAGCTCTCGTTTTTCTTAGGGGAGAAGGCGCTGAAACTTAGTGGACGCGATGTGGGAGGATGGAATATTGAAGTTACCGGGGTCTCGGCGCCACTTAGAATACCAGAGTTGGTACCCTACACGTCCTTCTCTACTTACCCACATGGAACATAGTTTTGATTCTTGATTTTGCTGTTTTTTTTTTTTTTTTTTTTTTTTTTTTTTTTTTTATAATTTGTCTGTTGACCAGAGATTGTTTAAATTTTCTCAACATATGTAGACAAATATGACTAAGAAATGGTACCATTGATTCAAATACTTCTCCGAGTGAAATTTATGTTTATCCTTAGTAAAAATATATTTATAACAATGGATAACTTATTATAAGCTGGGTATTGATATGTGTTATAGGCATTGATATCTGTAAATAAAAGTATAAAAAAGTAGATTATAGTAGCTAGTGAAGACAAGACACACAACCATCTAAGTGGTTTTTATTTAAACAACACGTCTTATTAATTACTTAACATATATAGTCTCCCTTAGAAGCATCAGATTGTGAAAGCATTTGATTTAGTCGCTGTCGCTATCGCTGCTGCTTCCACTCTCATTGCCGCTGCCATGCCCATCCTTGCTCTTCTTCTTCTTCTTGTGCTCATTTTGCTTCTTATGCTTCTTCTCTCCATTGTTAATGAACATTCCTAGACCATTAGTAACTTTGTTTGTCTCATGAGTTTTCTTCTGGTGATGTCCTAAGAGCTTTCCATGTCCATGGTCCTTGTTAGGCTCTTGGCTATTGTGTTGCCCTAGAAACGCCCCTAGACCAGTCTGACCCTTCTGGCCATTTTTACCCTTGAACAGCCCATCAAGAAACCCACCGTGGCTACGGTGGTTCATAGTCGGGCTATTTCCATATACTGGGCGGCTCTGGATCAGACCATGACCCTGGTGGTTCTGGCCATGTCCCTGGTGGCTCTGGTCATAGCCTGGACGGCTCTGGACTTGAGTCACATCGTAGTATTCTTTTTCACGTGTTTCGTAGTACTGCATGGTGGTATATAGAAGCGGTGAGTTTTATGGTTTGTATTTGAGTTGTGTGTGGGTATGAGCTTTAGATCGATGTCTATATATATATACTGTGATAATTTCTTGAGATTTACTGAAGTCGAAGAGAATCCATATGTTAGTGTCTGTCTTTATCTTGAACTTATTCTTACTTTAAAGCTTATCTAAATTTTGTTCCAAAAAACAAAAAAGTTTATCTAAATTTGAATCGATTCGAATGGCATCTTCTTTTTACCTACCAAAAATGTCAATTTCAGAATTGGTTCTCAATTAGAGTTGTCCAAGATTCATATTCTTTTATTCCTACTGATCTCATTGTGATCTGCTACGTGCAGAAATGTGAAAATTGTCCTAAGTTTTTTTTTTTTTAATTGTAGAGGATTAATTATGCTATTTTTTTTATAAATAGCTTCAGCCTATTCTTTGTTCTTGATTTTAACTTTCTTAACTTCAGAATTGTTTGGAGTAATAGAAGTACTCTAAAAATTAAAAATGTTAGGACTTTCAAATTGTTTGATTAATTTACTGTCTACCAACTGATGTTATAATAAAGAACTTATTTGAATTCAGCTGTAAAAATATGACGCATAAATTTAAAGTTATGATCAATAGTATACTGAATTATCTATTTCTTACTCGACTAAAAGGAGAGGAACGGGAATGCGCTGAGATCGAGGACTATAACATCCCAGCTCTTCTGACTATGCTTTCCGTGGTCGCTAGGCGGTGGTTTAGTAATAAATTTAAAGTTATGATCAATAGTATACTGAATTATCTTGATGAAAATAATACATGTTAGTAAATGAAACTTTAGATGTAGATGGAGAGGATTTAAAAGTTTTTGAAAGCAATAAGTATAACTACAGTAGATTGGAGGTCTAACAAGATTTAAACTTTAAGTAAAAACCATACTGAAATGATATTTGATTACATTATCTTAGTTATATATATGCATATATAGGTTTATATAGTTGGATTAATTTATAATATTATTTGAACCATATATGTTATGTACAAGAATATCTTACTAAATTGTTAACTTTTAAACTGATTTGACTTGAACTGGTAATTTTTTTTTAACCTGTAAAGGTTTTACTGTAGGTAGACACATTTGTAAAATTAGCATTCCATAGTTGCTTTGCAAAGAAACCGCATGACATTGATACCGATGAGTTATCATCATTGATATTTACATGAGGCATCCATCCTTGTATCCTTATTTATTACATTCAGACATAATACATAATTTATATGGGTCTTAAACTAAGGGGCATGTCTTCATATCTCCATAGCCACCCTATCTCTGAAAACAAAAAACAAAAACATTACATGTACACATTCATGCTTATGCGAGGGATCTTGATCTTAGTTTTGGAATTCGAACCTCTATATATATATATATATATATATATATATATACAGTATGCTTAGGAACTCGGGTAATTTCCGCGGCTGTAGCGATTGCCACGGCCGGTTTGCAAGGCCTTTGAGTTGGGCCCACGTTGGCGCCGGATGTCAAACCCGAACGATTCATCCGAGACGCTCATGCGGTTAAGAGGGTAACCTGACCTCATCATGGTGGTTCCTTCATTGTCCGATTCAGAGTCCGACGTCTCGTGGGTCTTTCGACTTCTCCATCTTCTCGGAAGACTGTTCTCACTTGCAAATAATTTTTTTTTTGTTAATCTTGTTTCTCTGCCTTGGTGAATTCGGGTGCCACGGTTTCCATATTTATAGATGAACTTGTATATAATATGAATTCGTATACCTTGTATGTATGCACATTGTTATTGGATTCCTCAAGCTCTGAATTAGATTCATTTTCGAGTGGACAGTATTTATGACCTTCACGGTTAATGAAATAGAAAAATCGTATATATAGTTTCTTAACTTTCTTAAATGTTAAATAGCTAAAATATAAATTTTAATGAATAACATACATTAACTAATAGTTTATATACGTATCATTCACCCTTATGTGTTTCTGACTCTAAATAATTAAGTTTCTATCGGTGTAGAACACTATACACATTAGATGGTAGGATGTAGCCAAAGTCGCAATGATGCGGTTTTCACGATAGAAATATTAATCCTCTTCACGAGAGTCTTTTGAGTCCTCTAGCTCTCTATATATATTGTAAATGGTTTATGTTTTTGGATCCTTCATTTTTTTTATCCAATCAAAGCTTTGAACAAAATTCATAATAACATTCTAAATCGGATAATATAACATTCACGTAATATTATTTACTTTCGCATAATAAAAAAATCACAACTTAGCGCATCTAACTAGCGTTGGCCTCACGCATCTATAACAACATATGGACTATAGATTATAAGCTCGACACTGTTTAATTTGACTATATAATTTATAAGCTAATTCACAAAAAAAGTAAAATTCGGAGAAATAAATAATAATACAACTTTCAAGTATTGGACTAGACTGAAGATTTTTCTTGTTCTTGAGTTGTTGTTGGAGTTTCTGCATCTTTATCTGTAGACCTCCTCAGAGCTTGTCTGAGACCCAACACGATGAACAAATTGGTAAGAGCGAGAAGTGATTCAGCTCCTCCATGTAACCAATCAACATTCGACAACGATGTTCCATAATGCACCTTAGCTTCATTCATCCACCACCAAACCAACAAAAAACCAGAAATTCATCAATCTTCAAGATCGATTCACCATTAAAATTGTCATCGAAAAATTTATACAAACATTGAAGAAATTTACCATAGATCCCAGCAGGAACTGCGTCGTTTACAGCCCAAATTCAATTGATCAAATCACCAAAGCCAGAACAAAAAGAGAGAGAAAAGATTAACAATTCAAGATCGCCAAGAAACGCCAAACGCTATTAGCAGAACAAGCCGCAAACGCTAGAAACATACTAGACTTACTTGTAGCACCAACGAAGGCAAGCAAGAAGTAGAATCCGAAAAGTGTGAGTTTTGGAGCAGATTTGGATTTAGTGAGGAAGTAGAGGAAACCAATGTATGGAAACAGAGATACAGCGAAGAGCTGTGATGCTATGCTCTGTGAATCAATGGTTGGAGCCCACGGGTCCACCGGAAACATCCCGCCTGCGTCACACACGATCGATACCCTCCCATCTTCTCTTCTTCCTTTTTCTTTCGTCTCTGTCAAGTGTAAGAAGAAGTTCTTGTTTCTAGAGATTGAGAGACTAGGCTGCGAAAGTCGCCGAGTGTTGTACGGAGACGAACCCAGAAATCTAACGGCTGAGATTATCGCCGGAGAGTGAGAGTGCATCAGAATCATCTCTCTCTCTCTCTCTTTCTCTCACGGTGAGAGAAGGAAAATGTTGTGGATGAAAGAGGAAGTGAAAGGAAAAGAAGATAGAGATAAAAACTTTGTCCCGTTTTGCGTTGTTACTTGTACATGTTGTGTCGTTTCTACATTCCTCCAAATTAACAAAATTTTGTCTGATCAGACATTAGGATTTCTTTCCTAAAACTCCTTTATCTCTTCATTAGAGCATTTTTGGTATGAGAGTTAGTGTTTGAAGCTTATTGTACAGGTTGCTGCAAATTTGAGTCTTTTAAGAGTTTCTCAAACTCTTCGATCATGAATCATGATTGACTCATTATCTAGAGGTTAAAACTCATAGATCACACTCTATTCACGTTAATCAACTTATAAAGATCGCATGCTTTTCATTTAGAGTGCCTTGCGGAGATTCATGATGTGTGTAGATGAATTACTGAAGCTATTAGGGTATAATCTCTGTGTTAAGAGTCTTGTGCTAGGATTATTTTAAAAATTCAAAACCGGTTTAATTTGATTAAACCAATTTTATTAGCTTATCTAAAGTTACATTCCTTAACCGGTTTTGTTTATAAAATTTATTTCTGTTTATTTTTCTTATTTGGGTCAATTTCATGTTAATACCGTTTAGGTTCGGTTTAGATTGATTGATAACTTGAAGACCGGTTTAATTTTGGTTTAGAACTTTTGACTTTTGTCAAAGATAGCTTATTCGTTTATCGTAGACTAAATGCACCAAACCGAAATCAAATCAATCAAGATTAGCTACAGAGAAATACCAAATAAGTATTTGTGATAAGATTGACGCTTTGGATCACCGATTGAAAGCTTAGACCTTTAGCTCATCATTATACGATATAAAACATCGATTAAACTCTGGAACAATGGCAGACCCAAAAACAATTTTGACCAAATCATAAAGACGATTGGTGAAACAAAGACAATTCAGATATTTTTAAAAGAATAGAAGTAAGAGAAAAAAATTATATAATAACATTGCAAACTTATAATTTCAACTAGTAAAGGAGTTTGGAGAAGAGGATCTTCAAGACATGTTGGATTGCTTAGTTCCAAATGAGTTTGAGAATGAGTTTGTGCACTATTTTTTAAAATGATTTTTTTTTTTGTTGAGAAATAGTAGTTTACATACATGATTATTGAACATATATTTTTCATGAAACATATATTTTTTTTTTATAAAAAGTTCATCTCTTTTTATTATACATTAAATTAAAATAATAAAACAAGAAAACTAAATTAATTATAATAAATTATGCAATAACAATCAACAATCCAAATAAAAAATAAAATAAAGAATACCAATTTTAAGATGATAAAATTAATAAATAAATTTGGTTTAAATCATGGTGTGTGTAATGACTAGACTTAGCCAAAAGTTGATAGCCAACTCTGTTAGCGATAAAATTCATTTTTCATGTTTTGTCTTTTTTTTTTTAATATATAGTGTATATATCTACATATGTAATAATTTCTTTTTCAAAAGTTTTGTATATTGACTTTGAAATTCTATTTTGATAAATGAAATTGTTTGTCGATAAGAAAAAAATAAAATAAATTAGATTAGATATACAAAAAACTTAATTACACCTATGGGCTGAGATTTATAATTGGTTATGTGGAGTCAAAAATAAGGAATTTGGGCTGGAAAAATTGGTTACTCAATGGTGTAGTTTTCCCCTGTACGCTCCAGGATGCGAATCATCTCCTTTGCAGACTTTTTATCGACCTCCTCTGGATGCTTCGCCATTTTGATGCAGGTTTCCTTCAGCTACTTGTCCACGATGCAACCGATATGTGTAACATCAGATTCAATATCATACTCAGTTATCATCTTCTCCAGTACAGCATAAGCTTGTCCTGTAGTTGATTCTTTAATATCATATATAATAAAATGTTTTCGGAAAGTTTTGTATATTAACTTTATAATCTTGATGTTAATGAAGTTGTGTATGAATAAGCAACCTGAAGTTGCCAATTCTTTAACTCCAATGGATTCAACAGCTCAAAAACCCTAAGGTACCCATCAGAATATGCTGCGACCTGGCATAATAGTCAAAGAACCAATAATGGTGATTGGTCGCCTGTTAAGACATCGAAACCAAACCAGCCTAAGAATAAAACAGAAGCTTTACCATCTTCAGACTCTTTCTCGAAACCCCAAATTGAACATCGAGCACTTGGCTAGACTGGTTCTTGATACTCTTGCAAGATTTCCACTCAAGAGCATGTGTGTCTGACAAAACAGAGTAAATTCTCAATCAATAGATTCTTAACGAAACAGCTAAAACACTCAAAATGATATTCAACGTTATCAAACAACAATCCACACATGTATCTATAAAACACTTAGCAACGAATCCATGAAGATTTTTGAAAAAGAGCATAGAGATACCTTCAGAAACCTCCTCCCAAATCGATAAGCTCCCGTCTTCGCAAATGCAGGCTACTGCATCGCCGTATTCCGAAGGCAGCCAGACGATCTTTGCAACACTCGATTCACTAACCCTAACTTTGGAAGTGCAAGTGAAAGAAGAAGAAGAAGAAGAAGAGGGAACAGGAGAGTCGTAGACGGAAAGGATCCCGTCTAAGGAACCGGTGGCTAATCGGTGGCCGGAGTGATTCCAGGAGGAGCAGGTGGTGCCAGAATCTAGAGTCGCCATTGATTTTGCTATTTCTCCGTTCACAGTGACTCAGAGAATCTCGGCTGGATTAACAGAAATTAGGCCGGTATATTGGGCCTATTGTTCTTTTAATTGGCCTGTTTGGTTTTCAAAAACTTAAATTTGTTGAGAATTAAGATGAGACAAACTTAGAGTTTCATTTGTCTTGGAAGATTTTGGGTAAATGTGATTAATTGCAGGTGATTTAAGAATTTAGGGATGTAGGAATAAGCTTGAAGATAACTTCAGACCCAAGTTATTAGAGAATGGAAATATTCTTAGGAGTTATCTAAGAATAAGGAAAATGTAATTCCATTAGGTTTAGGAGTTATCTAAACCCATTCTCTATATAAGGAGATATCAACTTGTGATATAACTTATGAAAGATTGAGAGCTTTAGTTTTTGAGTTAGTTTTCTAAAGCAATAAGACATTTATTCTTAAATCCTGAGTTCTTAAAGTTCTTGATCAATTCATATAAACTAGATTTGGTATCAGAGCCTTATCAAAGTCACGAAAGGAATCCAAACATCCAGCCATGGGAGATTTAGTACCTGCGACAGAAAAACCTAAGGAAGGAGGAAGCTTCCTCCATTCAATGCCCTATGCTTAACACAACTAATTATACTGTTTGGGCTATGCGAATGAGAGTCTGCCTCAAAGTACACAAGGTATGGGAATTAGTAGATCCAGGATCAGAAGACAACGAGAAAAACAATCTAGCCATGGGTCTACTGTTTTAATCTATACCAGAGTCGCTTGTTCTACAAGTTGGTCAACTTGATACGCCGAAGAAAGTTTGGGAAGCAGTTAAAACAAGATACGTTGGAGCAGAAAGAGTAAGGGAAGCTCAGGTACAGACATTGATGACTGATTTTGACCGAATGAAGATGAAGGACTCGAAAAACATCGACGATTTTTCAGGAAAGTTATCAGAACTATCATCAAAATCTGCAGCACTCGGAGTAAGCATTGAAGATTCCAAGCTTGTGAAGAAGTTCCTAAAAAGCTTGCCTCAAAAATACATACATATAGTGGCCTCTCTAGAACAAGTTCTGGATCTCAACACTATTAGCTTTGATGAGATTATAGGGCGGCTAAAAGCTTACGAGGAAAGGATCTCTGAAGAGAGTGAAACTCAAGAAGACTCAACTAAGCTCATGTATGCAAACTCTGAAGATCAAAAAGGACAATCAAGTTATGATTACAACAGTAATTGAACAACTGGAGGGGACGAGGTCGAGGAAGACGACGAGGCAGAGGCCGCAGACGATCTGGTGGGAAAATAGGTACATCGCAAATAACCTGCTACAGATGCGACAAGATCGGCCATTATGCCTCAGATTGTCCTGATCGTTTGTTGAAACTTCAGGAAGCACAAGGGACTAGTACCGAGACACAAAGTGCTGATGAACTTTTAATGCATGAAGTCGTTTATCTAAACGAGAAGCATTGCAAATATGAGAAAAATTCAGAAGAAGAAGACTTGTGGTATCTAGATAACGAGGCCAACAATCATATGACAAGAGATATGAGATATTTTTCAATGATTGATGAAACAATAACAGGAAAGGTTCGTTTTGGTGATGACTCTCGCATCGATATAAAAGGGAAAGGAGCAATCTTGTTCACAGACATGAATGGAGAACCAAGAAGGATGACTGATGTCTATTATATTCCGGATCTTAAAAGCAACATCATCGGTCTTGGTCAAGCTACAGAGTCCGGATGCGATATAAGAATGAAAAGAGAATGCTTGACAATTGATTGGGGGGGGGGGGGTGTGTGTTGTGGATTGTCAAGTTTTACCCTAAATGAAATCAATAGCCGCAAGTGCACAACTGATCGATTGTAGTACTTAGGGATCGAATCCACAGGGAAAGAGGATCTTTCCTGCAAAAGCTTTCGAAAGAGATATAAAATAAGGAAGTCTAGAACCAAACGGTTTTGTGGGGGGGTTTTGGTGGTGTGTTTAAAATGTAAAAACGAATCTTAAAGAGAAAATACGGGAATTAAAATGACCTAATAACTAAACTTAGCGAAAACGAGTAAAAATGGGAAAAACGGCTATCCTAATTGCTTAAATGAAAATCGATTGAAAAGGAATGAAAATATTGAATTAAGGCTTGAAATAAAACGGTGTGAATCTATAAGAAAAAAGGCGCTGGTGTTCAGGGAAGTTTTCACAAGGGTACGAACGATTCAAAACATTGCTAGAGAGTAAATTTGATAAGATCTTAACTTATAGTTTTTGAACTAGAGTCACGGACGTATGAATACGCCACTGTCGTGATCATAGACAACTATCTTTCTCAACCCTGACCAGTAGGTTTCCACTCTGGCCCTGGAAAAGAAGAGATGCATTATGTTTAGACTCGTCAGCATTCAAAAATCACCCATAGGTATGTTTCCACTCCTATATTTGTTTTTCTCTCCCAAACTAGATCTGACACCGGATGAACACTTTCATGTCACCAAGCATCTGGATCAGATTGTAGTTCATGACGTTACTCTCATGCAGTAAAAACGAATTCAGAAGAAAAAGTTCTAAGATTCGGCTCAAAAGCTCATGGAATCCTCATCGAACATAAAATTCCCATCGAAAATCCATTAATCCCAACAATAAAACTACTCAGACATAATGAACGAAATCAAAAACATAGTATTAAAAAGTAGAATAGAAACCGAAATTGAAAAAGAAAAAACAAGAGTTCTAGAGACAAATCTCTCTCTCCCTAAAACCTAAAACTTAAAAAGTATTCTAAAACAATAAGAACATATGAGGGCATACGAATTAGGGTTCCTAAAACATGTATTTATAGTGCTCAAGACATCTATGGGCGTCACTTAGTGTTTCTCCAAATAGGGAATCATTTTGGGCTTCAGAAATGGGCCTTCTGGTTCGGAGTTAGCTGGCCGCGGTCGGGATAGCTGTGACCGCAGGAAATGGGTGGCTGGCCGCGGTCGCGGTGCTTCTGGCCGCAGGAAATACTCTGTTGGCCGCGGGTGGAAACGCTTGCTTGCTGGTTTACGGGACATCTTGCTTTTCGCGTATCTTTTGATTGAACCGTTGGATTGCCAAGCTGTAAAGTGTGCTGGAAAGCTGATACTTCCATCTTTAAGATCTCCAAATTTAAGCTGGATCGGACGGTGAGAAGGCCTTCAATCAGGGGTAAACTTCTGACGGCTTGACTCTGAGCTGAAATCTGGTTTTCTATCAATTTTGTTAAGCTTTTCCCTAAGTTACCTGAAAAGAGTCTTGGAACTACAAGTACTAGAAAAACGTAATAAAAGTACTTGAAAGCAATTAAAAACATAGAAAAAGGTTTTCAAAACGATCCATAAAAATGGTCAAAATACGGTGTTATCAACAATGCATGATGCGACTGGAAAATTACTTGTCAAAGCAAACCGATCCAAAAACAGGCTATACAAAGTTCACATGGGAATAAGAGAACACCAGTGTCTGCACTTGTCAGCAATGAGTGAATCAAAGAGATGGCATTCCAGATTAGGGCACATAAACTTTGACACAATCAGGTCCATGGTGGATAAAGAACTTGTGCGTGGAATTTCGGGTGTAAAGTTTGAGAAGGAAATATGTGGGTCATGTTTGCTAGGTAAACAAGCAAGAAGAGCATTCCCTCAAGCAACTACTTATCGAGCAAGCAAGGCACTCGAACTTGTCCATGGAGTTCTCTGTGGCCCCATAACACCAAGTATCTTAGCTGGAAACAGGTACATTTTTGTGCTCATCGACGATTTCACCAGGTACATGTGGACGATACTTCTAAAAGAAAAGGGCGATGCACTCACCAAATTCAAAAGGTTCAAGAATCTCGTCGAGGCAGAAGTAGGAGGAAGTATTCAAACTTTCCGAACAGACAGAGGAGGAGAATTCGTTTCGAGGGAGTTCAACTCATTCTGCAACATGTCGGGAATAAGAAGACACCTCACTGCGCCGTATACCCCTCAACAAAACGGGGTGGTTGAGAGGCGAAATTGAATCTTATTGGAAATGACGAGAAGCATCATGAAGGACATGAGAATACCCAATTATCTGTGGGGAGAAGCTATCAGACACAGTACGTATCTCTTGAACAGAGTGGCCACTCGAGCTCTTAAAGACAGAACGCCATATGAGCTATATCGAAACAAAAGACCAAACGTGAGTCACCTGAAGGTTTTCGGATGCATCACATATGCAAAAGTGGAGAAGCCGATGCTGAAAAAGTTAGATGACAGGTCTCGAATGCTCGTACATCTTGGAACAGAACCTGGATCAAAGGCATATCGACTTCTAGATCCACAATCTTGGAAAATTGTGGTAAGTAAAGATGTAGTATTCGACGAAGCAAAAGGATGGAACTGGAAGTCGATAAAATCAGAAGAAAACCAAGATGGAGGCTTCGAAATCATGTTTGGAGAATACGGGAACCATGGTATTCAAAGATCAAACGATGAAATAGGAGCAGAACAAGAGGACAAAACAGGGGAAGAAGCAGAGTCACCTGCAGACATAAACGAAACAGGTGATAATGAATTAATAACATCTTGGGAGCAAGAAGCAGAGGCGCAAAACAGTGATGGTCAAAGCGATGGTCTAACTCTGAGAAGGTCATCAAGAGTATCGGTTAAGCCAAAATACTTGACAGAAAAATATGTACTGCTCACGGAAGAGGAATGAGAACGTTTGTTGATGTGTCTGAATGACGAACCTGCAAGTTTTACTGAAGCCAAGAAGTTAAAAGAATGGAGAAACGCGTGTGAAGCTGAACTGTGCTCCATCGAGAAGAATCAAACTTGGAGCCTCGTTGATCTTCCGATACCAATAGGGCTGAAATGGGTTTTTAAGTTTAAGAGAAACTCTGATGGGAGCATCAACAAGCATAAAGCTCGACTAGTTGCAAAGGGTTATGTGCAACGTTTTGGAATTGACTTTGACGAGGTCTTCGCACCAGTGGCACGGTTAGAAACTATAAGGCTTCTCATTAATCTGGCAGCTTCAAACATGTGGGAGATACACCACTTAGATGTTAAAACAACTTTTCTTCACGGAGAACTAAAAGAAGTGGTGTATGTGACACAACCAGAGGGTTATGAGAAGAAAGGAGAAGAGGACAAGGTCTATAAACTGCACAAAGCTCTATACGGATTAAGGCAGGCGCCTAGAGCATGGAACAACAAGTTAAATGAGATCTTGTTCGGATTACAGTTCACAAAATGCTCAAAGGAACATTCTGTGTATCAAAAGGAACTTAGTGGAAATCTCTTGGTCGTAGCCATGTATGTCGATGATCTGTTTATTACAGGGACATCATCAATAGGTTTAAAGAGGAGATGTCATTGAAGTTTGACATGAGTGATCTTGGGAAGTTGTCATACTACCTTGGGATTAAGGTATGTCAAACCCATGAGGGAATATCCTTGTGTCACAGCCGATATGCTTTAAAAATCCTAGAAGAAGCTGGAATGATGAACTGCAGTTTGACTCATACGCCTATGGAGGTTGGACTGAAGTTGTCTAAGGCAGAAAACGAGAAGGAAATTGATGCTACAGGTTATCGAAAGAAAGTTGGGTGCCTTAGATACTTGTTACACACGAGACCCGATCTCTCATTCTGCGTAGGTGTGCTGAGCCGATACATGCAGAGCCCTAGGGTATCGCATGGAGCTGCAATGAAGCAGTGTCTACGATATTTGAAAGGTACGACCTCACTTGGTCTTGTCTTCAAGCATCCAGGTACAAAAATACCAAAATTAATTGGCTACAGTGATAGTAGTCATAATGTAGATCAAGATGATGGAAAGAGTACTTCTGGACACATTTTTTGTCTTGGAGAAGGTCCAATAACTTGATGTTCACAAAAGCAAGAAATAGTGGCGTTATCATCATGTGAAGCCGAGTTTATGGCTGGAACTGAAGCTGCGAGACAAGCCATATGGCTTCAAGATTTGTTGTGCGAAGTTACTGGTTCACCAAGCGAAAGAGTATTCATTCGCATTGACAATCAGTTGGCTATTTCTCTCACCAAAAATCCAGTCTTTCACGGACGAAGTAAGCACATTCAAAGGAAATACCACTTCATAAGAGAATGTGTAGAAAACGGACAGATTGGAGTCGAACATGTTCCTGGAGTCGAGCAGAGAGCAGACATTCTAACAAAGGGGCTTGGAAGAGTGAAGTTCAAGGAAATGAGGGATCTTATAGGAGTAAAAGATGTAGCTGGAAATAACTTCAAGATTAAAGAGGAGAATGTAGGAATAAGCTTGAAGATAACTTCAGACCCAAGTTATTATGAAAAAGAAATATTCTTAGGAGTTATCTAAGAATAAGGAAAATTGTAATTCCATTAGGTTTAGGAGTTATCTAAACCCATTCTCTATATAAGGATTTAACTTGTGATATAACTTATGAGAGATTGAGAGCTTTAGTTTTTGAGTTAGTTTTCTAAAGCAATAAGAGAGTTATTCTTAAATCCTGAGTTCTTAAAGTTCTTGATCAATTCATATAAACTAGAGGGGATATTGAGAAACTCTTTTTACAGATAGAGGTAAGGTGAAATTTCCGATATTGAATTGATATTTTCTCATATTTGTTAGATATTCTGAATCTTTGTGGGTGAAAACAGAGTCAAAATGCTGTGGTTCATGTTGCTGGTCTTAAAGCTGTGGGTTAAAGGGTTGTAAACTTAGTTGGAACAATCGATCTATGTGAGACAATGGCGAAATATAACTGCAAAATGGTTAGACCCAGTCCTTGAGTATTCGTTAACGGTTAAAATGATTCACAATGTTGGCCTTACAAATTATTGTGATGCTGAAATATATATATGTATATACCGAATTACAGATGGTGTTTTCCCATGTGTGGACGAGTTTTAGTTAAAGGCTATGAACCTTTATGGTCGTACTAAGGTGTTAAGCTATTAAGCACATTAAGTTTGTCATCTTGAAAAATCTTTGATCCGAGAGGTTTTTTTTGTTTTTTAAGGGGTCTTGGACATCAAATCTGTTTTGTTTAAAGTCCATAAATCTTGAAAGTTATCTTATTTCTGACTATGATCTTGAAGGTTTTGTCATTTCTATGTGATGCCAATCTTTTACCAATGGGGGTTCTGATATTGGATGTTGTTCCATTTTCCATTTACTGTTTAATTCTTTTTGAATTACCTCTCTCACTAGAATGTTTTTCTTTCAATTTTTTTTGTAAGAAACCTTATAAAGTCTCTAAGATATTTTTTTAAAAAACACCAGAAATCAAAACGAAAAAGAGAAATATACGTATCAGTTTTCCTTAATAATCTTATCTTTAAAAAAGTAAAATCCTGCAGAGAAAAGAAAAAGTTGCAACGATTTGTTGCAACTCACCAATCGCCAATCGCTTATGATGAAATAGGCTTGTTTTGTTTTTCCATGAATATTATACTCTCAGTCTCTCAGATGGCTGACACCAATTATTCAATCTTTTATGTATAGATATTCATAAGGGATGTATGAAAACTATTTGATTTTTTTTTTTTCAAGCAGTACCGTTACATTTGATTAAATTATTCCATTGTGGACATAGCTATGTTTAAAAATGACAACAACATCTGTTCTGAGTACAAAGGCCAGGGCAAAGCCAATTTCTGCGACACCAACGATCGCATTCAGGACTCCCTCCCTTTTGACATGGGGTTGGGGGGAAGCATATCACCTTTTGCTCTCTTCCATCACCTATACATTAATTAAAGTTATTAAAAACTGAGGTATAAGAATAAAAAAAATAATAACAAAATCATGTCCATAGTTAAAAATTGGGGTAGAAGAATGATTCAAATAACCAATACCTGGACGAGGTACAATTTTTGTATGACTATGAACAGAAGATGTGACGAAGAAGCAAATGAAAACAAAAACAACTAAATGCTTAAGGGTGATAGCCATTTTCATACTCTTTTCTTACTTTTAAAGATTTTTCTTTACTTAATACTGTATATATAGTAGCAGAAACATACGTTAAAAATATTTTGTTTTCAGTCACAGATGAAAAATAAATGGAAAGATGTTTTTAATGTTTGACTAAAAAACTACATACTATCTTAAAAAAATTTATTGAAAAATATTTTGTGATTGTTGACCAGGGGAGGGGTGTATCCACTCATGATTTTTGAATGATTTTTATTAAAATAACAAATCTTATGTTATTCAAACATGGATTTAAAAATTGACTAATGATTTGAAAATATGCCTTCACATCCAATGATTCACAATGTTGGGCTTACAAATTGTTGTGATACTAGTGATTAATCCACGCCGTAGTAGCACGAGAGACATATTTTTGTTATTCAAATTAACTTAAATAATTTTGCAAAAACTATTATTTTGTTTTTTTTTGTCACCAGCAAAAACAGTTATTTTGTAAAATTAGTTATTGTTTTAAAGTTTACAATAATATAGTATATATTTTTTTAAATTTTAAAAAAGGAGTTGATCTGTATATAATTTTTTTTTTAATTATAAAAATAAGTTAATCCGTATATGAAGTTATTTTAAAAACGAATAAAGCAAAATAAATTGTTTTAAAACCGTTGGCATTAGACTAAAATATTAATTTATGCTAATACACAAACTATTAGAATATTGTAATCATCAACTCTAATTTGTATATCCACAAACTATAAAAAAATCAATTTTATCTTCTTTAATTATATATGAAAATAATATAATGATCTTTACACTTAGGTTTGATATATAATAAATAAAAATACAATAAATTTTAAAAGAAAAATCATAATATTTAGTAGATTGAATATACCACCTATTTTTAAAACTAATATTTTGAAATGCAAGATTTTTTTTGGTGGATATTAAAAAATTAGAATTATAATCTGTTCATATCGAACTAACCTGTTTCCTTAATATGTTTGTATTGAATTAAAATATTAAATCAATTGTAATATACATCGTTTAATAACTCTCACTTCACCACAATTTTTTTAATTTAAAAATCATTTTTTCATGTCAAATATTTAGTAAAAATAACTAAAAAATTATTTTTGTATATAATTAAGTAAATATAGCAAATTATAGTAAAAAATATTTCACCGCTTTTTTAATATCATAAATTTAATCTTATTTTATATTATTTAATTGTAAATTTTTTTAATTTTCACGTTTTTTAATTAAATATACTTTATAATATTGTTTGAAACAAAAATATAAAGAACTACCATATTTTTGAATTCAGAAATTAAATAAGAAATATATTCTATTAAATGGGAAACAAAGACTTTCCATATTTTTTTCAATAGATTTGAAAGACAACTATATTTTTTCTTTTTTTGATTATTATTTGTTATTTGTAATGGTTATCATGTAATATTTTATAAAATAAAAGTTATTTTTTAAAATGTCTACTTAAATAATAATATAGAGATATACAGAATTACAGATGGTGTTTTCCCATGTGTGGAAGAATTTTAGTTGAAGGCTATGAATCCTTATGGTCATCATGTTTGCCATCTTGAAAAATCTTAGATCCGAGAGGTTTTTTTTTTTTGGGGGGGGGGGGGGGGGGGGGGGGGTTGGAAACCCAATCCGTTTTGGTTAAAGGCAAAAAAACCTCCAAGGTATCCCCTTTTTGAATAAAATTTTGAAGGTTTTGTCTTTTTTTGGGGTAAGGGGGGCACAAAAATCTCTTGGGGGGCTCTCCGCCCCTTTTTTTCTTTCTTTCTGATCTTGAAAGGGGGGGGCGATGCAGGGGCTCGATGTCGTAAGAAAAGAACATAGCTTCAAATCATCACTCGTGAGGGGAACATGCTGAATCTCTTATCATCCTTGGGGGGATACCTACTTCTTAGTTGTTCAATTCTCTCTATTTACCGAAGACAACTAGGTTTTGAAGAGAAGGAATTATTTTTGTGTGTTTTTTTTTTTGACAAAACCTCTCTCATTAGAATGTTTTTCTTCCAATTGTTTTTTGTAAAAAACCTTATTAAGTCTCTAAGATTTTTTTTAAAAAAGACCAGAAATCAAAACGAAAAAGAGAAATATACGTACCAGTTTTCCTTATTAATCTTATCTTTAGAAAAATAAAATCCTGCAGAGAGAAGAAAAAGTTGCAACGGTTTGTTGCAACTCACCAATCGCCAATCGCTTATGATAAAGTAGGCTTGTTTTGTTTTTCCATGAATATTATACTCTTAGTCTCTCAGATGGCTGACACCAATTATTCAATCTTTTCTGTATATATGTTTATAAGGGATGTATGAAAACTATTTGATTTATTTATTTCAAGCAGTACTGTACGTTACATTTGAAAATAACAACAACATCTGTTGACAGTACACAAGCCAGGGCAAAACCAATGTCTGCGACACCAACCATTGCATGCAGGACTCCCTCCCTTTTGACATGGTTTTGGATCGAAGCATATCAACTTTTGCTCTCTTCCATCACCTATTTATTAATTAAATTTATTAAAAATTAGGGTATAAGAATTAAAAATAATAATAACAAAATCATGTGCATAATTGAAAATTGGTGTAGAAGAATAATCAAAATAACCAATACCTGGACCAGGTACAATTTTTGTATGACTATGAGCATAAGATGTAACGAAGAAGCAAATGAAAACAAAAACAACTAAAGGTTTAAGGGTGATAGCCATTTTCATAATCTTCTTTATTTTTAAAGATTTTTCTTTACTTGGACTAATAATGTATATATAGTAGCAGAAACACACGTTAACAACTTTTTTTTCAGTCAAAGATGAAAAATAAATGGAAAGATGTTTTTAATGTTTGACTAAAAAAATTACATACTATCTTAAAAAATTTATTGAGAAATATATATTTTGTGATTTTTGACCAAGATTCAATACCCTATATATATGTTTACTGGGGGGAGAGGTGTAGCCAATCATGAATTTTGAATGATTCTTATTAAAATAACAAATCCTATGTTATTCAAACATAGATTTTAAAACTGGACTAATGATTTGAAAATATACCTTAAAATCCACTGTTATTAGAAATATTTAAAACAATAAATGTCTAGTGATTTCAAATGTTTTCGTGGAGTTTTCTTGAAAAAAAATAAAGATTCCAGATCATCTCAGAGTTTTATGTGAGATTGCAGAGAATTTTATGATTCAAATCATAACAAATTTCTAATTCATCCAAAATCATCTAAAAACTTATTAAAACTCAAATCACTTTCAATGCTAGATCACAGATATTTATAAGAATTATAAGATGAATTTGCATCTCCAGCAAAACTGAATGATATATGGAGATTCTAGAAGGTTTTAAGGCGTCTACTAGGACTGGAACGAAGCCGGATATCTGGATTTTTCAAGGTATCCGGATCCGGATCCGGATTCGTCGGATAATCAATTTTAATATCCGGATCCGAATTCAAAATCTTCGGATATCCGGTTTGAACCGAATATTTACGGATATCCAGTTTTGTTGATTTAAAAAATTCTTCAATTTTTAAAAATTATAATGAGATAACATATTTAATTAAAATGTATTAACATAGCAAAAATTACAAATACCAAAAATAAAAAAGCATTCAAGTAGCATTCAAATATCATAAAGTTTAAAAGTTTATAAAGAGAAAATAGTAATAGAGAAGTTAATTTATCTTTATATCCATGTGTTATTCATTTTCATGTTCTTTTCTCACAATTTGACATAGAAAATTATCATGCAATATGAATTTCAATAAATATTATCAAAATAAATAAATATTTAATAAACGGATAACAGATAACGGATATCCGATTTCAAAATTTTCTATTATCCGGATCCGTATCCGAAATAAAAGAATACTTAATCTCACTATCCGGATCCGGATCTGAACTCCATGGATATTCGATTTTTACGGATTGGATAGGACCGGATACCGGATCGGAGACCGGATACCGGATAATAATTCTAGCCCTAACGTATACATCAAATAATAATAATAATAATTTAATATATAATAAGTGAAAAGAAACTTTAATCAGCCCCTTTGTTTTTACATTTATGTGTGTTTCAGCGTCCACAAATAGTATACGTACATTACGTCTAATACATACCTCTAATTCAATTTCTATTGCTTCGATAAGGAAATTAATTAGGGTTTTTCCTGTGTGTTTGAGGGCCCTTCGATGTATTGGAATTGGTATTTGGTAGGTATTCCAATGAAAACAATGCCTCTCTTTTTATGAGATTAACACAAAACCGTTGCATGAACATAATTGTTGATCGTAGATTAACAGGACGGGTTTATATGGCGATCTCAGCTAGAGCTGTCAAAATGGGTGGGCGATCCATAGGCTGTTCGCGTCCAACACATTTTGGATTGGTCATGGCCCATTTTTGAAACGGGTTAAAATGGTCTTCGTCCAGTTTCGCCCATAGACAAAACAGGCTGAAAACTGGTCCGCCCAATGGAGAAAAAGAATTAGGTTAAAATACTAAAAAATGTAGAGTTTTGGATGTAAATATAGCATTTCAAAACAAAAAAACTAAAATAACCTTTGGTATAACATATTCATAATTATCTTTTAAAAAATCATTTTTCTCCTAAAAAATTTATCATCAAAACAAAAATTTTGCTAAAATCCCTAAAAACGGAAATCTCAGTTTCCAGCCAAAAACATCAAAATTTAATTTTCTCGCGAAAACCATTAAATCAAGCTTTCCTGCAAAATTGGCAAAATCATGATTTTTCTTTCAAAACAAAAAAAACTTTGCTGCCCAGTAAAAACCTCAAAATATTATTTTTCTGCCAAAAATACAAAATCTCGATTTCTCATCAAAATCCAAATCCATGGACTTTGTTTTCTACACTTTTGTGTTTATATTTATTCTCTACATTTTTTTCTCTAAACTTTTGGATTTAGTATTTATGTTTGTTCTAATCAGACATTGTTTTCTAATCTTTTGGATTTGATATTTATGAATCATTGTCTATAGAACAAAGAAAAAAAAACAAAACAAAGAAATATGTTAAGTCTATGACCAATGGACACCCATGGACAGTCCATATGGACATGGTCTTTAATGGACATGGTCTTTAATTGTCATGATCATTATTTGTCCATAATCAAAATGGTCAGTATTGGACGGGTCAAAATAGATATGGATAGCCCATTTTGACAGCTCTAATCTCGGCGAGAGTAATGGCTATAAATTAACTGGAGTTGGAGACCGCATATTGGAATTGGATTGCAACGTAAGAACCAAGGTACAGAATTTTCCCAATATTCATTGATCTTTAGATGATTCTGCAAGTACATATTAAATTTTAAAATCGAAAGGAAGTAAATATCAAAAGCATTGCAATATGTGGTTTGTAATCATGTTAATTATTTGACCCGAGTTGTGATAAAACGTTGAACCTTTGCTCGTGAATCTTTACAAGGCAGTTTTAAGACAAACTCTCTCTTAGAGTCTTAATTAGGTATATAGATTAGATGAGGATTGAAAGTTTACATGAGTGTTACAGTTTGATAAAACTGATAAATGGATGGTTAACCGATTACCGAACAGAGTACGTGAAAGCTTTTACAATCCTTTTATCCCGCAAGTTATTCAAAAGCTGAGAAGTAAGATGTTGGTCAAAAAAAAGAAGACGTGTTGGTCAATGAAAGATGAAGCTGGTCAAGTGAGTGTTTATGAGATGTAGTTATGAGACTATGAGACAACAGTTCGTATTGCTCTTTGATGATTTATCTTTCAATGTTTTCTTCTATATATTAATCTAAGATAATTGCAGTGTATATGTTTATATTGAAGTTTGTGGCTAAAGTTCAACATGCAAATTCTTTTCATGGAAGGACAAGGCCGTTGCAGTGGGAATAAAAGACAAGTCAAACAAAGATGAGAATCAAACTCCTACTTCTCAAGGGATAAGATATGTTCAATGGAGCAACCAAAGGAAGAGAAACTGCATGACGTTAGAGGAAACACAGAGCAACCGCGAGATCCTTCTTATCGCTGTTGAAGCAATCACACATCAATTAGGTCTGATAGACGTTAGCATGGAGCCTGGAGGAGAAGAGCTATTAAGCTAGTCCTCTTGTTTCATATTTTGTCAATCTTAACTATTCTGTATTACTCTTTAGTAGACGATAGAGACTAGTTAGGATTTATATATAATATTAAGATGTCTTTTTGATGTAGATAAATTGTCTATGATATAATAGATGTTTGATGTAAATAACTCTTCTATAATAATCTTAAATATAATCGACAAAACTGAAAAGTTAGCCCAAAGTGGCATTTTAAAGTAATAGATATTTTTTTTTACCAAGAAAAATAATAGATATCACAATAAAGGTTAAAATTAAAGTGTAAGGATCAAATTTACAAAATGTTTTGGTACTGAATTAAATTGATATTGATAATATTGTACATGAGAGTTTTATTTAAGGTTTTTGTTGTGTTTGATTTTGTTGAGATTAGATGGAAGATCTCCATATGTCTTAATAACCCAAAAAGGCCCCAAATAACAGTCTCATCTCTGTTTCATCAAACATAAAACAAAAAAAAAGCAACATACAGAAGTGAACTAGTTCAAAGCAAGAGTATCAAATGTAGTTAGACATATATGACATATCAAATGTAGTTTAAGTAGACGACATCCCTGGATGACCAAAACAGGTCATTCAAATGAACGACGTCCCTGAATGGTTTTTTTAACCTTTTTTAACCAGCAAAGACATATATGATTTTTATTAGAGTTTTCTCTCTTTTATCACAGACATTGTTTATGTTTGATAATATTATATATATTATATAATATATCTAGATTCCAAAAAAATCTTCAGCTCAGTTGGTAGAGCGATATTTATATAACTTTAGGTGCAGGTTCGAAACCCAGAAAAATATTAGTTTAAAATTTTTACAATTATCAAAACAACAACGTTTTAGATCATTAAATTTTTTAAAAAATCATACTAAATCGATGTGCCACGTGTCAACCACACATCATTAAGTTTATATGGAAATCGGCCGTTTTCCCTGGAGACAAAGCCTCTCTATCTAGAATGTTTTTCTTCCAATTTTTTTTTGTAAGAAACCTTATCAAGTCTCTAAGTTTTCCTTATTAATCTTATCTTTAAAAAAAAAAAATCATGCAGAAAAAAGAAGAAGTTGCAACGGTTTTTTGCAACTCACCAGTTGCCAATCGCTTATGATAAAGTAGACTTGTTTTGTTTTTCCATGAATATTATACTCTCAGTCTCTCAGATGGTTGACACCAATAATTCAATCTTTTATGTATAGAGATATTTATAAGGGTTGTTTGAAAACTATTTGATTTAATTTTTTTTCAAGCAGTACCGTTACATTTGACTAAATTATTCCATTGTGGATGCATAGCTATATGTTTAAAAATGACAACAACATCTGTTGTTCTGAGTACACAAGCCAGGGCAAAGCCAATTTCTGCGACAATAACGATCGCATGCACGACTCCCTCCCAGTTGACATGGTTTTGGATCGAAGCAAACCAACTTTTGCTCTCTTCTATCACCTATTTATTAATTAAATTTATTAAAAATTGGGGTATAAGAATTAAAAAATAATAACAAAATTGTGTCCATAATTGAAAACTGATGTAGAAGAATAACCCAAATAACCAATACCTGGACGAGGTATAATTTTTGTATGACTATGAACATGAGATGTGAAAAAGAAGCAAATGAAAACAAAAACAACTAAAGGCTTAAGGGTGATAGCCATTTTCATAATCTTCTCTTACTTTTGCAGATTTTTCTTTACTTGAACTAATATTGTATATATAGTAGCAGAAACATACGTTAAAAAAGTTTTTTTTTTTAATTTTAGTCAAAGATGAATAATAAATGGAAAGATGTTTTTAAGGTTTGACTAAAAAATTACATACTACCTAAAAACAATTATTGAGAAATATTTTGTGATCTTTGACCATACGTTTTATATATGCTTTTACTGGGGGAGGGTGTATCCAATCATGAATTTTGAATGATTTATATTAAAATAACAAATCCAATATTATTCAAACATGGATTTTAAAACTGGACTCATGAATATGATTTGAAAATATGCCTTCATATCCACTGTTATTGGAAATATTTAAAACAATAGATATTTAGTGATTTTCAAATGTTTTGGTGGAGTTTTCTTGTTAAAAATACAATGATTCAAATCTCATGGTTTTATGTAAGATTGCTGAGATTTTTAATAACAAATCACTTTCAATGCTAGATCACGGATATTTATAAGAATTATAAGATGAATATGCATCTCCAGCAGAACTGAATGATGGAGATTCTAGAAATTTTTGATGAGGTTTTAAGGCGTCTACATCAAAAATATAATAATAATTTAATATATAATAAGTGAAAGGAAACTCTAAGTCACCCCCTTATTTACATTTCCGTGTTTTCACAAATACATACATTACGTCTAATACATACCTCTAATTCAATTTCCATTGCTTCGATAAGGAAATTAATTAGGGTTTTTCCCGTGTGCGTTATGGCCCTTCGATGGATTGGAAATGGTATTGGTAGTTGGTAGGTTTTTCAATGAAAACAATGCATCTTTTTTTTTATGAGATTAACACAAAACCGTTGCATGAACTGTTGATCGTAGATTTGTAATTTCACCCGAGTTGTGATAAAATGTTGAACCTTTGCTCGTGAATCTTTACAAGGCAGTTTTAGGACAACTCTCTCTTAGAGTCTTAGGTATATAGATTAGATGAGGATTGAAAGTTTACAGTTTGATAAAACTGATAAATGGATGGTTAACCGAACAGAGTACGTGAAAGCTTTTACAATCCTTATATCCCGCAAGTTATTCAAAAGCTGAGAAGTAAGATGTCGGTCAAAAAAAAATAAGTGTTGGTCAATGAAGATGAAGGTGGTCAAGTGAGTGTTTATGAGATGTAGTTATGAGACTATGAGACAACAGATCGTATTGTTCTTTGATGGATTTATTTTTCAATGTTTTCTTCTATTAATCTAAGATAATTGCAGTGTATATAAATGTTTCTATCGAAGTGTGTGGCTAAAGTTCAACATGCAAATTCTTTTCACGGAAGGACAAGGCCGTTGCAGTGGGAATAAAAGACAAGTCGAACAGATATGAGAATCAAGCTCCTACTTCTCAAGGGATAAGATATGTTCAATGGAGCAACAAATTAAAGGAAGAGAAACTGCATGACGTTAGAGGAAACACAGAGCAACCGCAAGATCCTTCTTCTCGCTCTTGAAGCAATCACACATCAATTGGGTCTGACAGACGTTAGCATGGAGCCTGGAGGAGAAGAGCTCTTAAACTAGTCAATCTTAACTATTCTGTATTAGTCTTAAGTAGACGATAGACTAGTTAGGATTTATATAATAGAGTAATTGCAAAATTTTCTATGATATAATATATTTTTGATGTAAATAACTCTTCTATAATAATCTTAAATCTAATCGACAAAACTGAAAGTTAGCCGGAAATATTATTTGAAAGTAATAGATATATTTTTTGTTACCAAGAAAAGTAATAGTCATCACAATAAAGATTAAAACAAAAGTGTACGAATCAAATTTATAAAATGTTTTGGTTCTGAATTAAATTGATATTGATAATAATGTATAAAGAGTCAAGAGTTGTAAGCTAAATTCTGAAAAAAAAGTTTAATATTGGGAATTTGTTTATCCTTTCTGATGAGAAACTGTAAATTTAATAACAAGAAAAAGGTTAATAAACAAACGGATGCGTATTATTAGTTTATTACCATACAACGTAAAAGAAAACAAGACCATAATACTTATTTCTAAGAATATTATTTAGATACTTTCTCTATTGATGAGTTAATAAATTATAGTATCATATAATAATGAGATCAGGAACAAGATATACCAACGAGTCGACTCGGCGGGAATCGCTCGGACATAGTTTTTCTATCAAGCGAGTTGATCGCTGAGCCAACCAGTTCTGTCGACTCGCCCGACTCGGGTATCGTCCTGATCGTGAGTGATCCGGTTTTGTCAGAAACGACGTAGTATTTGTCCATATCTACGCCGTGACATGCCTTAAAGGGAGTGTTTGACTGTTTCTGTCTGAACATTTGACTTTATGAGTTTCTGTAGAGTGCCTGAGATCTTGTTCGATGATTGTTTCTTTTTCGACGACGACGTCGTTTCTGGCTGTAGAAGAGGAGGATGGTGCGGCATGGACGTGGATCTAGCGGAGGAGGAGATGGCTGAGTCGAGTTGGCGATTGAACGAGTTGAGCTCGAACGAGTCATAGAGTGTGCTTTCGCAATCCCATACCTTCTTGTTCTTCACCTTATAAACATTAATCTATTCTTGATTTTGTTTCAGATTCTTCACCACCTTCTTGTGCTGAGTTTCCATATTTTTAGTGATTTCTGATCTTTGAATGGAATTTTTATCTGTAGAAAGTAGATTATGAACTCAATATGAGACAAGTAATCATGTATTAATTAGTTCATTATAACAGTTCATGGAAACAAATTATATGAATAAAGTTATCACTTTCCATACTATTAAAAGCAGATTTCATGAAGAAAAGAAACAGGATAACAAAGTTATCACTTTCCATACTATTAAAAAATGACCTTAGGGTATCATTATCCCTGATATCCCAAATGAGTTTCTTAACAATATTTTATTACTAAACATAGATTAAGAAACATTCTTAAGAAACTTAATGGTTTTAATGGTGTATTGCTAAAACCGTATTGGGTTTCTTATAAAAAAAAAACTTTTTGAATAAATATGTTTTATTTATGACAAATATAATTATTTGATAACAACATTCATAACATTAACACAATTGATAGAAAATTTTGATTATTAAATAAAACATATGATTATTAAAAAAAAAAACATAGGATAACTCAATTAATTGGATAACTTCCTCCAAAAGTTTGCCATATATGCTCAACCAAATCCAATTTCAACTGAAGATGAATTTTACTATCCCGTACTCTTAGTCGAGCAGCCATCATATTAGGAACGTTTGATGGCATATTCGTAGAAAACGTATTATCGACATTACCAGATTGGCTTCCTTCTCCTTGTTCGAAATCTGAAACATCAAGTAGATTGTATCTGTTTCTTTCGTCTTGTACTATCATATTGTGTAGTATGATGCAAGCTCTTAAAATCTTTCCGATTTTAGCCTTATCCCAAAAAAGAGCAGGATTTTTAACATTGACAAATCGAGCTTGCAAAACCCCGAAAGCACGTTCCACATCTTTTCGGACAGACTCTTGACGTCGAGCAAAAGCACGTGCTTTTGCTCCTTGTGGAAGTGAAATTGATTGGATAAATGTTGCCCACTTTGGATAGATACCATCTGTTAGATAGTATGCCAGATTATATTCTCTTCCGTTTTAGAAAGTTTGATTAAAAGAATCATAGAAATATCGATTAAAAGCATCATCAAGTGATCCTTCATTATTGTTATTGGATGATGAAGCCATAATAGCAATAGAAATAGAAGAAGAAGAATTGAAGAAGAATAAGAATAAAAACGATTAAGCAAATAAGAGAAATATTTTGGAGAAGATGATATAGAGAACAACAATAAAAGAAGAAGACTGAGATATGTTTGTTTCCTCAAACCGTTTATTGCAATTATATAGACAAGCCTAGATATTTTTTTATATATAATTTGTGTAGATGAGAGGAGGATGCGTCGATGAAATTTGGTTCTTCGTCGAGGAGAAAAACATCGGATGTATCGATGAAACTGTGTAAAACAAAGAGAGATAATTGACAAATAAAACTTCTCTTTCCTTTTATTTGTTAAACCAATACTCTTATGCCACGTTGCAATAAGAAACACTCTTATTTGTTCTCAAATAAGAATCAACTTTTGCCCTTTACACTCATTTTCTTATTTTTTTGTTTTTTTTAATTGCTTAAGAAACCAAGTGAGTTATTGCGATAATGATGCTCTTATTATATTATAAAAAAAATTAAATTATTGAACAAAACCTGAAATGAAAAACTCACAATTTCCTATCTTTCCCATAACCTAAAAAAAACTCACAAAACAAAACATGACCTTATCCATAATGAAGCCTAGAGTTACCATGAGACAATGGATTCTTAACGAAACAACCAAAACACTCAAAACATGATATTCAACGTTTTCAAACAACAATCCACAGTCCACACATGTATCTGTTAAACAAATTAGCAACGAATCCATGAAGATTTTTGAGATTTGTTGAGAGCGAGCCCATGTACTGTATATACTAAATTTCAACTCTGTTGATCAAGGACACGTGTACTCACTCACTCACATACTAATCTATTCTTAAATCAGTCTCTCTTTTCCCGCCGAGGAGACGGTTATGAGTTGTCTACCGTAAGAAGTATACACTGTATCGCAGAGAATTACTCACGTCTGTAACAGAATACTCACGCGCACTCTGCACTTCGTCTTCTACCTTGACAGCAAATTGCCAGAAACTTTCCTCTCGGCGACGAAGATGAAGTGTATCTCGTATTTTCTTGACAGCTCTATGGAACACGAGAATCTTCCGGTGATTGTGGCGGAGACTGGTTGGCCCAGTGAGGAGGTAGATGCGAGATGGCTGTACAGTGAAATGTTGCTGAAAGCATTGAGAGCTCAAGGAGGTGGAACACCATTGGGGAAAGAAATTGCTGTTTCAGAGGTTTATATCTACAAGCTTGCTGAGAATTATGCTAATCTTGGGATGAATTGGGGACTTGATGATCGTAACATGACTGACAAGTACAGCTCTAAGTATCTGCTTCTTTGGTCTTATCTGGAAGATTTTTTAGTTTTCTGCTGCGTAGGGATGTGTATGGAAGTGGTCATACTCGTAAGGGAGATTATCGGTCAATTGATGACAAAACTGACCGAATTAAGGAAACTGGTCAGAGAAGTATGGCAATGGCGCAGACGAGCAAAAGCACTCCTGTTGCGATTGGAAGAAATTGACAGAGCAAGAGAAGCAATATTGATACAGTGTGAAGAAATTCTAACCACATTGATACCATTTCGAGAAGATGCAAAAATCAAATTGGAAGAGATCCAACAAATGAGGTACTTGGTTCTTTTGATTTATTTTAGAACCGATTTGGAGAATGTGTGTGAGAAAATATAAGTACGTCGTCCTATGATCGACTTTTATTTGGCTTCGATACTGAAGTTTTTAGCCATCAAATTTGTTTGTTTATTTGTTTATTTGTAACAAACAATAGAATAAATAGAAACCTGTTTTTTTAAAAAAAAATAGAATAAATAAATAAATTAAAGTAAATTGAACTGATACATTTTTCAGATATTCCCTTTTTCCGTGACAGTATATAGAATGAATAAATTTTTATTCAATAATATTCAAATAACAAACGAATTAATGCAAGTAATTAGTTACATACAGTTACAACAATGAACCAATCAAATGGATAAATGTAGAATTCTCGAAACTTTCTCGGACAAAGAGTAGTAATATCTCTTTAATTAACAGCAGTGCAGATCCTCCGGATTTGACCAGCTGAGCCAGTGAGTGTCTGAATATCTCCCATCTTGATCATTGCAGCTGCGTAATCAGACGCGAATCGAGCTGTGTTTCTGCTATATTCCGACACAATATTGTCTGTAGAAGCCCCGGTTCCGAACAAAACCTGATCGGTCGCCAAAAGTCCTTTCTTCTGCATCAAGTTTCTGTAATAGTTATTGTCGAACGAATTTGGTGTCACTTGATCTAGAGGTGCTAGGGTCGTATCTCCACCTTCTACCGGACAGCGACGCTTACGTGTGCTAGAGAATCCGGCATCAATGTCGCTCGAGTTGTCGTAAAGCCTTTGCTTGAACGTGACGCATTGAGCTTGCCCTAAGGTGTGAGCTCCTGCAAATAGAAGTTGCTTGTGTCACAAGAAATTTCTTAAAATATAGTAATTAAAACAAATTAGCGAGTAAGAATTTGTTTTTGGGGACTGACCTGAGAGAGCGACGAGGTCTCTAGTGTTGAGACCTTTTCGAAGGAAGAGATCAGAGAGTTCGTTGAGGCTTGCCGTGAAGTTGGGGAGATCGCCGCTGTCTGCAATAGCTCTAAACGCGGCGGTGGAATCTCTCCGACCAACCTTTACTGCGTATCGTGGACCTCCGACCTATTGATGACACCAAATTTACATATTAAAGAATTATTAGAACTACGAGAAAACAAATTGAAAAAGCTGATGTATAATGCATATCGTATGACCTCAATTTCTTTTATCTTTACGTTTAGATGTTAATGTTATAATAGATAGTGTTTATTTTTTTCTCAAATAAAATACTTTAGAGTTTTAACATGGAGACTTGTAAAAATAAAAGTTGTATATGCAAAATTCAAACACAAAATGGAATGAACAATTCATTCAGTACTTACATAAGATTATGTTAAAAATGAAATATATATTTCTTACAAATATCAAAAATAAAATTTAACCATGTAAATATATCTGACATATGTCAATGCGTATGGCTACAGATACTGATAAATACTTACGTATTCAGAAGCGTCTCTAGCGGCAACGGCAATGATATCAGCACAAGAAACGACACCAGGACAGACTCTCTCAACAGCAGATTTGGCTTGATCAATAACTTCAAATCCTCTCGCTGATTGAAAGTTTGCTAACGCATCTCTCTCACTCTCCATGGTAGGAGTTGCCACAAGCATGACCGATGCATCACAACCCTACAAAAAAATACAAATTTTAGAGCGGTCCATGAACACACACGCATGTTAGATCAAAATGTTAATGACATACATTTACGAAGCAATCGTGGAAATGGAGACGGATGAGAGAAGCAGCCATTCTACGTTCGCGGCTGATGGCGGTTCGGATTGAGGATCGGATCGTTGAGAGAGCATTTGGACATCTTTGGTCGTAGAAAGTAGAAGAAAGTTGTGCTTGGCAGAAACAAGACAAGCTTAGCAACAACACAAGAATCTTGAAGATGGCCATTTTGTGTTATTACAAGAACCTTTTGTTAATTTGATGAGTAATCTAACAAATTTTGTAAAGAGCTAAATTTAGAAGTGATCGATGAATTTGAAGATTCAAATATTTGATGTGAGTTTTAGAAATGAGACGAAATGTGTCTTATATATATATATAGGAGCGAAATAGTCAACTGCGGACCCTTTTAGCTGCGGGAGCGCGTGGAAACCACCCATATGACCTTGTCCAAGAATTGCCTTTTCTTCTTTTAAGATCAAATCAAATATTTCATTTTATTTTTATTATTGTGCTTAATAGTGAAACGATATAAAAAAAATGATTACGTATTTACGTTTTTATATTGGATTCAACAATCAGAATTTATAATTGTTTTTTATGATGAATATAAAACTCTAATATACTATACTATATATGTTTTCAAGCGGACTCACCCATTGAAAATATATATAATTTGTAGTGTTTATTCGTGGTATAATTGGTTAATTCCCCTTCTTCGTCTTTATTTACTCTTGCATTACTTAGCATTTGTCAAAAACTGAAAAAGGTCTCCGAATTAAGTTTAGATCAATGGAAAGCTGGTCTGCGTTTACCAATCGAAAACTTAGTAAAAATATAATATTAAACCTACGCGAAATTTTGATAATTGACTTTTTGACTTTGAAAAAGTAGCGAGAGAATCTTTAATTAGGATAATGCGAGGTCAAATTGTCCATACCATGCCGAGGTTGCTTCTTAACTTGTTCTGCTTTGCTTTCCTCTTTAGGTAAGTTCTCGCTATTACTTGTTACTAGCGTTAGATAATAGCAATAAATTAGTGACGCAACAAAAAAACGAAATTGTAATAAATTAAGAAATTTCTATACTTTATAGTATAGAATGATAAGGTTAATGATTTTACGTTATATCCTGCGCACAATTAATTAAGTTTTATTTTATAAAAGTTGCGTCTCAAGATTTATCATTATCAAAATATACAATATTCAGATTTTCATGACACTATTTTCGGCAGATATGATATTATATAGTTGAACCAATGGTTAGGTTCGTAACTTTTAAACTGTCAACCAAGAAATCAAATAATTATGGTTTTTTTCTGTAAATCATATACCACTAAAGTTGTGTCCCACTTGCAACCAAATTAAGTGATGAATGATTCGATTGGTAGACAAAAAAAATCACAACGTAAAAGATTAAAAAAAAACAGAAATAAAAGCGCTAAAACGAGACCACGGTACTAATTAACGACCGTATATAGCGATCGACATTCCAAAATTTCAACAAATTTTATCAAAGAGTTAACTAGTGATGAATCAAATTTGAGGGCAAAAGCATAAAGATGGGTATATGTAGTTCGATCAGGAAAATGAAGTTTTAATATTATCATGTTATTGGTGTAAATGTGTAATAGTTTCTACATTCTAGCCCACAAAGACTCGACTATGGGATTTTAGTTTAAAGCGAAAAAGGGAATTGACAGCGACAATACAGAGAGCTATCTGATCAGTTCTATCGCCATTGACCGTGCCTAGATTGCTTTCGTCAGCACCAAGAACTGACAGCGTAACTGCATAGGGCATTGCAAGTCTAATTAATCATCCAATTAATAGTTTTTTTTTTCGCAATATGTAGCTCAATTCCTTCTTTTTCTGTCAACAGCTCAATTCCATTTATATTTTCTAAAATATATATTACGTCGTCAAACTAATTTGGCCAAACAGATCAAATTCAAAACGTGTTTCATCGATTTTTAGACGTAAGTATGGCAATGAACTTAATTTTTCCTTGTGATCATTATTTTATAATACTGTGTTTCAAATTTTGACTTTTAATTTTCTAGTAGTCAATTATTCGTTTCAAACTGATCGAACTAAATAATTGCTGGTTAGTCTTCAGATCAGAACTTCAACCTATATTATTGTAAGAATAAACTAATCGCTTTAAGCTCTTTTGATTTATTTTAGAAACTGGGTTACTTGTTGGTTTGACTGGCTTTTGGTTACTGCTACTTCTACTACTCTTTGTTGTGTGGGTTGAAACGTTTTGATCACATATCTAACAGAAACAATGGACTAGTAAGGGGATTGATGAGAAAAGAAAAGGGAAAGGACCAGACAAGTGATCAGAATACTAATCTGCAGAGAAAGAGTGATCAGAGAAGCAAGGGAAATGATCAGAGGAGAAGAGGAAAGAATGGAAAACAAGGAGAGACTCGCAGAGGATTACCGGAGAGGTTGTCAAGAATTTTTATCAAATGTGATAGAATATCGAGATGCTGTTTTCCATTGAGAGAATTACTTAGGCAAGAAGCAGCAGTGAAGATTCAAAGAATATGGCCAAGGGTAGGATCATAACTCAGTCAGTCCTCCCATGGAGCCAACATTTTAGAGATGATAGAATCTTATGATAAAAAAAACAATGATTTCATTTGGGTCTTGAAGACTAAACTCTATAATTGGATTAAAAAAAAAAAAAGAACCAATAAGAGGAAACGATAAATCAAAGTTTGTTTGTTTGGTAGCTTAAAGCTATCTCCTTCTCTTTCAAGGCTATTCTTCTAAGTGTAAGACGAACCTCCATTAGTTTAAGATCACATGCTCGTGCTTGCTCTTCTACGGACATTTCTGAGCTTCTAGGGACAGCAGAGAGTTGTTGAGTCTCTTCGTGAATGACAATCTCATTCATATGAGACGTTGTGCTTGCACCGCCATGAACTGCTCTATAAGCAGACGTAGCAGATGAACTTTCCTTTGCAGATAACTCGGTGTTTGACCCATGCGGAAATGCAAAATCATTGATAAATCTTTGCACCGATATCAATTGTTTCATAAGCAGTCGTAGCAGATACAATTTCCTTTGCCGAATACTCTTAAACGATTTCTCAAAGGAACCAAGCTGATCACTATAGACCTGTAAATCACATCATTATATATAGTTTTTTTTTTTTAGTTGTAAAAAGAGAGAGAGAGAGAGAGAGAGGTTGAGCAGAAATCATTTGAAAATTCAGAGTACTTACTACTGCAAGATCATCGACAGAAACATTCTGGCCCGTGGCATTCTTTCTCTCAAGAACCTAGAGAAGAAAAAAACAGAGTAAAAAAATTACAGAGCAATAGCAAGAAAATGAGCTAACCCGTAATGAGTCAGGTTGAAGTTTGGTGAAATCACAATCTGAGCTACAAATTCTGTGCCGAAAGGCTCAACCTTTTAAAGACAAACGAGTGACGAGACAATTCAACAAGTGTTGTTAAATTGTTAAACAAGGAACTCAGATTCAATCCTGTCTCTGTTTCAGATTTTCACAGAGGTTCAGGAAAGTCCCAAATTTCAAGTGTAGGAACAAAAGAGAAACAAGGAAACGATAAAATCAAAAGGCCAATTTCCTATGAAACGAGCATAAGCAGAGCCATGTGACTATGGGAGACAGAGATAGAGAGAGAGAGAGAGAGAGAGAGAGAGAGAGAGAGAGAGAGAGAGAGAGAGAGAGAGAGAGAGAGAGAGAGATAAATCGAACCAGATTGGCTTCGGCTTGACGTTCCCCAACGCTTCGTCGAGCCATACCTAACCGCACCATAGGATTTTGCAATCTATGAGCCACTCGCGAAAGGATTAGGGTTTGTGGTACAGTTTTGAATTTCAAAACTATAATTGGTTTAAACACTTAATAAAAGAAATCACACTTAAAAAATGTGAAAGTTCACCCAAGTAAAAATGTAAATACATTGATAAAAAGGAAGTATTTATCTTAATCATTTCGATTCAGATTAGACGACTATTGAGTATTGAATATGTATGTATATTTGAAACTTTAATTTTTGGTATTTTCTTAATTAAATAACAATCTATTTGAAGAGATGGAGTATTTTTTAAGAAAAGGTAATTTAGTTAAATAGAAAGACAAAAATGTGGAATTGAAGCATTTGAGACATAGATGAAGTATGTTTTTTTTTTCCTATTTAATTTTCATAAAGTATCATAAAATACATAGAACTACTAATATTTTACAGACTGGCATGTATAATTCAAGAGTTGAAATCCCTATATGTTAAAAAACCATCGAAAAAATATAATCAAAGTAGAAATAATTATAAATAATTTATCCAAAAATAAAGGAATCCAACTCGATAAAACATATAAATTGGCAGAAACGAAACGCTTATCAATGCACATATCAAATAACGAATGAAGACAAAAAAATGAGTATAAGTTCTTTAATCTCTATAGCTTACGTAAATAAAATCATAACTAAACGTAAACAAAATCATTAATCTCTATAAATGTTTAGAGCATATTATGATGGAACATTTGGATACAAATGCTAGATGAGCAAACAAAAACGAATAGGCAAGGATTTGATTAGTAATGATTCCCTTTCCCATATCTATAACCTCAATTGTAGCTGTTTAGATGCGAAGCTATAGCAAATGTCTTAGTTAGTGTGTTTCGAGATGAAACTGATGATTGCATCTAATCCAAGAAACCTAAGTCATAAATCAAAGGCTCACTAAAGATATAATTAAACGAATCTTTCACATTCAAAAGCAGCAACACATGAAATCCTAAACCAGTCTAATTCTAAGTCCGGTTCGATTCGACCCAAAATCTATCAAAAGGAGCTTATGCCTTATCAAAGGACCGGGCCTGTTTGTGAGCTTTAAGCCTATAAACCAAGTCGACCCAAATAACTATGTAATTAGGTTAGTTTGTTTACTTAACCAAATATATATAGGGAAAGATTACGTATTTCGGAATTGCTCCTTCTCAGTTGAGATAGCTTCTGGTCTACGGTAAGTTTTTCTTTGTGGGTTGAACATATGATAAAAAAAGGAACCCTTAGGTTTTTGCTTCTTCTTTTTTTTTTTTTTAATTTTTGGGTTTAGGATATAGAAAATTAAAAGGGAACATATGATAAAAACATCGAAGAACGCTACAGAAAATTAAAAGAACATTCTCTCAGCTTTGATGAAAAGATTATTGATTCTATGGTGAAGGTCTTTGCTGCCACTACAAGGCACGACTCATATCGGCCTTGGCAGAATCGTGAGACTGAGGAAGGCACCGGATCGTGATATTTAGATTGTTAAACTTTTTGGATTGTCATTTGCACAGTGGATTGATGAAACCCTTCTTGTTTGTCATGTCTTTTTGAAGGATTTGCCATATCTGGAAAAAGGATTCTAACCTGCGCACATGTCGTTGACGTCGTGAACCCATGCACATTTATCGACGTCTAGAGGAACAATTCAACTACTATATACAAGGCCAAAGTTACAAAGATTTCACATGAATGTGACTTGGCTATTTTGGAGGTTGCTAATGAAGATTTCTGGGAAGGTATGTCTGCATTATACTTTACAGCAGACATACCACTTGTAGGAGAAGCCGTAACTGTTCTTGGGTTTCCCAAAGGTATGATTGGATTACATATGAGAATATAAAGGTATACATATGTTACAATTTATCTTAAATGCTTTGGTTTCTTTGAATGAAGGTTATGAGTCTCAAGTCAGTAAAAGTGGGCTTGTAATTGGGATCCAGTTCAAGCATTACACCCATAGTCAGACTGAGCATTTGGTTATTCTTGTAGACGCCCACATTATTAGTGGGCACAGTGGAGGTCCGGTAGTTGTGCAAGGGAAAGTTATTGGCGTTGCTTTCCAGAGTTTTGACTTTGATAAGGTTCAGGTGTATATTAGGTAATAAGCTGTGCATAACCTTTTTGTGCTTATGTTTAATTTTCAAATGGATTTCTCTGACATTTAATTTGTGGTCTTATGCAGCTCTGTAATTCCAACATGCCTTGTGATGCAGTTTCTTTCTTCTACTGAAGAAAGTCAACAACTCTCTGCCTTGAGCTCATTGGGCTTAACTTTCACGCTGAATTCTAAAGAGACAGGAGTAGTAATCGATAGAATCAGCTCCCTCTCCGGTGCTCATAAGATTATGTACCCTTTTGACATAATGCTTGCAATTGACAACATTGCAATAGGAAGCGATGGGAGAGGTAATGATACTTATCTTTCTTTAGTTGTTCTTCATAAATGTTAACTTATCATTTTGATTTTTTCTAGTTGTTCTCGTATATGTTAACTTATCCCTTTGATGCAGTCCCTTTTCGGAGAGACGAGCGCATTGACTTTCGATACCTGGTTTCTTTAAAGAAACCATGTGAATCTTTGTTGATTAAGTTTCTAAGAAGTGGAGAAGTTCATGAGTGCGTTGTGACGTTAAAGCCGGTATGTTTGACTTTTCTACACATTTTAATTAATCTCTTTTATACGTTTTGCCATCTGTATAAATTGTTTACTGTAATACACATTACATTTTTTAATTATTCTCAATTGTGTATCAGGTAACACCACATTTGAAGGTGCAAAAATAGTACAACCGTCCAAAATACTACATATTTGGAGGTTTAGTTTTTGTGCCTTTCAGCCAGTCTTACATGGACGATTTTGTTGATCAACTCCCTCGGGATGCTCTCTTCAAGACAACTGTATCAGAGGCAAAAGAATTAGAGGCTGGAGAACTGGTCATGCTTTCTAGGGTATGTTAATCTTTATCTTAGAGTTATAAATGTTTTCTCGTATGACATTATACTGTTAATCTAAAAGTAAGTTTTGTTTCTTGATGTAGGTATTGAGACATGACACCAACCGTTATTACGAACACTTGGAAGATCATCAGGTAACTTCTTACTTGTTTTTGAGTCTTTAACCAAACCTTTTTTTTAGTGTTTTGAGAAGAAATTATATTTGCTTGGAACAGGTCTACAAGGTGAATGGAGTGAAAGTGAAGAGCTTGAAGCATCTTGTTGAGATCATAGAGCAATGCTGCATGGAGTATCTGACTTTGGATTTACAAAATGGAGAAGTTGCTGAAGTCCATTATACTACTGCCAAAGAGGCAACCTCTGAGATCATGGAAGTCTATAGGATTTTCTACTCCAAATCGAAGATGCTGTGACTAGTTAACTATTTTGTCAACTTAGGCATTGACTATTTTGTTAACTATTTTGCCAACTTAGGCATTGACTATTTTGTTAACTATTCTCACCAAAACCGCAAAATCACATTTTTCCGCCAAACCGTAAAATCATGTTTTTCCTTTAAACCCCAAAACCACTTTTCCAGCAAAAAACGTAAAATCACGTTTTCCCACCAAAACCGCAAAATCACGTTTCCCACCAAAACCGCAAAATCACGTTTTCCCACTAAAACCACAAATCACATTTTCCCTCCAAAATCGCAAAATCTTGTTTTTTCGATGAGAGACATTTTTTAAAATTAACGGGTCAAATGGGTCAACTCATTAACCCGTGATCCGTTAAATCATTATGGTCAAAATTAACGAGTTATTTGGGTCAAAACGGATCGGATCAACTCGTGATCCATTTTGACATCCCTACTCATACATTCCCTATTCCCGGCATTCTCCGATCAAGGGCTTTGAGTGACATATATACAAAACGGAAATATTTATACATTTACACTTCAAAAGTGAATGACATTATAATAAACATTACCACGTCAAAAGTGAATGAAATTATAATATAAATTACTCGTCCACTGTGGGATTCGAATTTAAGACCACAAGGTTAGGAACCTCGCACTCTTCCAACTGAACTAGACGGGCAAAGATTTTTGATGGAGAACTCTTCCAGAAACAAACAAACAAACAAGTATCTTAAAATTTATACCCCAGGAAACATAGCTATATATCTTAATACTTTCTTTTGAAGAATTACCAAAAAATAATTTGTATACCTTCTTTTCCTCGAAGACGAACTAGATCGTGATCAACTTTGAGTAAACCAAAAGTTAACCGTCTTTGACCTTTCTCTATAGCAAGGTGCAATGGACTTAACCCATAGGTGTTTAAACTTTCTAGCAAATGATGGCTTAAGATTCATCATCTTCATGGCAAAAGCAATATTTCCAAAAGTATAAGCTACATGAAGAGGAGTGTTTACGAAATTAGGTACGACATCAATGGTTTCAAGAATGAAGTTCTCAATTTTTGATTCATGAAAATGATTATTAGAAGTCCGTGGGCATTGTACACGAGACTACAGCTCCCTATACACCACAACAAAATGGTGTGTCCGAGAGGAAAAACAGAGTCTTAAAAGAAATGGTTAATTCCATGTTGTCCTATTCGGGATTGAGTGACGGGTTTTGGGGTGAAGCCATGTTGACGGCTTGCTATTTATTAAATAGGATTCCTAACAAAAGGAATAAGATTACCCCTTATGAGCTTTGGTATAAAAAGAAACCTAACTTGAACTACCTTCGAGTTTGGGGTTGTAGAGCAGTAGTGAGACTACCCCAACCAAAGATTAAAACTTTGGGAGAAAGAGGTATTGATTGATTCTTTATCGGATATGCTATGCATTCTAAGGCTTATAGGTTCTATGTCATAGAACCTAATGATTCTATTGCGGTTCACACCGTGATTGAGTCAAGAGATGCAATATTTGATGAGACTCGTTTCTCATCAATACCTAGACCAAAAGACTTTGTTCCTAGCTCAAATGAAAATAAGGAAGGAGATAACACACATGTTTCTTCTAGTTCGTCACCTGTGCTCCGTAAGAGCAAACGAGGGAGAATCGCGAAATCATTCGGTTCTGATTTCCAACTTTACTTAATTGAGGGGTCAAGAGATGAGGTTGAATTCCAATACTCATATTGTTATCATGTTGATGAGGACCCTAGGACGTTTAATGAGGCTATGAAGTCTCAAGATGTTATGTTTTGGAAAGAAGCAGTAACTGATGAGATGGACTCTATCGTAGAGAATATTACATGGGTCTTAACTGATCTCCCACCTGGCTGTAAGCCTTTAGGCTGCAAGTGGATCTTCAAGAAGAAGATGAAAGTCGATGGAACCATTGACAAGTTTAAAGCTCGATTGGTGATCCAAGGGTTTAAACAAAAGGAAGGTATCGAGTATTTCGATACATATGCTCCGGTTGCTAGGATTTCTTCTATAAGGTTGTTAATAGCTTTAGCAGCTATTAATGATCTTGTGATCCATCAAATGGATGTTAAAACAGCATTCTTGAATGGTGTTTTGGAAGAAGAAGTTTATATGAAGCAATCTGAAGGATTTATTGTTCCTGGAAATGAGCAAAAGGTGTGTAAGTTAGTAAAGTCACTGTATGGGCTGAAGCAAGCGCCTAAGCAATGGCATCAAAGGTTTGATGAGGCTGTTCTATCAAATGGATTCAAGTTGAATCAAGCGGATAAGTGCTTATATAGCAAATTTGATGATTCTGGTAATGGAGTTATCATTTGCTTATATGTTGATGATATGTTGATCTTTGGTACCAACCTTAGACAAGTGCAACTCACAAAAGAGTTCTTATCATCAAATTTTGCCATGAAAGACATGGGGGAGGCGGATGTGATTCTTGGTATAAGAATCAAGCGTGAGAACAAGGGCTTGTCTTTGACACAATCCCATTATATTGAAAAGGTTCTTAAAAGGTTCCATTATGAGAATTGTTCTCCTGTGAGCACTCCCATGGATGCGAGTATGAAGCTTATGCCTAACACTGGACAAGCTGTATCACAACTCCAGTACTCACAAGTTATTGGTTGTTTGATGTATGCCATGACAAGTACTAGACCGGATATAGCTTATGCGGTTGGAAGATTGAGTAGATATACTAGTAATCCTAGTAATCAACATTGGCAAGCTGTAAGGCGTGTGCTAAAGTACTTAAAAGGAACCATAAACTATGGTTTGTCGTATGTCGGATTTCCTTCAATTCTTGAAGGATACTCTGATGCAAGTTGGATCACCAATGTGGAAGATCATTCTTCTGCAAGTGGTTGGGTGTTCTTGCTTGGGGGAGGTGCCATTTCATGGGCTTCTAAGAAACAAACTTGTATTACAAGTTCGACTATGGAATCTGAATTCGTAGCATTAGAGGCTGCTGGTAAAGAGGCAGAATGGCTAAGGAACTTAGTCTACGAGATTCCATTGTGGCCGAGACCGGTTTCACCGATTTCTATCCATTGTGATAGTCAAGCTACTTTGGCTAAAGCTTATAGCCAAGTATATAATGGTAAGTCGGGACACCTAGGCGTTCGACATAGCGCAGTACGTGAGCTGATCACTCATGGGGTGATTATGTTCGGTCTCAACAGAATCTAGCGGATCACTTAACAAGAGGACTAGCTAGAGACTTGGTGATCAAGTCGGTTAAAGGGATGGGTTTAAAGTCCATATAAAATCTCTAATGGTGAGATACCCAATTCCCCTTTAGTACAACGTTAGAGGCTGAATTCAATGTGGAAAGCTCACACTTAGAGATTGAAGCACTAGTTTATATCATCCCAAAGTAAGTGCTTGAACCTGCAAGAAGGGTTAGGTTGAAGTTCTCTTCTTAATAGATTTTTTGAAAAATTGCATTTGCAGGTGCAAAATGAAAAAATCTACCTATATGAGTATGAGGTGTAGCCGCTTCAAGAAGCTTGGACTTAGTTTCCTATATACTCAAGAATGGATAAGGACACATGGCTTATAATAGTGTCAAGTATAAACACTTAGAGCAGTGTGGAAACTTATGTGTGTATTATCTTCAAGTGTCCAAAGTTAGTTGAAAGGATTCAATCCATGGGACATCCTGATTCTCGGACATTTGAAATGTGTAATTTCACTAAGATGTAAATTCAATCGTCACGATATTTACATTTATTCATGAGTTTGGTTTATGTTTTGGATTATTCTCTGATTCAAAGATTACACTTAAATGGGGGAGGAATGTTATTTATTTAAGTGTTATTAACGGTTATATTATAACCATTGCAATTGTTCGTAAACGGTTACCATGTGGACGTACGGTTGCAAACGTACAAAACCACTTTTGGACCATTATATAATCTGTTCTTTGGATCAAAAACAATGAAAGAAAAATAACTAAAGAAAGAGAGAGATCAACTTGATCAATTTCTAAAAGAATTCTGAGAGAAAAACATAAACAAACACAAAAATCTCTTTGTGTGTCTCTTGGATCATAGCCTAGACCAAGAAGAAAAATGATTGTCTTATTCTACAAGGGATTTCGTGTAATCCTAGGCAAATAAAGGTTGAAATACTCTTTAAGGAAAGTGATCTCTATTCACGATTCAATCATTATCCAAGTTCTTTGTTCACTACTACGCGTTCAATCCCGGAGTACACCACTTTTCTACAACAAACTCTGATGAAGCTTTGGTTTGGAGAGGTCCGCGCAAGAACGCTCTCATCGAACAATTCTTGAAAGACGTCTATTGGGGAGAGATCGATTACCTCGTTGTTGATGCCCCACCAGGAACTTCAGACGAGCACATCTCCATCGTCCAGTACCTTCAAGCCACTGGCATCGACGGTGCAATCATTGTTACAACCCCACAGGAAGTCTCTTTGATCGATGTCAGGAAAGAAGTGAGCTTTTGCAAGAAAGTTGGAGTCCCTGTGCTAGGAGTGGTAGAGAACATGAGCGGTTTAACTCAACCTTTAGCGGATGTCAAGTTCATGAACGTGCTTGCAGATACTGGCATTACCATTGACGTGACACAAGACGTAATCTCTTGCTTAAGAAAGAACGCACCAGAGCTTGTCGACGTCTTTGCTTACACCGAAGTGTTTGACAGCAGTGGAGGTGGTGCAGAGAGAATGTGCAGGGAAATGGGAGTACCGTTTCTTGGGAAAGTTCCTTTGGATCCCAAGCTCTGCAGAGCAGCCGAACAAGGTAAGTCATGCTTTGAGGGTAGCAACAAGTGTTCTGTTAGCGCACCAGCTCTTCAGAGCATCATACAGAAAGTCGTTGCTTCAATGACGATGATAACCGAGTGAAGATGAAGAATCTCCACTAAATAGATCCTTTGGTCGGATCCGTGCAAAGACAATGAATTTTGTTATGAAGGCGTGTAGGCTTTTTGTGTAAGTTATAGGCATTGTCTTCACATGTCTAATAAGATTGTCATTATGATATTGGACCATTTAATCTTGTCGACTTTAATCCGAAAATCAAACTAAATATTGTTGAAATTGTTTTCACCCAAATTGAACTGAAAGACTATAGCTAGACTTGTAGGTCAACAAAAGTAAAATTTTAATTTATTTGTGAGACATTCTTTTTCAATTAAAATTGAATAATAACCAGTTATCTTGAGCCAAGTTTATAGAATAGTGGACCTGATTACTAAATTTCTGGAAAAAAAAAACAGTAAGAAATTCGATATTTCAAAACAAATTCACGGTGAAAATCTGATTTTGAGACTTTTATTGAAATCAACTATTGAGGGTCTGTTGTGATAAATGCATAAGTGGAAGGCGAAAATAGAAAAATAATTCAAAGTCATTGACATATACAGAAAATATGGATCTTTGCTGGCGAAGTTGAAATTATTAAATGTGTCGGAAAATAAAACATCAGTATGGAATAATGAATAATTGAATATGGATTAAAAAAAAAAAGATGTTAAATAATTGGAAAAAGGAGATAAGAGAAAATGGCATAATGCTTGGGAGCAGAGAGCGGGGGATAGAACAAGAATCTTTCTTCGCCGTTGTCTTATCTCATCGAATTTCGCCGTCACCGTCGATTCGTACCGCCGGTTAGTTTGTTCAACCTCTGATTTTAGTTATCTTCGATAGATCGTCCTCAATTGACGTCCTCCTTAGGGTTTCGATCATTATCCAGATACTTATTTCGAATTGAGAGGGTTTTTGTGGATTTGAACTAAGCTCAAGTGGTATGAAAGTATAGTAAGTTCGTCAGGGAGATCTATGATGAAGTAATTGAATTGAAGATTCCTTTCTTCAAAAAAAAAGTTTTTTGATTTTTGATAGATGTTATTACCAAATAGAGTTTGGAAAGAACGTGGATTTGTTGGTGTCTTTCCCTTTGCTTGTTTGGTTTTCCGTTTGAGGATTAACTTCACTAGAAACCTTCTTGCAAGTAGTGCATCTGAGCAATCTGTAAATCTAGGGTGCTTGCTTAGTTTACAACAAACAGATATGCTCTAGGAATTCAAAAGCAATCAATCATCAGATGTGAGAACTAGCTTCTAGGGATGTGTTAGGACTCTTGTGGTTCGAGTGATGCTAAGTACTCAGTCATGAGGCAAGGATATGTGGTCATGTGCCGTTGATCTCTATTGTGGATTTGAATTCTCAGAGTTTACTAGGAGCGTGACTGGCTGACTGCAATTCAATTTGGCGTTCTGAGTTTATTTCCATGTTTTCTAGTTTTCACAAGGTCATGGACGTTTCTGCTAGAAAGTCGCAAAAAGCAGGTCGTGAAAAGTTGAGGAGGGAGAAACTGAATGAGCATTTTCTTGAACTTGGAAATGTACTCGGTAAAGTTTTCATACTTTTTATGTGGATTTAACATTTACATGATTCAATTATATTCTTACATACCCTCTTCTGTTTCCAGATCCAGACAGACCCAAGAATGACAAAGCCACGATTTTAACTGATACTGTTCAGTTGTTGAAAGAGCTGACATCAGAAGTCAACAAACTCAAGTCTGAGTACACGGCGTTGACAGATGAGTCCCGCGAGGTTCAATATTCTTATCCCTCACTCTCTGTAGTTATCTAATTTAAAAAACTATGCAGTCCATATGGCGTGTAGATTTAGATATGTACTTGCGTGTTCTGTCTTTTTATGATATAGATACTTCACCTAGATCATAAGATGCAAACTCAACGGGCTACCTAATTGCTTACAGAATCTGTTTTCTTTAATCAATAGCAAAAAGAACACAGTTTTTTTTGTTCTGTAGTTGACACAGGAGAAAAACGACCTACGAGAAGAGAAAACATCGCTGAAGTCGGATATAGAGAATCTCAATCTCCAATACCAGCAAAGATTAAGGTCAATGTCTCCATGGGGAGCTGCAATGGATCACACCGTCATGATGGCTCCACCACCATCTTTTCCATACCCGATGCCTATGGCTATGCCTCCCGGGTCAATCCCAATGCATCCGTCAATGCCATCTTACCCATACTTTGGGAACCAGAACCCTAGCATGATGCCAGCTCCATGTACTACTTACATGCCTTATATGCCTCCTAATACCATCGTTGAACAACAATCCGTGCATATACCACAGAATCCAAGTAACCGTTCACGGGAACCTAGAACAAAGGCTTCAAGAGAGAGCAGATCTGAGAAAGCAGAGGACTCTAATGACGTTGCAACACAACTCGAGTTAAAAACTCCTGGATCTACTTCTGATAAGGTAAGAGAGTTTGAAAAAGAACTTGTGATCAGTCTGAAGTTAGAAACCCCCTTATTAATAAAAAAACAACTGTATATTGTAGGATACATCGTCGCAAAGGCCAGAGAAGACGAAGAGATCTAAGAGAAACAGCAGCAACAACAACAACTCAATAGAAGAAAGCTCTCATTCTAGCAAATGCTCATCTTCTCCTAGCGTCCGAGACAGCAGCTCTTCCAGTAGTGTAGCTGGCGGCCAAAAACCTGATGATGCAAAATGACCAAATGATGATCGCAAACGGCAGCGTGTCGATGAGTATATGATACGAGTACAAAACGCAGTCGCTGTTTTGAACTGCGATTTGATGCAATATCTCAACTGATTTTATAGGTCTGCTTAGTTACTTCTACAAAACACAGCTGATTTGTAATCTCCAATAATTATATACTAATAAATTAAATAAAGTTATATCATGTCAAATTCTTCTTACATTGTCACATCAACATGATAGAACATGGACTGATGAAAAAGATCCTAATAAACAATCATCTAAAAAACGGTATCATATTAAACAACAGCATCAGAGAATCATATCAAACGAAACTCAGGAAGAGCATCATATCAAACGAAACTCAGGATTAAGTAACAAAATCCTAATATCATATCATATATATCACAGTGATTCGATCGTTCGGTACTATCCATGGCACTTCCTACACCTCAATGACCACAAAATCATTAATTAAAAGGAATATCGCACTTAGATCACAGTATCATATCAAACGAAACTCAGAAAGAGCATCATATCAAACAAAACTCGATCATGAAAGCATCATATCAAACAAAACTCATGAAGGAGTAATATCACTAGATTCAGGAAGAAGTAATATCAAACAAAACTCAGGAAGAAGTAACAAGAGCATCATATCACATCACAGTAGTATCCATGATCACAAAATCATAAAGTTTTGCATAAATTTTTAGTTCCTTAAATTGGGATTGTGCTTTGGTTGTACAAAGGTAAGCAAAACTTTGTAATGCAATTTAGTTATGGGCATTAAATTTGGCTTGGTTTTGAAATTTTGTATACCACCTTAAAAAATTTTGCTTTTGTGTTTCTTAGTTTTCTATTATTTTCCAACACAACTAGCAAAGTCTTCTAGATGAATCAATTTTATATGACCAACTTCATTATTTCAATACAAAGTCATAGTTGAAAAATATAATCATGCAATATGTGGTGACTGTCACACATTACAACATTATGCTAACATTGCGACAAGCAAAAAAAACCTTTAATTCCACAAACTAACTAGTCAATCTTTTAAATCAATCATTGCATATTGTATGTTATTTATCTTTTATAATTTCTCTATCAAAATCAAAAACCACAAAAGGAACAATGGACAGAAAACATTAATGATTGATCCAAGTCTATAAAATATTTTTTTTTTGGCATCTGATATTATGAACACATTAGAGAAGAGAATATATAAACAAATACCCATATATATCTAGATAACGTACAGGGTCTGCGATGATCATAACACTGCCATATCTCAGTGAATTTACATTCTGGTATGCAACATTTTCTCTCAGACCAATGGTCTTCATAAGACCAGTAAGCTGTTTATTTGCAGCACGGTTTTTTTGGGTGGCTTTCCTGACATTTAATGGGTTTTCCTCGGACTTGGTAGATACCATGATGGTGCATATTAGCGTTTGTGCCTATGCCTTTATCTGAAGTTAAATCAGTAAATCAATAGCCAAATTCTTCTTAAAAAACTAATAAATAAATAACGAAGGATCAAAAGTTCACATCAAAACTTGTTGTGCTCTAGAATCAATAGTCTTATTTTTAGGTAAACACGGGTAAAAAGTCAAACTACTTACAATTTGATTCTTAGAAGATTTTCCTTCTGCTAAAACTAGAACACATTTTTTAGCGTTCTTCTCTCCAGCTTCAGGCGCATCACATAGACCTTCTAGTTCCACATCTTCCAACTCACGCAGTCTTGTTAATATTCCACTATTAGACACTGAACAAAAAGTAAAGACAATTAATATAATGGATTCAAAACCTGATACACCCAAAACAAACAATCACATACCTTCTTGTAAATGAGAAGGAGATAGGTCACACTCGAAACTGCCTGTTATAACAAACTTGTGTTTGGCTATAACTTGCTTCTTATTATCGTGCCATTTGAAGCAAGAGTTAAAATAGTAAAATAAATTGAAATTTAGTCTTACTTGATTGTGTATATCAAGATTTATAAGGGATTGTTATCATAATAAAGGAAAATATATGATAGACTTTGTTAGGATTATCGTGAAATGAAATTTTTAGAAAAAAATCAGATGATGACGGATGTGTAACTAGTTTTGGTTATATAAGTATACATCACTCTGTATCTATGTTTAATTATAAAGTTTAGAGTCGAGACATAGTATATGTCTATGATCTTAGTATGTTTGCTTGTTGAACACGTAAATTTCTGGGGATCCATGCAACGTATTTTGGAATGCAATAGAATTGTGGTGAGCTACAGTGGTATTAACCATCAATTTTGAGACTATGATAATCTGGCCGAGGACACCTATACAGAGAAATGATAGCCTTTTTTCAGGCTTGACTGAACGATAAGATCACCAACATCATCTGGTATCACACAAAAATAATGGATACCAAACAATATATAATAAAAAGATCTAAGTGATAATTAGTCTTTGAGTGAACAATAAGATCACCAATATCATATGGAATCACACAGAAACAATGGATATCAAACGCTATAGAATAACAAGATCTAAGTGATAACTAAGTACAAAAGATGAAATCTAAACAATGGAAGCAATTAAGCAAACGTTAGTTATAACATTTTGTAATACATTTTAGTTATGGACATTAAATTTGGTTCCCTTTTTGAAAATTTGTATAGGCACTTTAAATCTAAACGTTAACCATAAAGTTTTCTTATAGCATTTTAGGTTTTAAAATTGGTTTTGTGCTTTGGCTGTGCATAGTTAAGCAAACTTTTGTGATACATTTTAGTTATGGACATTAAATTTGGTCCGTTTTTGAAAATTTGTATAGGCACCCTAAAATCTTTGATGTTGTGGTTAGCTAGGTTACTATTATTTTGCAACAAGACTAGCAAAGCCTTGTGCTTGAAATCCTTCTCATGTGTGATTTTGTTTTTTTTTTTAGAAACTCACAAAGATAGATTTGATTTTATATTAGAGTCAATTGGAAGGATAAACATTGATTTGAATGTAATATACAAAGACAGAATTATGAAAAAAAAATTGATGAGATGAAATTTTAAATCTATACTATTTTTTTAAAATACACTTATTTATAAATAAAATAGCTAAATTATCCAATTTACAATTTTTTTTTTTATCGAAGATTGTTTTACATTTTGTTTTTAAGCTTGGATTTCATTACTCTTAGTTTAAGTGTTCATGTTTTACGTTTATATTTTTAATAAGTATGATTATTTTCATAAAAGTATTAGTGTGCTTTTTACATGATCTGTTACATTTTTCAAGTTTGATTATATTGTCTAAAAATATTGAATTAGTTAAGTATGTTCAAGTTTGGCCATGAGAAGAGTTAAACCGCATTTGATGATGAATTCAACAACACAAACAAGAGTAAAGGGATTCACAAGCTTGATCACATCTTTAGCATTTTACCAAATTCTAACACAAGACCATGAAATAAATCTCGATAGATCCCAAATAGATTATGAAAAGAGATAGATACATAGTATTACTAGGAAGAGGTATATTTACCAAATTTTCTTGACTGATTCTTTATGAATTATCTCTGTTTTGATTCTCTGTTTTTTTAGTAACCATTGAGGATTTTAAGGAATCTTTTATACTTTGTTCAAAAAAAAATAGGTATCTTTTATACTATAAAACAGAAGTCATTTGACAATTCTGTATTTGACACATGTCTTTTTCTTTTAAAAAAGAAAATTTATAGTATAAAACAGAAGTCATTTGACGATTTTGTATTTGACACATATTCTTTAAAAAAAAAGTATATTTTTTTCTTATTTTTAAGAATAAAAACAATAAAAAGAACAGTTTATTTTTTCATTTTATCCCACTTTCTCATTCCTATCACCACCCTTTTTTTTTAAAAAAAAATCTTTATCTGTTTAATTAAAATATTTTATATCAAAAATAATTATTATTTCACATTTTCTAATTAACATTTTATATTAAAATAAATAAAATCCCCTGCATGATGGGGGGTATAATACTAGTTTGATATATATGAGATATTATGTTGTTATTCTTAATCTAAATGCAACTGTTTTTGGATTAGATCCAAATTTCTATACGCATGCAAATTTACTATAAAACCAAAATTGAATTCCAAAAACTTTAGATTCAAACAAGGAGTAAATACATATATATATATAAATAATAATAATATGTTTGATTTTTTTTTTAAAATTAATTAAAAATTATAGTTTTAATTAAAATCAGTATAAAAATATTTTATCACATGTAAAAAAGGTTTTCAAAAAGGGAAAAAAAAGATGTGTATTTTTCAATTTTAAATCATAAATAAGTTATCTTTCAAATTATCTCAATACAAAATAAATGATAATTTTTATTGTTATTATTTGTCGAATTAATTTTTAAATATTACAACGTGTTTCACCTCAAAGTGTCATCATCTCGCATGACGAATTATGATTTTTGTTTTAGGTTATGTTAATTTTTGTTTCTAACTTACAAAGATAAATGTTTATGGCTCCTACTTCTGGCTAAGTTTTACATGTTAAACAATTAAATTTTTTGGGCTAACTTATTTAGTAAAATCGAGGAATTCCTATTTGGAATCACTCTTCCTCCTTTTATTAGTACCAAAAAAACATTGCAAGCACATCAACAAGAGCAACAGTTTTTTTTCCTTTCTTTATAATCGAACACTTTTCTGTACAAAATCTAATATAAATAGCTTCCAACAGTCTTCCACTACTTCTCTAACCAAACGATTTTAAATTTATGCAGAATCCCAAACCCCAAACTACATTAACTTTTTCTTTTTCTTTCTAGAAATGCAGAATAAAAAAAAAAGAAAAGAAAATGGTATAATATGATTGCATTCTACAAGCTATTGCTCTCAACCGGTTGAACATGTTGGCCTTCTCCTCTGTCATCGTTTGTCATCTTTTTAAGGGATCGGTATTGCAGCCGCACGTTGTCTCCACTTTCGACAATCCTCAATAGATACTTAATATCGGAAAACAAATGAGAACGGATTAGTTGGAGAAACTCAATAGCTCTCATTAACCTACGAAGCATAGTTTTGTTTCATCTCTTATAGTTTATTTACCAGCCATTGAGACATTGAGATGTCACAATTGCTTCTTTTCCAACAAACTTTTCCTGGGTTCTCCGGTTTCCCTGCATGTGGTGAAATGTGTTTCATAGCACTAAAACCAACTAATTAAAAACTCGATTTAGTATTTAATCTACTAGTGCTTTTATTAAAAACTGTAAACGTATGTTTGTAATACTGGTACAACTAGAGAAAAACTATGAAATAATGTTTGTACTACTGGTACAACTGGGGTAAAACTGGGAACAACTAGAGTAAAACTGTGAACGTATGTTTGTAATACTGGTGCAACTAGAGAAAACTATGAAATAATGTTTGTACTACTGGTACAACTAGGTTAAAACTGTGAACAAGTAGAGTAAAACTGTGAACGTATGTTTATAATACTGGTACAACTAGAGAAAAACTATAAAATAATGTTTGCAGTAATAACTCCCTACGATGCCGGGAAGACAAAGAGGAGTAAGAAGAACCCAGCAGCACCAATCAATTAGGATTATCCATCTTTTTATCTTTTTATGGCAAAATGTGAACGTATTTAATCTACTAGTGAACGTATTTGGTTTCCAAACTCGATTTAGTATTTGGTTTATGGCAAAATGTGAACGTATTTGGTTTCCAAACTCGATTTAGTATTTAATCTATGATATATTCATAAATTGCATCATTTAATGTACATATTCTAGTCCAAATCGTGTCTCATTTGCATGTATTTTAGGTCTTTAAGCATTGTTTTAGGACTTAGGAGATTGCATTAGGTCCAAGAGAGTTTTACATGTTTTGGAGTGTTAAACAGGTGCTTTTGGAGTTTATTTGGAGTGGAAGATGTGATTCAGATGAAGAAATGGAGTTGAACTTATCAAAAATAGTGAAAAGGAGCAATTTTTGGGTTTCTCGGCAAAATGATGTACTGATGGCCGAAGATTCTCGGCCAAAATCCTTCCCGCGGGTAGCTTTCTCGGCCAAAAACACATACCGCGGTCAAGTCTCTCGGCCAAAAATTCCGAGTGCAGATACATTTCCGAAATCGCGTCACCGGAAGCTTTTTCCGGCCGATTCAGCTTACAGGGTCTTCAACAAAGTTGGAGATAATTGAGTCAAGAACCCAGGACAGGTTGAATCAGGGCATTTAGAGCACTGAGCTGAAAGATACGGTCACCGAAAGACAGACCTCTCTCGCATCCATTCCGGAGCAATCCGATACTCCTGAATGATCGTCTGTCCGGGGAACCTTCCATTCCGATTCAGCTGTCAGTGGCTTCACCAAAGTTGGAGAAGATTGGATCATGGTTCCAGATCAGGTGGAATAATAGGATTTGGAGGTGTGAGCAGAGAGTTAAGCTCGTCGGAAGGCACGCCTGTCTCGCTGCCGTTTTAGACCGACCCGATGAGCTCCAAAAAATGCGAAGGAAGATGCACTTCCAGACCGATTCAGTTTACAGAGCTTTCATCAGGATCCGATATATTTGAGTCCTATTTACATAACGTCTGAGATCATTCAATTCGGAGCTATGAGTAAGAAGATAACGTTTCCGGAATGGACGCATGTCTAGAAGCCTCTTTCTGATCGTGTCAATACACTGCGAAGATGAGCCCTCCAGGAAACCTTCCACTTCCCAAGCGCCGAAGCTTCTTTCACCAATGTTTGAGATATTTGAGTTTTCTTTCCAATGCAGTTGAAATCATTCCATTTAGAGCCATATCAAGGAAGTTACTCTCCCCACAATGCAAAGTGGTCCAAGAAGGCTTAGGTTGTGCGATACGGTGCTGCGACTTGATTAACTCGCACCCATGAATGTTCAACGCTCTGGAAACAAGTTGAGACTTTAGAGATGAGTGTAAGGACACTCTGAGCAAGGTATAGACTTCCAGAAACCATATTTTCAAAACAAGTTTGATACCATTCGTGTGCAGTTATGTTTTTGCTCTTTTTCTTCCCTCTCAAAACACTTTGAAGCCATTCCCCTTTAGTCATAGTTTTTCTCCTTTTCTTCCTCTACTCGACGCTGATGAGAGAAAATGAGCGATACCAGCATCACTTTTTAGGTTTTATTCTTATTTTCTATTTCACCGGCGTCCTCTTTTCTAGGCAATTGTATGAGGAAGCATTTGCGATTTTCAAGAAGTTTAACCTAAACACTTTCATGATACAAGCGTACGGGTGGTTTCCCCGAGCATGATACTCGTCTTTTTTCTCTCTCTCTGCAGTCATTTTTTTTTTCTCTTTTTTCTCCCCTGTATACTCTGCAGTCAGTTTGAAACCATTCCTCTGCAATCATTCCCCTGTTTACAATGGTCAAGTTATATAACAAGCCCGAGTTCAGAAAAACAACAAGCCAGACTTCGGCTTTTGAAGTTTAAATTTATAATCCAAAAGAAAAAATCCGGTTCATTGCCTACTAGTAAACTTTTATGTGAAATTGAGCAAACATTATAAAAAGAGAAGAAAAGCAAGCTGCAGTTGTTTGAGATGGGTCTTTGATGTGGTGGAGAGGCTTTGGGAACTGGTTCCTTTCTTCTACGGTTTTGTTTTCGGAGAAATTAAAAATCGAAAAAAAATTGACTTGGAGAATAAGAGAGAAAGGAGGATTTGGGGGATTTTCCCGAGAAGAAGACTTTGAGAAGGCGAGTTTATATAGCTAACGACGATGAATGGCATTTCCGTAGTTTTCGAAACGGTTCGTGACCTTTTTCGTGTTTTATGAAACTTGGTATGGGGTTTCCGTCTCAAAAAAAGAACCGGATTATGATCCAACGGCTGAGAGATATGACAATTCAACAGATCGATTTTGTGTGCATGGCTGCCACGTCAACGGTTAAGTGCCATTAGCGGGACAAATTTAATTTTTTTGATTCTTTCACTCTCTGATACTTTGCTAATTTTTATCTCTCTCGCATCGCAATTTACTCTACTTAATGTAATGGTTTCGATTGATAATCTATAAAATTGTTTTCATGATAAGGATTTACACCAATTACATATAATTTACACTCACAAAACCAAACCCTTTATAAATCTTTGTTTTTATCCTTCACATAGTGAAGGCAATGTATTTCTTGCTGCTCACTCTTTCCCTCCTGAACAACACTTTTTTCATGAACCGCGTCTTTGAATCCAATCGAAAGATCCTTCCTTTTCATAAACTCTCTTGGATCTTTTTCAGTACAGTTTTTATGGAGATCGATCTATTCACATGATCTCTTGTTGCAGATAAGCTATAAAAGGGGGGAGCTGAGAGTTGAAAGCATGGGCCAAAGGTGTGGAACAGAAGCAGAGACAGTAAACCATATATTGTTCTGAAGCCAAATCAGAAGGGCAATCTAGGAGCTGGCGCCTCATTCATGCCCACCAGTTGACCAATTTTCCCAAAACTCACTTCTGAAAATATTGAAACCATAATGAGGCTTAATGAATACAAGTCACATTAAGGAAATAAGCTTATTTATTTTTATTGGATGGAGAATCTTTAATACATACTCTCGACATTCTTTAGTAGATACCTATCATCAAGAAAACAAATGAGCACGAATTAGTTTGATGAGAACTAAACTCAACTCTCTTTGATCGTTTTGTCTTATTATCTCTTAACAGTTAAGTTACCAAGCCATTGAGACATTGAGATGTCACGATTGCTTCTTTCCCAAGACACCTTTCCGGGGTTCTCCGGTTTCCCTACAAATGGTGAATTGTGCTTCCATAGCACCATAACCAAAAGTATAAGCTGGAAGAAATGGATCCGAAGCCAAAATATGAACAATAGTGACCTAGCTTGACAAGCATTTTCTCGTTTTTAGCAAATAGATAATGCACAACTCGCTGCAGTCCATCATCCGTAGGGAGAAATTTGGGACCAAGAATTAAAAAAAAAAAAAAAAAGAATTATTGTTATTATTATACGTTTTTGGTTGATTTGAACAAAACTTGGAACATACACGTGGGAAACTATATATTTCCGACCATGTAACATATTTGGCGATCTTCCCCAAGCTTCACTTTTTTCAAGTATCCATTCTCTCCAGATGATTAAAACTGTGTTGCACTTGCACCAGTGGGTCCTAGTCGGTTCAGAACCGTGTAAATAAAAAAACCACGGCGACTTTCTTCTCCTCGTCAATGAATAAATTACCAGCTTCGACCTAAAACCGAAAACCAAAACCAGTGAGTGGTCCCATATCAAATTTCAAGACGGAGATCAACGACACCACAATCTCACAATATTGGATCAATCTTGTTTGTAACCCAAATCCGCATCATCTCTAACGCTCCCATTTTCTGATATAACACCGCGAGTATCTCGTCTCTAAGAGAAAGATAGAGTCCCAGTATCTCTATCATCAAGAAGAAACGGGAGAGGAAGAAAGCGTACAAATCTCTCTGAGTAAAATCAAAAGTAATTACCGATCCTCTCTCTTCCTTTGCTTATTTTTCTGAGCAATAAAATACTTACTTCCCTTCAAAGACACGCCACATTTATAAAAATCTATTGACCAATCGAGAATGAATTAAAAAAACCTCCATGAATTAGAACTAAAATCGTAGATTTCGTATATAAAACCCTAATAGATTAATGGTAAGTATCATAGTAACAATTTTACATAGTATCAACTAAGGCTATAAGAAATGTCAAAGTGATGAAGAGGTGTAAACTATATACTAAACCCCAAAAAAAAAAAGAAGAAGCAAATTTATGCAACTAAAACAATGATGATGTTTTTCTCATGGATTCAAATTTTTGAGAGGCAAAAAAAAATTATGAACGCGCATATATATGTAACAGAGAACATGTTTGCTCAAACGAAGATACTTTTTAAGTAGCCCATTATGAGAACCGAAAGAATATACTGCGTCTATGTAGAAGCTTTGGTCTTGGCTTCTTACAGTAGGAGAGTCTTTTACTATCTTGTTTATTGTTTTCATGCCCAGCTAATTAAATAAAGTCACGTAAGGGAATCCAAACACACACCCAAAATCTGAAGATTCCTAAAATTGCTTAACAAAATAAGAGAAATTAAACAATATAAAATTATCCAAAGGATACTTCAAAAAAAGAGAAACGAAAAAGAAAAAAAAACAAAAACCAAAAACGAATGAAAAGATATGCAAGAAAGAATAAGCTATCATCATCATAGTTAGCTAGTGACCTTCTTCATTCCCTTACTCTTGCTTCTCTTTGCTTTAATTTTTGTCTCCTGCAAATTGGTTGATGTGAACTAAACTGGGAACATACGAGCAAGAGCACACAAGTGGGCAATATTCTTCCAGGTTGTTAGATTCTAGGGGATTCGCAGCTTCTCCAAGACCAACCTTTTCAAAGTAACCATTCTCTCCAATGAGGTAAGCATTGTCGTAGCAGGTTTCGTCTAAATGGTCTTCTAACTGGTCGTCTAATTGGAAAACTACAGCAACTTTCTTCTCCTCGTCAATGAAGAAACTGGCACCATTAAAGTGAAACTGAAATTCATAATCTGTGAGTGGTTCTGTGTCAATTTTTAAAAAGGGGGCCCACGACACTGCATTGGGCTCAATCTTAGTTGTCACCCAAATATTCACCTCAGGCATACTCCAGCACTGATATAACGCTGCGAGTTGCTCGTCTCTAAGAGAAGACAGGGCCCCGGTATCGTCAGTATAGTGGTGAAACGGCAGAGGCAGAGGCGGTCCAAATCTCTCTCTTGTAAAATCAAAACAGAGTAAGTCATCATGAGGCTCTGGGAATTCTCCTGGTGGTATCCCTACCCCTAGTACTAAAAATTTCTCTTTAGCAAAAAAATAAGTATTGCCCTTAAGAGACACACCGCGTTGAAAGAAAATTATATCCCAGTCCGGATTGATATCAATGACCCTCCATGAATCAGAGCTAAAATCATAGATTTCGTATACAATGAGGTGGTTTCCGAGATTGTAGTCATCTTCATCATCCAAAAACCGCAAGATTTTGTGTTTACGACTATTGCTGTCGTATCCGAGAGCATAACTGTCTAATCTGTGGTAGTTATGTCTAGGTTGGATCCACCTGGTTTGTCCCAAATACGGGTTCCAAACCACGAGGCTTGTACTTTCCTCCTCCGTCTCTATGTCCTTTTCTTTGGTGACACATAACAATAAGCCATCGCAATGAAAGACTTTAGTTACCTTGAGTTGATTAAATGAATCACTGATGATCTCCTTTATAGATGGATCCACAAATTCTTCATCGTCGAGGATTCCATGGAGATCGAATCTCAATGAACAAAGCTTATAATTCTTCACCATGAACCGTAGAAACTGATGCCGCCTTGCTTCTGCGCTACACAAAATCCGGTATTTGGATAAGCCGTTCCATAGTTTGCAAGTGGATCTCACCGCTCCGATACTAGTTATGGGAACCCTGGAGAGAATCTTCTCTACCAAATCCCACGAAAGCTCAGAGATATACGTCATTGTTTGTGTTTCTTCAGAGAGAAATTAGGGCTTCTAAATTGCCTACGCTATATATAGGCATTTATGTTAGGGTCCAAATATGTGCCACAAAAAAAAAAAAACTATTTTCCTTGTCCAGTGCGGTGTTTAAATTTATGGTTATCTTAATTTTTATTTATTTATATGTTTCACAAGATAAATATGTGCATGGTTTCTAACTACCTCTCGATCGCTATACATTATACTGTATATAGTTTTTCATAAAATCCATGTTGAGGAATCTTCTTGATAATTACCACTTCACTGATAACGTACTCTTCCTTGACCAGAAACATCAATGGACGAAATCCGTCCAAGTGATCATGAAAAGGCAGTCGAACAAATCTATTGTTCTTCTTGATATTTTAAACAATTTCACAGGTTAAAATCAGTTGTCAGACAGTTTTTTTGGCTTAAAAAAAATACAGAATTACAAAGAGAACATCACGAAGATGGATGCAATGCTCAAGATCACAACTACAAAGGAGCAAGTGTTCAATACGATATTATCTTTTATGTAATTAAGCAACATGAAAATCTGTTTGTATTTTGTTAACTCAATAAAAACACAAAAAACAACAACAACAAAAGGAAAAGGAGATTATGTAATCCAGCTGGATACTCTGGAGACTATGGAAGAGTCGAAACATACTTCTATTTCAATCAAAGAATATCACATGGGGTTCAAATCTCACTATTGAAAGACAGAATGCTTCAGCATACTCTTTTCTAGAAACTCATTTAGCGCGACAGATGCCCCGGAGGTCAATATGTCCTAGTTTTTCACATGATCAATCTTGGAACAGGCCACGTAATGGATGGCTCAAGTGAAATTATGATGGTTCTTTTGTTTCAACCGAATTAGCTAACACAGGAGGCTGGATTGTGCGTGATGATCAAGGTCACAATCTAGGAGCAGGACAAGCGCAAGGTTTCATCACTAAATCAGCACTGCAAAGCGAATTGCAGGTCCTTATCATTGCAATGCAACAATGTTGGACTGAGGTTATAAACACGTCATCTTTGAAGGAGATAACCAACGTGTGGGGGAACTTGTCGAAGGATCAAAACTACATTTTGATTATTTCAATTGGGTCAGAGAGGCAAGCTTTTCGAGGTCAAAGTTTGATCAAGTACAATATAGATGGACTCGACGAGATCATAACAAACCTGCAGATCGATTTACTTGCCAAAGTGGCAATGCCAGCAAATACTTGTTATGAATACCATGCATATATTCCTCACTTTCTCTCCCATGTATTACATACAGATTATGTATCTTCTTCCTAATATAATCCATAATTTCAGTCGAAAAAAAAAAACAAATGCAACTCAGTTTGCTTTACAGTTTACGTCGATCTATAAATTCCGTTTTAATATATCAACTCAGAAAAGAGTCTAAAACTCATCACAGTTTTAAAATGTAACTTTTTCTTTCGAATTGATTTAAAATGTAATTTAAGGTTTATAGTTTTGAAATTAGTAAGAAAAAAAATCTCTTTTAAAATTTATGATAAATAGTATAGTATTGTACTTTTATTCTGTGTTTTCTTATAGAATGATCGATTCTTAATTAGAAATAATATTCATCATCTTTAAAAATGTTAATTTATTTTCAAAATTCAAACCAGGTTAAATGCCAAAACAATTATGTGTGCTTTAATAGAATTACAAAATTTTATTCATCTATATATATATAAAGTAGAAGGGGTATCTCTTCTCCTTGAGACACCTCACCAACTCTTTTTCCATAATTGGACAACTCAACATACCCACTCATCATATAATCCATTTAGTGACCTAAATTCTTTCGGAAGCGGAAAAGGATTGAGAGCTGCCTTTGTTAAGACAAAATTAAGGTTTCAGAGGAGAATTTGATTCGAAGAGAGAAATTGTTTCAAAATTGTTTTTAAAAAAAGATATATATATATATATATATATATAATTTGTCTAAAGGCTATAAAATTGATTGAATGATCACACAATTCTTAATTATAACATAAAATAGAATCTACACAATTAACATATAGTATTTTGCCAAGAAGCTTTGTACGTTAACCCTAAAGTTTTCCGTAACATTTTAGGTCTTTAAATTGGTTTTCTGCTTTGGTTGTACAAAGCTAAAAATATATGTAAACAAGTTTTTCTTAAAGAAAAGTCCACGGTCCCTGTACTGTTGGCACATGTAGACAAACTGTCCTCTTGTTCCAAAAGGAGCTTCTTGTGTTGATATGGGAAAACCATTAGCTTATGCTGTTAGAAAGAGAAAGGTGACTTCTTCAGCATTCAACCATCTATCACTAGATGCAGTGATCAGCTCACCATGGATGACTAAAAAATGTGAAAAGTCAAGAAGAAGTAACAAAAATAATCAATAAACAGCATTAATTAAAGGAACTCAAGAAGATGTATATCACTAGTACACATATCATATAAAAAAAAAATTCTATACACACAGTATCAGCTTCCTACATGTATCATATCAAAGAAACATGTATCACATGAAATAAAATTCCTACACAATTGGTTCAATTTTGAAAATAGATTTATTGATAAATTTTAACCAATGATCATAATATCGTTTAATTTGGTAGATAAAAATGCCAATTGAGTCTTTTAGAGGTGTTGGAACCGACGGTGTAAGGCTAGTACCATCTGCGTGTTGCAGAATTTTTCATATCTCATCTGGATAAAGCCACCTAGTATTTGACTGAACGACAAGATTACCACATCATCTAGAATCACACAGAAATAATGAATATCAAACACTATAGAATAACAATAAAAGAATATTGTCAATTACAATAAAACTATAAAAGAATTCTCAAAAGAAATTTGATGTGAAAAACTCTTACGATAATTTCTAAGGCATATTGTCTCGAGATTATAGCAACCAAGGCGAGGAGCTGGACCAAATCGACGAGCAAATGTCTAAATCTTTGTTCTTTTGCCGCCATTGATGAACTTGAGAGGTTTTTAAGAAACAGAAAGGTAAATATGAGAGTTGAAACGTTAAAATTTCTTGAGAGAGAAGAAAGTTTTAAAATAATGAAACTTAGCAATAACAGAAAAAGCTAATCGACCTAATACACATTTGTAGTAATTCTGCTTAGAGCCTACACTATCCCTAAAGTTTTGTATAGCATTTAGTTTTTTAACTTGGTTTTGTGCTTTGGTTGTACAAAGTTAAGCAAAAATTTGTAATACATTTTAGTCATGGACATCAAGTTCGGTTCCGTTTTTGAAATTTTGAATAGAACTTTAAAATATTGTTGTTGTGGTTAGCTATGTTACTATTTTTTGCAACAAAACTAGCAAAGTCTTGTGCTTCACGATCTTTCTCATGAGTTATTTTTCTTTTCTTTCTTAAAAACTTCACAAAGATAGATTTGGTTTTTTATCAAAGTCAGATGGAAGGATAAAACGATTTGAATGTAATATACAAATCAGGAAATTTGGAAAAATATGTTTGAATGAGAATATATTTTTAAAACTACAATATTTTTTATTTTTAGAAATATACTTATTTATAAGTAAAATAACTAAATAATCCAATTTACATTTTGCTATTATACTTGGATTTGATTACTCTTGAGTTTAAGTGATCATGTTTTATATTTATTTTATCAATAAGTTTGATTATTTTCATAAACATATTAGTACGTTTCCTACAAATCTATAACATTTTCCTTGGACTATGTTTGGGTTGGTTGAAAAAAAATATAAAAATTAAGTTTGGGTTTTGCCTAAAATATTGAGTTAGTTATTAAGTCTGTCCGGATGCAAACTAGACTTAATTTTGTTTGATTATGTTAGCAAATTTTCCAAGTTTGATTATGTTCACTTGTGTGTTAAGTAATGACGCTAGAATTAGTTTTGCTAGCTTAAAAAGATAAATGTTTGTAGCTTCTACTTTCAAAATTGAACCAATTGTGTAGGAATTTACAGTTTATTGATAAAGTTTAACCAATGATCATAATTGTACCAAAAGCTGTGGCATGTGTTGAAACTGCAATAGCATTAGATTCAGCTGCTAGAAGTAGAAGGGTGACCTCCTCAGCTTTCAACCATCGCACGATAGATGCAGTCACGATCTCGCCAACAATGGCTACAAAAAAATAAAAGCTCAGCATTTTAAATAAATGTTTTCATGATTCTTCTTTGTTAAAAAAACATTGTCACAGCAACATGATAGAGCATGGACTGAACAAGATCCTAATAAACAATCATCTAAAAAACAGTATCATATCAAACGCCATCATATTAAACAACAGCATCAGAAAATCATATCAAACAAAACTCTGTGAAGAAATAATATCAAACGAAACTCAGGAAAAGCATCATATCAAACAAAACTCAGGAAGAAGTAACAAGATCCTAATATCATATCATATCACAGTGATTCGATCGCTCGGTACTATACATGGCGTTTCCTACACCTCAATAATCACAGAATCATAATTAAAAGGAATATCGCACTTAGATCACAGTATCATATCAAACGAAACTCAGAAAGAGCATCATATCAAACGAAACTCATGAAGGAGTAATATCACTAAACTCAGGAAGAAGTAACAAGAGCATCATATCATATCACAGTAGTATTCGTGATCACAAAATCATAAAGTTTTGCATAAAATTTTAGTTCCTTAAATTGGTTTTGTGCTTTGGTTGTACAAAGGTAAGCAAAAATTTGTAATACAATTTAGATATGGGCATTAAATTCGGCTTGGTTTTTGAAATTTTGTATACCACATTAAAATTTTTGCTTTTGTGTTTCTTAGTTTTATATTATTTTCCAACACAACTAGCAAAGTCTTCTACTTCAAATCCTTCTTATGTGTAGTTTCTCATTTTTTTTAGAATGAAAAAAATAGATTTGGATTTCTGATGAGAGTCACTTGAATATATAAAATAACTTTTTAGATGAATCAATATTATATGATCAACTTCATTATTTCAACACAAAGTCATAGTTGAAAAATATAATCATGCAATATGTGGTGAATGTCACACATAACAACATTATGCTAACATTGCGACAATCAAGCAAGAAAAACCTTTAATTCCACAAACTAACTAGTCAATCTATTAAATCAATCATTGTATGTCATTTATCGTTTATAATTTCTCTATTAAAATCAAAAACCACAAAGGAACAGTGGACATAAAACACTAATTATTGATTCAAGTCTATAAAATACATTTTTTGGCATCTGTTATTTGTATAATCCCTTTTATAACAAACTTGTGTTTGGATTATCGTGCCATTTGCAGCAAGAGTTAAAATAGTAAAATAAATTGAGAGTTTAGTCTTACTTGATTGTGTATATCAAGATCTATAAGGGATTGTTATCACAATAAAGGAAAATATACGATAGTCTTTGTTTGGATTATCGTGAAATGAAAATATTTTAGAAAAAAATCAGATGATGATGGATATGTAACTAGTTTTGGTTATTAAGTATACGTCACTCTGTATCTATGTTTAATTATAAAGTTTATAGTAGAGACATAGTTCATAGTATGTCTATGATCTCGGTATGTTTGCCTGTTGAACACCCAAATTCCTGGGGATCCATGCAACGTACATGCTTTGGCATGGAATAGAATTGTGGTGAGCTCCATTGGCATCAACCATCGATTTTGAGACTGTGATAATCTGGCTGAGGACACCTATACAGAGAAATGATAGCCTTTTTTAGGCTTGACTGAACGATAAGATCACCAACATCATCTGGTATCACACAGAAATAATGGATACCAAACAATATATAATAAAAAGATCTAAGTGATATTTAATCTTTGAGTGAACGATATGATCACCAACATCATCTGGAATCACACAGAAACAATGGATATCAAACGCTATAGAATAACAAGATCTTAGTGATAACCAAGTACAGAAGATGAAATCTAAACAATGGAACCAAACGTTCGTTATAACATTTTGTAATACATTTTAGTTATGGACATTAAATTTGGTTCCCTTTTTGAAATTTGTATAGGCATTTTAAATCTAAACGTTAACCATAAAGTTTTTTTATAGCATTTTAGTTTTTTAAATTGGTTTTGTGCTTTGGCTGTGTATAGTTAAGCAAAATTTTGTAATATATTTTAGTTATGGACATTAAATTTGGTCCATTTTTGAAAATCTGTATAGGCACCCTAAAATCTTTGCTGTTGTGCTTGAAAATCTTTCTTATGTGTGATTTTTTTTTAGAAACTCACAAAGATAGATTTGATTTTATATTAGAGTCAATTGGAAGGATAAACATTGATTTGAATGTAATATACAAACAGAGAATTTTGAAAAAGAAAAGTTTGAATGAGATGAAATTTTAAATCTATTCTATACTATTTTTTTTAAGTACACTTATTTATAAATAAAATATCTAATTATCCAATTTACATTTTTTTTTATCGAAGGTTGTTTTACATTTTGTTTTTAAGCTTGGATTTCATTACTCAGAGTTTATGTGGTCATGTTTTACGTTTATATTATTAATAAGTTTGATTATTTTCATAAAAATATTAGTATGTTTTTTACAAGATCTGTTACATTTTTCAAGTTTTATTATATTTACTTTTTGTCTAAAAATATTGAATTAGTTAAGTATGTGATATATCATGGTTTTTATGGTTTTTGACCATGATATAGGTCTTATTTATAGATTATTTTTAGTGTTTTTCGAGTCTTTTGGAGTCTTTACAGATCCTAGGTACGTTTGGAGCTTAATTGGAAATATTTGAGCATTTTGGAGCTAAATGGATGGATTTTCGTAAAGGATGATTTCAGCTGTGCATGAGTGTCGCTCGACACTACCATCGGTGTCGCTCGACACCGAGGACCACAAAAGGAAAAACGTGATTTTATCCAATTTCTGAAGAATCTGTGAAGCCCTGAAGTCTTTAATATTTACAAAAAGGCCCAAAACATGTTTTTAGATTTAAGAAGGGTTTTCTGCCTCCTTCATCGAAACCTTTCATTTTTAGACTTTTAGAGAGAAAAACTTAGTTCATCTTTACTTTTGAGAGCTTTTGGGGGAGACAAGTCTGAACTCTGTTTGTTTTGAGAGAAGATTTCGAACCCCTGTTATTTATTCAGTGATTTCTTATTTGCAAACTATTCATTCATGTCTGTTGCTTCAATATTCATGTCTGAGTAGTTAGCTTGTTAGGTTTAGGGTTCTCATAAAGGATTTCATTGAATGTTAGATTAATTGATTAGTTAGGGTTCATAATCTGATTAGTTCTTCACCATAAGTTGTTCTTAAAGCTAATTCTGGACTGGCCACCTAGAACTTAGATCTTAGGTTAATTGATTGACACGAAAGTGTAATTGAATAATCTGAAAGAACCTAGGGTGAGCAAAGTAGCTATCCGCAAAGAAATTTGGTTTAGATACTTTTTGAACATATCAAACCTGCACTTAAGGCTAGTCTATATCTTTAGGATTTGCAAAGAAATTTGGGATTCTAGGATTTAGACTTAGATAATTCTCGCAACGAAAGTTGGTTAACTATAATTTCGTGATTTGAGTTCAAGAACCGCACTTAAACCTGAATCCGGACTAGTTAATTTATCTGCATTCTCTGATTTCCTGAGAAACACCCTGGACCTAATCATTTTCCAATCGATTTACAACCGTTTTCATTGTTCTGTTGTTTTCCATTCTGTGATTTCTGCTTAGCGTAATTCAATTCTTTTAGATCTATTGAGTGAATCTCTCGTCTCTGTGGTTCGACCCCTACATACTACAACCGCACATATGTGCTCTTGCAGAGTAGCTCTAGGGATTAAACTTTGAGCAGATCAAGTTTTGGCGCCGTTGCCGGGGACTTGATTTTCGCCATTAGACTTAAGATCTTGAGTTTCGACTAAGTTTTCCTTAGTGTCGAGCGACACCCTTAGTGGTGTCGCGCGACACCAGTCGTTTTTGTTTGATTTTACTTTTATTTTGTTACTTACATTGTTCTTTCTCTTTGTCTCAGAAACTAGCAGAGATGGAGAACGCATTGGCATTGGTTCGTGATGATGCTGGAGTCTGGAGAGACCAAGAGGGTCATGTGTGCAATGAGAGAGGCCAGCGACTTGATGGACATGGTAACATCATCAGGACGCTGGGTGATTACAACAGGCCTGAGCAGTTTTATGCAAATCGGTCTGCGATTCGCGCTCCTGCGTTTCAGAGGAATGACTTTGAGCTCAAACCTGTGTACTATACTCTTGTGGGTCAGCATCCCTTTCATGGCAATTCTCATGAGCACCCTATGGATCACATCGAGAAGTTTAAGGACTTGGTCACCAGCATCAAATACAATGGAGTGTCCAATGATTTCCTCCTCTGCAAGCTATTTCCTTATTCTCTTGCTGGAGAAGCAGCTAACTGGTTGAAGCAGTTGGAGCCAGGATCACTCACTACTTGGGAGGAGACCAGGAATGCCTTCCTGCACAACTTCTTCGATGATGCTAGGTCTGAGGAATTGAGAACAAAAATTTCGACATTCTCTCAAGAACCAACTGAAGCGTTCAAGGCTTCTTGGGTGCGATTCAAATCGTACCAGCGAGACTGCCCCCATCATGGCTTCAGCGATGTACAGCTGTTGGGTATTTTCTTCAGAGGTGTTGATTGGAGGTATCAAATGGCTCTTGATGCTGCAAGCAATGGGAACTTCAACACCAGATACCCTGAAGACGCTGTTATGCTTATTAAGAACTTGGCATCTAGCAATAGTACCAAGAATGCAGACTATCAACGAAAGAAGCAGGGTGGAAACATGGATGGATTGCAGATTGCTGAGGTGAAGGCTAAGCTTGACTCTGTGCATAGCCTTCTAGTGGGTAAGAAGTTCGTCCGATACGCTGCAGAGGTTAAGAATTTTGGACCAGATGAAGCACTTCAGGAAGAGGATGTTAACTTCATCAATGGAGCTGGATTTCAGGGTCAGAGATTTGGTACTTAGCCAGGAAACATGAATTACAGTGGAAATAATCAGAGGAGTACCTTCACAGGTAATCAGAACTCTTCTGGTTATAATTCCAAACCTCGGTACCAGACATCCTACTCCAACAACAGTTTTTCAAGGAATTATGGTTCTCCTCCTCCTCAAACTCCAGATAATGAGATGAAATCTATGCTGGAACAGATCCTGAAAGGTCAACAAAAGATTACTGTGGATTTCAATGGGAAGATTGATGCTCTGTATCTGGATCTGAATGGAAAATTCGAAGCTCTGAACACTCATGTTAAGAAGCTGGACATTCAAGTTGCTCAAACTGCTGAGGCTGTAAAAAGGCAAGAGGGATTTCTTCCTGGGAAGACTGACACCAACCCAAGACATTACTGCAGTGCCATCACGTTGAGAAGTGGTAAAAAGCTTACTCCTGAGCTTAAAAAGGGTGATCCTGAGGATGAAGTCGTGAAACTGGAGGAATCTGCAGAAGATTTTGAAACTGCAGAGCCGGTGTCGAGCGACACTACCACTAGTGTCGCGCGACACCAAGTCGATGATATGAAGAAGACACCAGCAGTGACGGACGACACCAACACGGGGGTTAAGCGACACCAAGATGTTGAGACGAAAAAGAAATTAGCAGTGTCGAGCGACACCACCACTAGTGTCGGTCGACACCAACTTGAGGGTCCGAAATCACCACTAGTGTCGAGCAACACCACCACTAGTGTTGATCGACACCAGCCGCCATCTGAAGAAATCATCACAAGAAGCCAAAACCAGCTGAGGAAAGAGTCTACAAACCTAAGATTCCTTACCCAAGGAGTCCTAGGAAGTTCGATCAGGAGCTAGACGATGCTAGATGCAAGGCTTTGATGGAGAAACTTGTGATTGAGATTCCTTTGGTTGATGCTGTGAAGATTAATCCTTTTCTTAGGCGTTATGTGAAGAGGATGGTGACTAATAATCTGACTCATGAGGAAGGAGTGATGATGATTTCTGAACAGTTCAGTTCTGTGATTCAGAATAAGATTCCAGAGAAGCTCTCGGACCCATGAAGCTTTGTTTTGGACTGCTCTATATTCTCAGAGAGGTTCAAGAGATCGCTGTGTGATCTTGGTTCGAGTGTCAACCTCATGCCATACTCTTTAGCTGTTAACCTTGGGATGACTGACTTCAAGCCAACTAAGATCTCTCTAATCCTAGCAGATCGATCTAAAAGAATCCCAAAAGGTGTCTTGGAGGATGTTCCAATTAAAGTTGGTGATTGCATAATTCCTACAGATTTCGTGGTTCTGGAATATGGAGAGGAACCCAAAGATCCTCTTATCCTGGGAAGATCATTTTTAGCTACAGCTGGAGCGGTGATTGATGTCAAGCATGGTAACCTTGATCTCCACCTGGGAGATACAATCATGAGCTTCAAGATGGAGAAGCTGAAGGATCCAACCATAGATGGTCAGACATTCCAAGTCAGTGTAATACCTGAAGTGATAGTTGGGAATCAGAACGTGTTTGATGCTGAGAAGGTGAGAGATCAACCTGAGTTGATAAAAGCGTCTACAGAACCAGTGACTGCTGTTGATCAGGAAGCTCAAAACATTTCACTCCATTCATCTCCACCAAAGCAAAGGTACGCACCTCTTGAGCCTAATCCTAATTCTTGTGATACCATCAAAACTGATTTGAAAAATGCAGACTCTGTCTCACGACGCAAGCTACGAGATTATCGTAGAGCACTTGGTTTTTCGATTGACGATATTGCAGGAAATAGGTTAAAGCGGTCCAAACACAGATCTCACCATAGTGCTATTCCTGCATTCCTTGGACGACCTCATGCGCACAACGCTTACACACCACCATGGATGAGATGACTTTCACAGAGACATTTGTTACCACTGTCTGATCCACCAGATGCATAGTACATCCGCCAAGTCAAGCTAATGACTTAAAACAAGCGCTTAGTGGGAGGCAACCCACTGGTAAGTCTGTACATAAGTTGTCTTCTTCTTTTTCGTTTTTGTTTTTCGTTTTTTGTGTTTTAGGTGTGGCAGATACGAAGTGGTAGGTGTCGAGCGACACCACCATCAGTGTCGGTCGACACCAGTAAAAAAAAAAAAAAAAAAAAAAATGTTGGCAAACCGGAACCGGACCAGTGACGATTCTAAACCGGAACAAGAAACAGACCAGTGTCGAGACGCAGAGCATTGGTGTCGCTCGACACTACCAATGGTGTCGCTCGACACCGCCTAACAGATTTTACTCAATGTCGCTCAACATGAGTACTTGTGTCGACCTAAGCATGGTGTCACTCGACACTATGCTGTGTGTTGGTCGACACCAACCGAGAGGTAAGGTATTCTCGCCGTAACCATAAATCTTTTCAGTTCCATTCCCGTCTTTTACCAACTTTGGACTCGATAACACTGGGGACAGTGTTGTTTAAGTATGGGGGAGGTAATTGCTGACATTGTGTTCGTTTTTCTTAGAGTCAGTCGTGTCAAATTGTTTTTGAGTCAAAACCTGTTGGAATTATTATGCTTTTCTTGGAATTATTGTGCTGACCTTTCATCTAAGTGACCACTGCTGCAGATTCAGTCTAGATCCGACTAATGAAAAATCCTAAGGCTGACCAGTTGACTAGAGGCGTTCATGTTTCCAATAGAATCCACTAACCTGAGCTAATTTCTGAACTCTTTCTTTTACCTCATTGATGTGACTGATGTTCATAGAGTTTGATTCCTCGTTCATACTTAACAAATGAAAGCCTGTGTGAAATTTAATGTTGGTGTTTCTCTCTCTGTGACGAGCTAAAAGGTGAAGAAGAAGAAGAAAGAAAAAGGCGAAAAGATTGAAATGATTTTCGCTTAAAAGTGAAGGGTTAGGAAAATTTCCAAGGATCCCATTATTTCATTTCTAAGTTGGAATGATCACACAAAGGAAGGAAGCGAGGGGTAGGAAAGTTTCCTATGACCCCACTATTCGCTGAAAACCTTTGATAAGGGGACAACTCGGGGACTCGATGGCAAACACCATCAGTACTCGCAGCTTTACCCTTATCAAGTATATGCCATTAAAAAAAAAGGTGGATGAGTGTGCGAAAGGAATAAGTCTGGTAGAAAGAAAAGTACCAAAGTGTGTATGGCTGATTTGTTTGAGTATAGTACGGGAAAGAATCTGGAAGGTTCTTGGCATTGGAATCATCAGTGAGATCCAGCGATGAGGGTTTATGGATAATGTTGTGGAATTTTGGATTTAATTTGGGAAGCTGTGAATGTCTGCGGAGAAGTACATGGTGGTTCGATTTGGAATGATGAAGCAGTGTTTGAGTTGCAGGGTGATTGGTCAATAGCGATGTTTCAATGAAAAGTTGAGTCTCCATGTTTTCAAACCTCTTTCTCTTATTTAGTATTATGTTTGCTTGAGGGCAAGCAAATGCTAAGTCTGGGGGAGTTGATATATCATGGTTTTTATGGTTTTTGACCATGATATAGGTCTTATTTATATATTCTTTTTAGTGTTTTTCGAGTTTTTTGGAGTCTTTACAGGTCCTAGGTACGTTTGGAGCTTAATTGGAGATATTTGAGCATTTTGGAGCTAAATGGATGGATTTTCGTAAAGAATGATTCCGCATTTGATGATGAATTCAACAAACACAAACATGAGTAGAGGGATTCACAAGCTTGATCACATCTTTAGCTTTTTACCAAATTCTAACACAAGACCATGAGATAAATCTCGATAGATCCCAAATAGATTAAGAGAAGAGATAGATACATAGTATTACTAGGAAGAGGTATCTGACCCAAAACAAAAAAAAAAAAAAAAGGTATCTGACCCAAATTTTCTGACCCAAATCAAAAAAGGTATCTGTTTTGATTCTTCATCTGTTTTTTTATAGTAACCATGGAGGATTTTAAGGTATCTTTTATACTATAAAATAAAAATCATTTGACAATTCTGTGTTTGACATGTGTTTAAAAATTATAGTATAAAACAGAAATCATTTGACAATTCTGTATTTGACACGTATCCTTTTTTATAAAAAAATAGTATATTTTTCTTATTTTTAAGAATAAAAACAATAAAAAAGAATATTTTATTTTTTTCATTTTATCCCACTTTCTCTAACTTTCTCATTCTTATCACCACCATTTTTTAAATATCTTTAACTTTTTAATTAGACTTAATAAAATATTTTATATTTAAAAAATAATTATTATTTTACATTTTTAATTAATATTTTATATTGAAATAAATAAAATCCCCTGCATAACCGGAGGCATAATACTAGTTTGATATATATGAGATATTATATTGTTACCCTTAATCTAAATGCAACTGTTTTTGGATTAGATCCAAATTTCAAAATAAAGATATACGCATGCAAATTTGCTATGAAAGCAAAATTGAATTCCAAAAACTTTAGATTTGGAGTAAATACATATATATATATATATATATATATATATTTCAAATTAATATAAATAATAATATTATGTTTGAATTTTAAAAAAATAATTAATAAAAAGTATAAACTATTTTATCACATGTAAAAAAGGTTTTCAAAAAGGGAAAAAAAGATGTGTATTTTTCAATTTTTAAATCATAAATAAGTTATCTTTCAAATTATTCCAATACAAAATAATTGAAATTTTTTATTGTTATTATTTGTCGAATTAATTTTTAAATATTACAACGTGTTTCACCTCAAAGTGTCTTCATCTGGCTTGAGGAATTATGATTTTTGTTTTAGGTTATGACGCTAGATTTAATTTTTGTTTCTAACTTACAAAGATAAATGTTTATGGCTCTTACTTCTGGCTAAATTTTACATGTTAAAAAATGAAAATTTTTGGGCTAACTTATTTAGTAAAATTGAGGAATTCCTATTTGGAATCACTCTTCCTCCGTTTATAATTTCCAAACATTGCAAGCACATTAACAAGAGCAACAACTTTTTTTTTCCCCCTTCTTTATAATCTAACACTTTTCTGTACAAAATCTAATATAAATAGCTTCCAACAGTCTTCCACTACTTCTCTAAGACTCTAACCAAACGATTTTAAATTTATGCAGAATCTCAAACCCCAAACTTACATTAACTTTTCTTTTCTTTCTAGAAATGCAGAATAAAAAAAGAAAAGAAAATGGTATAATATACTTGCATTCTACAAGCTATTGCTCTCAACCGGTTGAACATGTTGGCCTCCTCCTCCTCTGTCATCGTTTGTCATCTTTTTTAGGGAACGTTATTGCAGCCGCACGTTGTCTCCACTTTCGACAATCTTCAATAGATACCTAATATCGGAAAACAAATGAGAACGGATTAGTTGGAGAAATTAACTCTATAACTCTCTTAAACCTACAAAGCATAGTTTTGGTTCAGCTCTTATAATTTATTTACCAGCCATTGAGACATTGAGATGTCACAATTGCTTCTTTTCCAACAAACTTTTCCGGGGTTCTCCGGTTTCCCTGCAAATGGTGAAATGTATTTCATAGCTGGACGAATGTGCCGGAAGTTCAAGCTATCAATGCTTTCAGCAACATTTCACTGTACAGCCATCTTGAACCCAAAGTTCATGCTGGACGAATGTGCCGGAAGCCAAAATATGAAAAGTAATGTCCTACCTTGATAAGCACTTTCTCGTTTACAGCAAATGGATAATGCACCACCCGCTGCAATCCATCATCCGTAGCTGGATCTCCATTTTCCTGCAGGGAGAAATTTGGGATCGAGTCGTGACTTTTATCAGAGGTCCATCCACCATATAAGATAAGGCAAAAAGAAAATAGATGATGATGCAGACTGATAAGTTTGGAGATAGTAGTAAGTAACCGGAAACCACTAAAGGCATACAATGCAATTAACAATATAGAGAAGTGTCAGATCATCTTACCACATCCATTTGATCACTCATTTCTTTTCTACGCCTCCGCATGGCTGCGTTGTGGAACAATCTTTTATCATCCTGTTGCTTAATAGCTGAAGCGGCAGCTCTAAGAGCTATGCGATTGACATAAAGATAAAAGTTAAGATTGTTTGTCTATGTCAAAGGCCAAAAGACTACACTGTTGGATGATTCATTTGTTGAGGATCACGGATAATAAGAGAGTGAAGCTGTATGGGAATTACCATGGTTAGGGACCAGAGACCCAGTCTCGATTTCTGCATTGCAGAGCGTACATCTAGACTGTGCAGAAGATAACTGTGGTTACGAAATATTCTTGGGTATGTAGGAAGAACCATCACAAGGAACTAGAATATTAATAGAATCGAAGGAAACACACCAACCATTTCAAGGACTCTTCTAAGCATGAGACCACCAAATGAATGTCCACAGGAGACAACAATTGCATCTTCAAGAAAAGCACCGCTAAACATCAAAGAGTTTGCAAACAGGCGAATTAGAATGCTGAGTACTTTTTCCTTGATCAGATTAACGTAGTCTAAGCATTCATCCAATAAAACCATAACAATATGTAAGGGAAAATTGGTACTCACGAAATTGGATCCGAGAGAACACTTCTCAAGGAAGGTTCTTTGCATACATCATCCCGTGAAACCTGACATCCACAATTCATAAGAAGATCTCTTGACATAAGACCTTGTGCTCTGAGCAGTTAACATTAAAGATAGAAACTTATGTCATTATACTATTGAGGTAGTGCCAGTCGTAAGAAATATCCAAATGAAAGGTGATCCTTCAATTAAAGTACTGTACGTTGCACATCGGCTCATTAAAATCTAGATCAAGATTTTATAAAAGACAAAGGTGCATGATCTGAAAGAATACGCAGGACATATGAATTTTCAAATCGTTTCCTCAATAATATACATTTCTTCTCCAACACTGTCAAGGTAAAAGACAGATTTGGGTACTCTAGGCACAGAACTCCACAGATATCAAAGTTTTGTACGTTTAGATGTACTTTTACAATCTATACTATTAGCTCCACTGTTGTAAGAAAGGATGAGCTTACATTGGTTTTCACAGGCGGACTAACTGGAGTGTCATTCTCGGCCAAGAGGTTATCCATAAACTGACTGACAGATACTGGCACATAGCTTTGTGGAATTACATGGCCAGCTGCTTCTATTGGGGAACAATCTAATATAGCATTGCTTTTCGGCATAAGCCTAAATGCTAGTGATGCTCTGCAAGTGAAAAGTTCGGCAATTCAGCTAAACATGTAAGCATTCAATCGTGTCACAAATTTTTTTTATGGAAAAACTTACTATCTTTTATAAACATACCTTCCGCGAGAGTCACTGCCAGACAAATAATCAGTGGTAGCTCTATAAGAGGCAGCTGGACGGAGACCTGCAGTAGCATGACTAAGCGCTTTGCCAGTAATGAGTAAGATATCACCAATCCCACATCCAATATCTGCTGCGTACCAACGACCATTAGGGTCACACACCTAAGGATAGAAAAAAATTCAGAAAGGAAAAGAAAAAAACCAAAGGTACTTATACATACTGAAACGTATTTCCGAGCAAATATTGAATTTCAGCTGATCATGTCAGACTCATATGAAAGTATTCTTGAGAAACTATTCTGTCGTCGAAAGCATCTATGTATCCTTCAAGTTCCTTACTATAATGAAAGCATATATTGATCCTTCAAGACAAAGAAAGTTCATAGAAAGGTGACCTGAATGCCAGTGCCATCTGAGCAGAACAGTGTCAACAAACCCTTCTCAATTTCAATATTAGTGGATAGATTCCCACCTCCAGAGGTAGGCTTTCCATTTTGGATCGATGCATGAGCATAGGAAGCCAATAGCACAGAGGAGGAAACCTCATTCGGAGCTAGTGGAAAGTCGTCGAGCATATGGTTAAAAACACTACAAAACAGATCACCATTTCTACGAGTTAATACAAAAAGGAAAGAAGTAATACTGTAGTAGAAGTAGCAGTAGCAGCAAAACCAGAGATTAACGCATCATAACCATCCTACTCGCTTCTTAGACGAAGATGCCTTGCTATTGCAGATAAAGCAGCTCGTGCTACTTTACCCAAGCACCGGAAAATCTCAGCCATGCATGGAGGAGACGAATCTAAATCTTCAACAGATCTATTCACAAGACACAAACATTCATCACACAACATATATATAAACCAATCAAAGCAATCGTCCAACTCAAGCGCAAAAACCAAATCTTTCTACATAAAAGAGCGAACCTTCCGGCTCTGTACATAGAGAGACCACGATTGCCTTTCCCAGAAACGTTAAGTCCTGAAGAGACAAACGAGGGACGAGACAATTCAACAAGTGTTGTTAAATTGTTAAACAAGGAACTCAGATTCAATCCTGTCTCTGTTTCAGATTTTCACAGAGGTTCAGGAAAGTCCCAAATTTCAAGTGTAGGAACAAAAGAGAAACAAGGAAACGATAAAATCAAAAGGCCAATTTCCTATGAAACGAGCATAAGCAGAGCCATGTGACTATGGGAGAGAGAGAGAGAGAGAGAGAGAGAGAGAGAGAGAGAGAGAGAGAGAGAGAGAGAGAGAGAGAGAGAGAGAGAGAGAGAGAGAGATAAATCGAACCAGATTGGCTTCGGCTTGACGTTCCCCAACGCTTCGTCGAGCCATACCTAACCGCACCATAGGATTTTGCAATCTATGAGCCACTCGCGAAAGGATTAGGGTTTGTGGTACAGTTTTGAATTTCAAAACTATAATTGGTTTAAACACTTAATAAAAGAAATCACACTTAAAAAATGTGAAAGTTCACCCAAGTAAAAATGTAAATACATTGATAAAAAGGAAGTATTTATCTTAATCATTTCGATTCAGATTAGACGACTATTGAGTATTGAATATGTATATTTGAAACTTTAATTTTTGGTATTTTCTTAATTAAATAACAATCTATTTGAAGAGATGGAGTATTTTTTAAGAAAGGGTAATTTAGTTAAATAGAAAGACAAAAATGTGGAATTGAAGCATTTGAGACAGAGATGAAGTATGTTTTTTTTTTCCTATTTAAATTTCATAAAGTATCATAAAATACATAGAACTACTAATATTTTACGGACTGGCATGTATAATTCAAGAGTTGAAATCCCTATATGTTACAAAACCATTGAAAAAATGTAATCAAAGTAGAAATAATTATAAATGATTTATCCAAAAATAAAGGAATCCAACTCGATAAAACATATAAATTGGCAGAAACGAAACGCATATCAATGCACAAATCAAATAACGAATGAAGACAAAAAAATGAGTATAAGTTCTTTAATCTCTATAGCTTACGTAAATAAAATTATAACTAAACGTAAACAAAATCATTAATCTCTATAAATGTTTAGAGCATATTATGATGGAACATTTGGATACAAATGCTAGATGAGCAAACAAAAACGAATAGGCAAGGATTTGATTAGTAATGATTCCCTTTCCCATATCTATAACCTCAATTGTAGCTGTTTAGATGCGAAGCTATAGCAAATGTCTTAGTTAGTGTGTTTCGAGATGAAACTGATGATTGCATCTAATCCAAGAAACCTAAGTCATAAATCAAGGGCTCACTAAAGATATAATTAAACAAATCTTTCACATTCAAAAACAGCAACGCATGAAATCCTAAACCAGTCTAATTCTAAGTCCGGTTCGATTCGACCCAAAATCCATCAAAAGGAGCTTATGCCTTATTAAAGCACCGGGCCAGTTTGTGAGCTTTAAGCCTATAAACCAAGTCGATCCAAATAACTATGTAATTAGGTTAGTTTGTTTACTTAACCAAATAAATATAGGGAAAGATTACGTATTTCGGAATTGCTCCTTCTCAGTTGAGATTGCTTCTGGTATACGGTAAGTTTTTCTTTGTGGGTTGAACATATGATAAAAAAAAGGAACCCTTAGGTTTTTGTTTCTTCTTTTTTTTTTTGAATTTTTGGTCTTATATCATTTGAACTTTTAAAAGGAAAAAAAAATTACCTAAAACATCATCGGACCGCCCGGTTTAATATACCCGGGATTACAAGAAAAGAAATACAATTTTTACCGGATGGAGTTATGTATACAACACTCGTCGGGATTTCACTATAATAAAAATAAAATGTTTATCGATATCTGTTTCTACTCGTGAGAGCATGTAAAATATGTGCTAATGTTCTCACGTGCAATGTTGCATATTTAGTTTTAACATCCAGAACCAAAAGAAAAAGAGCTTTCGTCTACTCCGTATAGTCTTATTCTTCATCTTCCAAGAGGAGAAAGTTTTCTTCTCCGTAGACTTCCTTAGGCCAATGATCTAAAATAAACCACGAATTAGTGAGAGAGGTTTCACTTTGTTACCAAGAAAAAATAATAATAACAAGAACCAAACGTACGTGGGGAAGAAGCATAAATACAAGCCGCAAATAGTATGGGAAAAGGCTACACAACTGATAGATGTGTGTCTTGAACAAAAAAAAAACAAAAACAAAAATAGAGATGTGTCTTTACTTAGACCATAACCAAAGCCTATACTCAAATGGTTATAGACAATTCAAAAGCTACTTGCACAAGCCAGGTTATGGAAACACATTAAAGAATAGATACTAACCGTTGGAAAAGAAACACAAATAGTGAGTAAGTAATAGATAAAAGTAAAGAGTAGTAAGAATATAGGGCGGGGGGTTTCAAGGGGCATGATGGATAGCAACGTTGCGTAGGCATGCAGCAATCATCTTGTTGAAGATACGGAAAGAATCATCCACTCTTCCTGCCCTAACGTAAGCATCGATCAGTGCTCTAAATATGGCAACCTCTGGTGATGAGGTGATTTCCGCAAGTAGAGACTCTGCCTCGGAGGACATTCCACGTTCGCAGAACCTGGCGATGATGTTGCTATAGGATCCACGCATGATTTCAGGAGGGCACATTTTAAAGGTCTCGAGAGCCTCACAAAACTGGCCGTGCTTGAAATACTCGTTGACCCCTATGTTGATGGTCTCTGAATCAAAGATTCTTTCTTCTAACATGCCCTTGAAATATGCCCAACCAAAATCTGCCTGACCATGCTTGAACAAAATTTCCACAAGCTTATTGCCAGACACTGATTCAACAACCTTACCAGGTAAGTAACGCATAGCTTTTTCTTCATCATCTTCGTTCCCTTGCTCAAACCAGTAGTCCAAGAAGGTGCAACTCACAAAGGCAATCCCGTCTGCATCCTTAACTTGGGCAAAGAGCTGATGAGCCCTGTCGTAGTTTCCAAGATCCAAGAAGCCGCGAATCAGAACGTTGTGGACCTTCCAATCAACAACAGACAAAGACGTGGCTAAAAACTCGGCTTCATCAATCCTCCCGGACTGAATAAGCCCTTGAGCCAGCAGCCTGTGCGTGTCGCTGTCGGGAGAAGAAAAGGCTGTAAAGTGGCGGTAAATCTCAAGGGCGTCGTCGACGTGGCCTTGATCACAGTGAGCTTTGATGATGAGGTTGAAGGAGAAGGTGTTGGGGACTATGTTAGACTTGTTGAAAAAGTAATGGAAGAGTGCTATGGCATCCTCGTACTGTTTGGAGCGGCACATAGCGTCGATGATGGCGTTGCAAGGCACAATGGCGCCGTCGTTGCGGAATCTGTCGAATACAACGAAGCGAGAGATACGGGCGGCGTCGTCTAAGTTGGACAGCTCCACAAGTGCCTCGACTCTGTAACGTAAGGAAATCGGGCGGTCGTCGATAAGGTGGATTTCTCCGGGATCAAGCTTTTGAGTAAGTGAGAGTGGGAGAGAATCAGGATCTCTTCTTCCAAGTGGGTATGGCACTGCGGAGAAGGAGGATGTGATGTGACGCCTCAGAAACCGGAAGCACAAGTTTTGGGTTCGGATGCGGCTGAAGAGTAAAAAAGACATGGCTAAGCTTTCTAGGGTTTACCAATCGCTAAGGATACATAAATAGTTTTTTTTTCCAGCCGCTGTCTGTCTGTACCCTTAAGAAAGAAAAGGAAAAAAAAAAAAAAAAAGAGAGATTTTTATTTTTCGGTTGAGAGTTTCGGGATGTCTATCTTCTTTGCCGGCATGTCTCTCCGCTGCTGCCGTTTTAACCGTCGCTTTTACTCCGCCGCCGTCTCGTACAGCTTCCCCATTCCGAGAGATCTCCTCTCCGGCTCATCCTCACGGCCGGACTTGATGATGTCCAACGCAGATCGTTGTCCTCAGCAGCTATCCTGGACGGTCGAGCTTCTAATTCGCCTGAGAGACCTAGACACGGCGGCTGAGTATGCGCGCTTGGCATATAGCAGCAGAATCAACTGCGAATTCACCATTAAAACCTGCGACAGTATCATTGGCGCCATGTGCGAGGCGAAAAGATACAGAGACGCTTTGGATCTGTTCCATCACTTTTTCAACGAGCGCAAGAGTAGATCAGTGAACAAGTCCCCCAACCACGTCGTTAAAGCAATTTGTGAGCTCGGTCGCGTGGATGATGCTCTTGTATTCTTCCGTGCCTTGCAGCCGCATCCGGGTCTAAGTCCCATCTACTCTCACTTGACCAAAGCTTTGGTCTACGCCGGGAGATTCGAGGAAGCACTCTGTTTAGTGAGGCAAGGCCCTGTGCCGCTGGCTTGCAGCAACCTGATCCGCGGCTTCTTGAATCTAGGTAATCTAGACATGGCGAATCAACTCTTGGAGGAGTTTGAGTACAATGGTTATTGGGCCTATGATTGCACTAGAAACGAAGGAGCGTATCCAAGGGTGGTCTTCATTGAGCACTGGTTGAAGCAAGGGAATGACGAGGAAGCTATGCGCTGCTACCAGTCTTTGTTGTGCGACCACAGGTTCCAAAATTATGGGGATAGCATAAACTCACTCTTGCAGCTTTTCCTGAGTTACGGTAAGAAAAAGGAAGCTTGGGAGCTCTTCCACCGGATTGTAGATGGTTTCTACAAGAAGACTATGGGCGGAGTGGTTTCAGAAACCATTGATATAATGGTGAGAGAGTGTTTCAATGATGGTCGTTTCAGGGAAGGAATCGAGACTTTCTACCAGGTGAAAGCAAAAGTGGGGTCTTCTTTAAAAGCTCTTGACTATAATAATGTGATTACAAGGTGTTGCGAGCAGGGGTTGTTGTCCGAGGCAGAGTGTCTCTTTGCTGAATTGTCGTCCCATAGATTTTGGTCCGTCGATGTCTTCACATACAGAGCAATGATGGACGCGTATCTCAAGGCCGGCAGAGTAGACGATGCTCTCCAAATGGTCAACAAAATGGTCGTTGCAAACCTAACAAAGCTTGCTCTCTGGATGAAGTTCTAAACAAACCTTTTCAAACTTTTCTCTTCATCTGCATGATTTTTTTTTTTTAAGTTAAAGATTTTAATAAGAAAAACTGGTACTTGTATTTCTCTTTTTTTGGGTTTGATATCTGGTGTTTTTAAAAAAAAATCTTAGAGGCTTAATAAGATTTTCATACCTCTTACAAAAAAATTGGAAGAAAAACATTCTAGTCAAAAAGGGCTTTGTCTCCCATTGGAAAGTAGTTCAGAATTCGGATCATGTTGCTGTGAACCTTGAGAAATTAAGAATTTGGATCAGCTCATCATACATATATATATATATATATGATGTATATATATAATGCTTTTCGTTCTTTACCGTTAGATTAAAGAAAGATAAAAATTCCCTTTGGTTTTCTAGCTAATGTAGAACAGGGGCTTGTTGTCAATAATTCAAAAACAAAGACTGAGTACCATCTGAACGGTGCCAATTCTAACTAAACTCTGATTTCATATCTCCATAATTACTTGTTACAAAACAGGGGCTTGATGTTCTGAATAGACCTCAATCCTTATCCTCAAGCCTTGTTCTGCTCGAGATGTCACACTGATTTTACAAACCAAAAACAAAACAAAGCAGCACAATGAATCTTAAAAAAAACAAATAAGATTGTGACCACCTAACCACAAGAAATGACAAAACCTTCAAGATCTCAGTCAGAAATGAGATAACTTTCAAGATTTATGGACTTTAAACAAAACAGATTTGATGTCCAAGGCCCAAAAAAAAAAAAACCTCTCAGATCAAAGATTTTTCAAGATGGTAATCTTGATGTGCTTAATAGCTTAATACCTTAGTACAGCATTTAGCAGCAAAGATTCAGAATATCATACAAACATGAGAAAATTTCAATTCAGTATCAGAAATAGTTTCTCAATATCCCCTTTCATTCTTAAATCAACCTGCAATTAATCACATTTACCCAAAATCTTACATAACTTCCAAAACAAATAAAACTCTAAGAATCGTTTAACTTTTTCTAGGAATCATGTTACGTACGAGTCAACCCACACTCCTATCATCTATCAGTACCAGAGAAAAGGAAAAACCCAACGGGCCTGAGGGAATTTCGGCCTGTCTTCTAGAAGTTCACCAAGAGGATATCACTCACAGTACGAGCCACGTCAGGAAACACATCACGTGCTCTTGCTACCTATCGTTATTGCTTTTTCTATTTATGGGAGGTTTCGGTTAGGATTTGCTTTATCGAATATTTTGATCAAAAGTTGTAAGGGGAGGTGAGAGACTCCACATTAATTCTCTCAATCTTTGTGGACTCGTTTAATCATTGTAATAAGATATCCTTTTCCTTTGTTTTATTCGACGTTTACAGTTTTTCTCGTAACAAATCAACCCAAAAGGAAACATCAATTACTTGTAAATTCAAAAAGAAAATTGATTTCTCTGTCTGCCAAAAAACAAAGAAGGTCAAATCTTTCTTTGATACTGACCAGATTGAATTTGAGAGAGATCAGGAGCAAGAAGCTCACGAACCCAAGTTGAACATCTTGGATGACCGAAACTGATTCAAAAGCACAACAACAGTGTCAGTGTGTGTCCCAATGAATCCAGTTGACATCTTCGATTGCGTATATACTAATATGCACATGGGCTCATCTCATCAAATTTTTAAGTTTTTGAAAACCAAATGGGCCAATTAAAAGAACAATAGGCCCAATATAATCGGCCTAATTTCTGTGCTACTCCACCCAAGATTCTCTGTGTCACTGTGCACGAAGAAATGGCGAAATCAATGGCGACGCTAGATTCTGGCACCACCTGCTCCTCCTGGAATCACTCCGGCCACCGATTAGCCGCCGGATCCTTAGATGGAATCCTCTCCGTCTACGACTGTCCTGTTTCCTCTTCTTCTTCTTCTTCTTTCACTTGCACTTCCAAAGTTAGGGTTAGTGAATCGAGTGTTGCAAAGATCGTCTGGCTGCCTTTGGAATACGGCGATGCAGTAGCCTGCATTTGCGAAGACGGGAGCTTATCGATTTGGGAGGAGGTGTCTGAAGGTAACTCTATGCTCTTTTTCAAAAGATCTTCGTTGCTAAGTGTTTAACAGATATATACATGTGTAGATTGTTGTTTGATAACGTTGAATGTCATTTTTAGTGTTTTAGTTGTTTCGTTAAGAATCCATTGTCTCAAGGTAACTCTAGGCTCTTTGGCAAAATCGTCATGTTTTACAGATTCAGTGGTTTGTTGTTTGATAACGTTGAATCTCATTTTGAGTGTTTTAGTTGTTTCGTTAAGAATCTATTGATTGAGAATTTACTCTGTTTTGTCAGACACACATGCTCTTGAGTGGAAATCTTGCAAGAGTATCAAGAACCAGTCTAGCCAAGTGCTCGATGTTCAGTTTGGGGTTTCGAGAAAGAGTCTGAAGATGGTAGAGCTTCTGTTTTATTCTTAGACAGGTTTGGTTTCGATCTCTTAACAGGCGACCAGTTACCATTATTGATTCTTTGACTATTTTGGCCAGGTTGCAGCATATTCTGATGGGTTCCTTAGGGTTTTTGAGCTGTTGAATCCATTGGAGTTAAAGAATTGGCAACTTCAGGTTGCTAATTCATACATTCTTTTGCTTATTCTTGAGTCTTCTATCATACGTTTAAAATTGATTTGTTTCTATTGATTTCTTGTATATATACTGTCTTATTTCTCTAACATTCTGTGCAGGCCGAGTTTCAGAATGTTATCGATTCTCTATCGACTCTGGCTAAACCTTCAAGCTTATCTGCATCTGTTTCTTGGAATCCAGTGAGGAGTGAAGAGCAAGAACCCAGCTTTGTTTTAGCCTTCAACTCTGATTCTCCACATCTTAATTCTTCCAAGGCATGTTTTAAGACATTATTTCTCTTTCTTGACCTGGGAAACGATGACATTAATAATATGTGTGTTGGCTAAAATCGTGATAGACTTGTTGCAGATCTGGGAGTTTGACGAAGCTCATAACAGATGGTTGGCAGTAGCAGAATTAGCCTCACCAGAAGACAAAGGAGATCCAGTCTATGCTGTGTCATGGGCCCCAAATATTGGCCGGTAACTACAAAAAATCTTGGTCCTCTCTCAATTAATATATAGTGGATGCTCAGACTAATCCTCTTTTGATACACAGACCATACGAGGTTGTTGCTGTTGCAACTCATAAAGGGATAGGAATATGGCAAGTCGGTCTAGCTCCTGACCTTGAAGGAAGGCTTCCTGTAAAGATGGCCGCCTCGCTTTCTGGTCATCAAGGCGAGGTATCAGATTCCAAACCTCTTTTACCTTTCATCTCTCTTCTGATTCGGTGCTTGTTGGATTTCCTGAGAATGAAACTATAGGGTCGTTAAGGCTTTTCTATCTTCGATCCTTCCTTTCATTCGTTAAAGATATAACTAAATTACCACTGCGTTGATGTTTCCTGGTCAGGTTTGGCAGATGGAATGGGACATGAGTGGCATGACTTTAGCTAGCACCGGAAGCGATGGTGTGGTCAGATTGTGGCAGTCAAACTTAAACGGTGAATGGCACGAACAGGCCACACTTGAACCAGTTCCCTCTTAAGTCCCACAAATATTTTCGAACTTACTTTTAAATCGATGACTCTTTACAATGATGAGCTAAAGGGTCTAAGCATTCGATCTTGTAACATATTTTTCTCTACAGCTAATCTTATCTTACAATGGTTTGATTTGATTTTGGTTTGCCGCATTTAGTCTAAGATAAGCGATTAAACCTTCTTTGACAAAAGTCCAAAGTCGTTAACCGAATGAAACCGGTCTTCAAGTTCAAAATCTTGTTCTGATTGTAGAATAGCTTGTAATATACGATACTTGTATACAATACTTGTTCATATATATATTTTATAGTCACAATCATAATAAGAGAAATTATATGTATTTATACACAAGAGAGAACCTTCTGGTCTAGAGTAGTTATAGAAAGTTCCTCAATCATAGCAATCAAATATTATGCGTTTAATAAGAGAAACAGTGTCCACATCTCTAATATACTTGTTATGGGCTTATGGCCGACTGTTATTTACTTTCGTGAGTTTAATGCTTTTTGTTTGAAAATCCAATTGTATTTGTCAAAACCGGAACTCATAAAAGCAGAGGAGTATGCAATGATAAAAGTGTGGCACGAACATGACGGGGTCTAAGGTCAAACTGTCAAAGTGTGGCACGAACATGACAGGGTCTAAGCTTTCGGTTCAGTTTTCATCAGACACAACTTGACGGAGATGACGGGGTCTTCGAGCGGTTGGAAAGGCGAGAGTGGGAGCTGGTACGGGTTCGATTTCAGGGTTAGCGAAGACTTTAGCTTCTAGTCACCTTCGAACGAGGTAGTCTTCATCCAGTTGAAGTAGTCTTCATTCAGTTGAAGTCCATGGTAGTCTTCATCTAGTTGATATCTTATACTTAAAGGAACCTAGGAGTAACTATCTTCAGGCTGCTATCAAAATAGGATTCCAAAGTTAATACATAAAATTTTCGAAAAAACAAATTATTACATATGCAGATATATACACTATATATTAAGTAAGACAAAACATAAAAATTGAATTTGATCGCTAACAGAGTTGGCTAGCAACTTTTGGGTAAGCCTAGTAATAACACACATCATGATTTAACTTAAATATATTTTTATTAACTTTTTATTTTAAAATGTTTATTCTTTATTTTATTTATTTTTGATTATTATTGCATAATTTATTATAATTATTTTTCGTTTTTTGTTTTGGTTATTTTTTATTATAATAAAAAGAGATGAAACTTTTATAGAAAAATATGTATTTCATGAATATCATGTAAACTACCGTTTCTCAAAAAAAAAACTGTTTTTAAAAAATATTGCACAAATATGCAATGGGATGGTCACGTTGTGGTAGTCACGTTGTGGTAGTCACACTTAAACAGTGAATGGCAGGAACAAACCACGCTCGAACCAATTCCATCTTGAGTCCCTCAAAACATATTTCATACCAGATGCGGACCAAGAGATGTGGTTCATATGACACCCATAATATTAAATTTTCTTTGTAGTTTGTAATGTTATTAAATTTGTTGTCCATGATGAATTCAAATTTTATTTTGACCCTATAATTAAATTGTTTTCTCATTCCAATTTGTTTTTTTTATTCCACATAACCAATTATAAATCTATATAGGCTTTGTATGTCAATACAAGTTATGTAACTCATTTTTTTCTTTCGAACAAATAATTTCAGTAATATCAAAATAGGATTATAAAGTTAATATATACATAACTTTCGAAAAAAAATTATTATATATGCAGATATTTGTGTCATATATTAAAAAACAACACATGAAAAGTGAATTTAACATTTTTCAAAATTAAGTCTTATTTGATAATAGATTATAAATTTTGTTTTTCTTGAAATCTTTCTTTTTCTGATGCGGTGTTTGCCTAATTACACACATGATATAACCCAATTTTATTTATTAATTTTTTATCTTAAAATTGTTATTCTTTATTTTATTTTTTATTTGGGTTGTTGATTGTTATTGCATAATTTACTATATATAATTTAGTTTTCTTGTTTTGGTTAATTTTGTTTAATATATAATAAAAGATAAAAATTTATAAAAAAAAATGTTTCATGAAAATATATGTTTCATAATCATGTAAACTACCGTTTCTCAACAAACAAGAAGAATTACTGTCAAAACTAGTGCACGAACAATTTTTTTTCTTTTACTTATATTCTTTCAAATATCTGAGCTGGTTTTGGATTCATCAATCGTTTTTATAATTCAGGTAAAAACATTTTTTGGATATGCCATACACTTAGTTTAAACTGGTGTTTGAAATCGGATATCCTGCTATGTGCAGCCTTTCATAGAGTTCCAAGTACACAAATGCTAACATGTAACTTGGGTTGATAAACAAACAAAAAAAAAATCAGTCTACAAAAGAATGAGAACAATGACATCGTCAAAACTAACTCAACGGCAGTTTGCAAAGTCAATTAGAAGAAACAAAAGGTTCCTTTGCCTAGAGAACAAAAAAGTTGTTGGTAAAGACAAAGTGACTAACAAACACAATCACTGGTAACACAATGTGATTACTAACTTGCAAGCCAAGTAGAGACATGAAAGCTTAAGTGTAGTGTCGTGCCACCTTCTTTGAGACCATTTATATAATGGTGAGAGAGTGTTTCAAGGAGGGTCGTTTTAGGGAAGGAATCGAGACATTCTACAAGGTGAAAGCAAAAGTGGGGTCTTCTTTAAAGACTATAATAATGTGATTACAAGGTGTTGCGAGCAGGGGATGTCTCATAGATTTTTGTTCGTTGATGTCTTCACATACAGAGCAATGATGGACGTGTATGTCAAGGCCGGCAGAGTAGACGATGCTCTCCAAACGGCCAACAAATGGTTGATGCAAACCTAACAAAGCTTGCTCTGTGGATGAAGTTCTAAACCTTTTCAACTTTTTCTTTTCTCTGCATGATTTTTTTTTTTTGTGCAACACATGATTTTTTTTTTTTAAGTTAAAGATTAATAAGGAAAACTGGTACGTGTATTTCTCTTTTTCGGTTTGATTTCTGGTTTTTTAATGTTAAAGACAGTTGGTTATATACATGTACCTAGCCCTGGGCATAAAAAATTGGAACCGAAAAACCGAACCGGAACCGACCCGAAATCACTGGTTCGATTCGGTTTCGGTTCTTGCATAAATACCCATTGGATCTTAAATCTTGGATCCATGAATATCGGTTTGGTTCCGGATATTACCCGAGAACCGAAATATCGAACCGGATATCCGAAATAATATGTTTCTTTGGATAACTGGAGATGAACTCTTCGCCATTGTTACGAAATAGACTGTGAGAGAAAGGAGAAAGGGGACGGTGATGGAGAGAGAGAGGCTTTGAAATTGTTTTAATGGGCTCTTCAATTGAGGCCCTTTAATTAATCGCTGTTACATTTTTCCAAGACTAAAATGACATGTTATTTTTGTTTTTTTAATAAGTAGATCTTGGGCTTTTATATTTTTATGACGTTTGGGCTTATACATATAATAAGGAACTCATTAATTTTTTTTTCCAATTCTCATTGTGGTCCAATTATCCACCATATACACAAAATTAAAAAAAAATAGAAATAACTCTCACTTGTTTTCGCAGGCTTCTTCTCCATCTCCTTTTCATAGAAATATAGTTTATGGTTTTCAAATCTGAAATTTGGGGTTTTCTGTTTCTCTCTGTTTATATTTGAAATTGACTTCATTTTCTCTCTCTCTCTCTTTTTCGTTTTTCACTACAAATTAGTCTTGACTGATAGAGAGTCTTACTTTGAAAATCAATTTAGGATTTTTATATATAAAATCGATTGGGGTTTTCTGTTTCCACTTCTACTTTGTTAATGAGTCCATGTCTGGGTGCTAACTTTTGCGCTGTTAATGAGTCTGTTTCCGTTTCTTCTTTGTTAATGAATCGATTTAGGGATTTCTTATTCGGATTTCATTTTTTTGGTCAGTTGAAAAGAAAAAGTTTTGATTTTGGTTTATTTCTTTTTAGATTTCGGTTTTTTTTTTAAGATTTCGGTTATTTTTTGTGATTTCGGGTATGGAATACCCGAATAATTTTTTGAGAACCGAAATTTTTCGGTTTTTTTCGGTTCTTATCCTTCAATACCCGAACCGATCCGGAACCGATAGGTACCGAACCAGAACCGAACCGAATTTAATTCAGTTCCTATTTGGATCCCAAACCTTAAGAACCGAAATACCCGGAACCGTTCGGTTCCTACCCGGAACCGAACCGGATACCCGAAAGCCCAGGCTGACATGTACCTCTTACAAAAGATTTGGAAGAAAAATATGAGAGGCTTTGTCTCGCATTCATGGTAGCGCAGAGTCATACAATCTGTAGGGATCCCAGGAAACTCAACATGTCAATGTAGAAACCATAAATTGCAGCTTTGTCCAGAGATTGGCTCATGTGACCATCAGCTTTGAACCTTGACAACACCATAGAGATGTCGAAAATTTCAGCTCAATCATACATTACTTATTGCTTATATTACCTTTCTTTACTGTTGACCAAAGAAAGATAAAAATCCATTTGATTTCTTAGCCCAAGGCAAAACAGGGGCTTGTTCTTGAATAGATAGATACTAATCCTTCTCCGCAAGGCTTGTTCTGTTCTGCTCCACGATAATTTTACAAACCAAAACAGGAAATTGTTTTCTATTTTGTTTCTACTTTCTGATGAGAAAGTGTTTTCAATTTAATACAACTAATTAAATAACAACAAGAAAAAAGTGAACACTACAAGAAAACAATCGTTTTCCAACGGTCCATTACGACGGTTTTTAAATCGTCGCAAATTTACAACGATTTTATGACAATCTAACGTCTAATTTAAAAACCGTCGTATAAAAAAATCGTACAATTTACGACGAATTACGACGATTATACATCGATAACGAGAGATTTTCTAGTAAATGTAAAACCGTCGTAAATTCGTCGCAAAAGTACGACGAATATACGACGACTACATTTCGATGTACATATTACGACGATTTTACGTCAAAAAATGAGTTAGGTGAAAAACATTTAAAACATGTTTACCTAACAATTGTAGATGGAAAATTTTATCGCAAAATCGTCGTAAACTCGTCGTAATATTATTGTTGAATGTAAAACCGTCGTAAAAAGTCGTCGTAAAAGCGTTGTAAAGCCCAAAATTTTCCTATAAATAGATCTTCATTCCTTCATTCAACCACAACACATCATCATTCAAACATAAGAGCATCTTCATCTTGGAGACCCATTGTAGGTCTCTTAAATTTTAGTATAGTGTTGTAAATCTTTATATATTGGGTTGTCTATTGCCGGAAACCCGAATTAAGAGTTATATTACTTTGAAAAAAAAGAAGTAATAATATTATAAAGTTAATTTACTTTATTCACGTGGCTAGACGTGACACAAGAGACCATCTCCTTTATTGTCTAATCAATAAAAAGAGATAGTATTGTGAGTTTATTTTCAAGATGTCAATATACGAGCTAAGAAGTTGGATGTATATGCGTAAAGATTCAGATGGGGCGTTGACAGAAGAGTTCAAGAACGGGTTAGAAATATTTATGTATCAGGCTACAAATATGGAGAGAACGAAAGATAGTGGGAAGATGTTTTGTCATTGTTTGAAATGCAAGAATACGAGGTATACACTAACCAAAACCGTGTGGACGCATTTATTAAATAGAGGATTTATGCCGCAATATTTTGTTTGGTATCTACATGGAGAAGGATATGGCAGTAATACTGGGAATGCTGGTAGTAGTAGTTATTATCAAAGTCATGTTGATATTGATGAATCGAATTATGGTCATCAGCCTAATCAGTATCAATATGACCAAAGTGTAGATCATGATAGGATGCACGAAATGGTGACTGATGCATTTCATGAAACGCATACGGGTAATGCTGTTGAGGAACCTAATGTAGATGCCAAACGATGATATGATTTGTTAGACAATGCTAATCAGCCAATCTACGAAGGATGTAGAGAAGGCTTGTCTAAATTATCGTTGGCAGCTAGGATGATGTCAATTAAAACAGATCATAACCTGGCTGAGGTTTGCATGGATGATTGGGCTGATCTTCTGAAGGAGTATCTACCGGAGGATAACTTGGCAGCGGGAACATACTATGAAATTCAGAAGTTGATTTTTAGTCTTGGTCTACCTTCTGAGATGATAGATGTATGTGTTGACAATTGTATGATTTTTTGGAAAGATGATGATCAGCTGGAGGAATGTCGATTTTGCCAAAAACCAAGATACAGGCCGCAAACTGGTGGGCGTAAAAGGATACAGTACCAACGTATGTGGTATCTCCCTATAACTGATAGGTTAAAACGGCTTTATCAATCTGAAAGGACAGCTGCATCAATGAGATGGCATGCACAACATACACAAGTAGATGGAGAAGTTGTTCATCCATCAGATGCAAAGGCATGGAAACACTTCAATATGGTATACCCAGATTTTGCTAAGTTCAAACGGAATGTCTATCTTGGTCTGTGCACTGATGGTTTTAGTCCATTTGCTATGTCTGGTAGACAATATTCATTATGGCCAGTAATCCTAACTCCTTATAACCTTCCTCCAGATTTGTGCATGCAAAGGGAATTTCTTTTCCTAAGTATTTTGGTTCCAGGTCCAAATCATCCGAAGCGAGCTCTCGATGTATTTCTTCAGCCACTCATACATGAGCTGAATCAGTTATGGTATACTGACGTTTGTACATATGACTGTTCTACGAGGAAAAATTTTACTATGCGGGCTGTGCTAATGTGAACAATGAGCGATTTCCCCGCTTATGGTATGCTATCAGGATAGACTACACATGGGAGGCTATCTTGTCCTTATTGTCTTCATCGAACTGATGCGTTTCAGCTAAAACATTGTAGAAAAACTTGTTGGTTTGATTGTCACCGGAGGTTTTACCGGATAACCATCCATATCGGAGGAACAAAAGGTTATTTATGAAGAACAAAAGTGTACATGTCCCTCCACCCGTTAATTTAACAGGAGCTGATATACAGGCGCAAATCGATCATTGAAGGGCAGAAGAAACAGTAACTCGTGGGGGAAACTGGCACACTCCTGCAAATATGCCTGAAGGTTATGGAGTTCATCATAATTGGCACAAAAAAGTATCTTTTGGCAACTACCTTATTGGAAAGATCATCTGCTCAGACACAATCTTGATGTCATGCACATTGAAAAAAACTTTTTTGATAACATCATGCATACAGTTATGAATGTAGCGGGAAGAACAAAAGACAATGGTAAAGTCAAGATTGGACTTGCCTGATTTATGCAACAGAAGTGAGTTGCATCTACTGAGAAACGGGAAAGCACCAGTTCCTGTATTTCGGTTGAGTGCAGATCAAAAGTCAGCATTGTTCAGATGGGTTTCTTCTGACGTTAAATTTCCTGATGGGTATGTCTCTAATCTTTCCAAATCTGTTGAAAAGGGGGTAAAGTTTGCTGGGATGAAAAGCCATGACTGCCATGTGTTTATGCAACGATTATTTCCATTTGCATTTCCTGAACTCTTGCCCAAAAACATCCATGAAGCTATTGGAGGCATTGGTGCTTTCTTTCGGGATCTTAGTACACGAACATTATCAGTTGATGTAATATCACAACTGGCATTGAATATTCCAATCTTGTTGTGCAATTTGGAAAAGATCTTCCCACCATCATTTTTTGATGTTATGGAACATCTTCCTGTTCATCTCCCACACGAAGCAGAGCTCGGTGGACCCGTTCAGTACAGGTAGATGTATCCGTTCGAGCGTTTCATGAAGCATCTTAAAGGTAAAGCCAAAAACCTAGCTAAAGTGGAAGGCTCAATTATGGCGGGAAGCTTGACGCAAGAGACTTCACACTTTACTTCATACTATTTTGCACCGAAAGTACGAACACGCAAAAGAGCTACTCGTCGATATGATGATGGAGGAGTTGGCCATACATATGCCGTTGAAGGTGTACCTGACATATTCTCGCCGATTGGACGTCTTAATGGAAAACTAAAAGATGTTTGGTGATCCAATGAAAAAGATTATCACAGTGCACATACGTATATCCTGTTAAATTGTGAAGAGTTGTCATCGTATGAAAGGTACCTTTTAATTTAATTAATAATATCTTTTTTAAAGTTGTCAGTATTAATAACTATTTGTTGTTTTTCTCAGCACATTTGTTGATGAGGTTAAAGAATGCATATCTGGGGTTTCTGAAACTGAAATCAATGACCGTAAAGATCAACACTATGCCCAGTGGTTAAAAGGACAAGTACATTTAAAATTTTAATTAAAAGACTATTTTAATTTGCTATATATCGAAATGAAGAAATAAAAGCGGAATTTTTTTCATATTAGGTGGACCCGAATGATCCGGATGAATTTCCAACATGGTTCCATGAGTTACTACTAGGTCCGATGGCTAAAATAACTACAGCCTCAATGTCTTTCACTCGGGGCTATGTTTTTCACACATACCGTCACAGTGCAAAGCGGGCGACAACTAACTATGGAGTTTGCGTGAGGGGTAAAATCGATTTTTATGGAGTTGTGCAAGAAATAATTGAAGTAGAGTATCCTAGATTGTTAAGGCTGAAAACTGTTCTCTTCAAATGTGATTGGTTTGATCCAACTATTGGACGAGGGGTACGTCTAAACAAGTTTGGAGTTGTTGACGTGAACAAATCACGACGGTACAACAGGTTTGAGCCATTTATATTAGTTTCTCAAGCAGAACAGGTAACGTTTCTGCCATACCCTCGAGTTCGATCAACAGGAATTTCATGGTTAGCAGTAGTTAAAGTGGCTCCGAGGGGCAAGATAGTAGGGGTTGAGGATGTTCCACTTCAACAGGACACTTGCGTAGATCTGTCTGAACCAGATGTTGATGAGGAGATTTTCTTAATAGACCCTCGGAACAGGCAAGTTGAAGATCTTCCCGATGATACAGAAGAAGAAGGTGATGATGAGTTTGCTGAAACCGATGATGACGATTTGGCCGAAGAAGACGACGGTGATGGTGATGAAGTAATAGAGGAAGATGAATCTGATTGAGTTTCATGCATTGTATTTAGTGAATCTTTGTTATTATGTAATTTGTAACTTTGTTTGTTTGACTTTTTTAAAAACCCTAAAATTCGATTTTACGACGGTTTTACGACGGTTTTTCTAAACTCTAAACCCTAAGTCTAGGTTTTAAGTCCTGAATAAATAGGGTTTCAACATTACGACGTCTTTACAACGAACCATCGTAACGTTTGCACCGGATAGTCTCTTGATCCGAGGTACGAGGTTATGATTGTTTAGACGTTACGGCGATTTTACGATGGTTTTGGGTTTAGTCGTCATAAAACCGTCGTAACGGTCAAATGCTCCCATCATGTAATGTTACGACGATTTTATGACGATCACAAAATCTATATAAGGGACGCGAGATTTCCTCCTTCGTCGCTCATTCCTCTCTTCCCTCTCTCTCTCTAGAAATCTCTCTATCTCTCTAGAAATCTACCTCTCCCTTCTCTCCCTACTCTCCAGCCAATTAATTTGTAAGTATTTTTGTTAAATTAATTTCATTACATATTATTTTAGATTTAGGTTCGGAATTTAGATTTAGGTTCGGAATTTAGATTTAGGTTTCGGAATTTAGTTAGGCCCGGATTTTGGTAAATTTAAATAAATATTTGAAAAATTAGTAACTAATTTTATAAATATTTTGTAGGTTCTGTCGATATGGCTCCTCGAGCTAAGAGATTTCACTACCGACAGCTCGTCGATTCTGACGGTACGGTCCCGTCTACCTTGGCGACCGGATCAGCGATCCTGGAGTCCTCGGGAACACAACGGACGGTTTCCCAACCGGTCGTTGTTCCGCAGCCAGCACCGCCTCCACCACCACCAGCCGAACCAGCGGCTCCCGCACCGGCCGATCCTGAGGCTGATCCGATCCCGCCTATACCGTATACCCAGTTTACGGTACAGGATCTTCTGGCGCAACCCGGTCGTGAGACCATGAACAAACTCGACCCGGATCAAGCCCCGGGCACCTTTTGGTACGTAATTTTTTTCCTACTATATTTTTAAATTAATTAATATTTATTCTTATATATTTGATATTAATTTACTTTTTCTCTTTCCATTTGACTAGGATTACGACCGACAATGCAGTCGGTCGTAACGTTGCGGATATCATCAAGGAGTTTTTCGTACAACCCCATACCAGCTGGAAGAAGCTGGATCAGGCCACACTTGACACTTGGTTCAAGTGTTTTGCGGTAAGTAATTTACCATTTTGTTTAATTATAATTTTAATTTTTAACTTTTTACAATAATTACTAACTTCTTTTTTTTCCTAGCAAAACTGGCATTGGGAAACATTCGCACACGGACGTGTGGAGACGGCCTTCAAGGAGAAGGTCAAATTCCGCCTCACCACCGTTTCCGACTGGAAACGGAAGTGGGAGGTTGACGGCGACAAGGCCAAGCCGGCGCCTTTGGCCAATACCGTCTGGCGGGGCCTTGTCCAGTACTGGTTGGATCCGCACAACCAGACTACGACCGCCAAGTGTTCCGGATCTAGGTAAGTAGTTAGTTTCAATAATATTAACATTATTTTTTTTCTTATAATAGATTCTAATGAAAATATTTTTCAGGAACGCTACTGACGATGCGGGAAATCGGAAGAACGTCCCGCACACTTCCGGCCAGATTCCTTTTGCCGGACGACGGCTTATGATGGTAAGTAAATTTAAATTACTATTTTTTTGTTTTTAAATAATTAACTCTTATTTCTCGATACTAATTAATTTTTTCATTTTGATTTTATAGGTCGAAGATAACGGAGGAGAACTTCCTCCGATGACGAAGGTTTTCGCCGAGACGCATAAGAAGCGTAACGGCGAATTCACGAATCCTCGGGCGGAGGAGATTTACAACGCCGCCTGTGCGGCGATCGAGGAGCGACAGACGCAGCTGACTCAGCAGGCGCGTCAAACGTCTCCCGGAGGTAGCTCGGTCCAATCGATCCCGACGCTGACGGTGGCGGAGATGGACCAGATCTTCGAAGAGGTAAATTTAATTACTATATTTAATTAATGTAACTTTAGTTTTAAATTAAATTTCTAACCATAATGTTTTTAAAATATTTGTAGGTTGCCCCAAAGAAAAAGGGGCGGGTATTAGGGATGGGGTCCATCCGTGATACCCCGAGAGCTACGGCGACTGGTCACGTCCGGGTCCCGGATCCGGTTATCCGCCAGGAGATTGACCAGATGCGGACCCGGTACGAGACGAGGATCGACCATCTCTACGGTCTCTTCGAGATCATGGGAGCCGACAACCTGGTACTCATGGCGCAGTTGGACAAGCTGCGGGCTGATGGGGTTGTCGGATCGTCTGCCGCCGGGTCATCCACTAGGACGCAACCACCGGTGCAGACGGACGAGGAGATGTTCCGATCTCTCGGGGTTGAGCCTCCTAGAGCCGGAGATCAGGCGCCGGCGGAAGCATCAAACCGAAGACCCGACAAGGAACACGTCTAGGACGATGGGGAGGAGGCCGGTGACGGGATCGACGGGATCGACGATTTAGATTTAGATTTAGATCTGTAGGGTTTTTATGTAAATTACAATTAATTTTAATTTCAAATTTTAATAAATTTTAAATTGTAATTATTTTTTTTAATTTAAATTTTAATTCGAATTAATTTTTTTTTAATTTTCAATTATATTAAACGTCGTATAATCGTCGTAATAGCTTTATTAAAACCGTCGTACATTCGTCGTAAATATTACGACGAATTTACGACTAAAATGTACGACGACAAATACGACGATTATACGTCCGTGCTTTACGACGATTTTACGACGAAATGATTAAATACTTTACGATTGATTTACGACGATTTATGCGTCGTACATTTACGACGATCTTACGTCGACCATTAACGACCACTTAACGACGGTTCAGGCGAAGACCAAGTCGACGCAACTCGATGTAAATTCATCGTAAACTGTACGACGCATTTACGACGATTTTGTTTTCCTCACGACGAAACGAAATCGTCGTATATTATACGACGATTTTACGACGATTTGTCAATTACGACGATGAGTTTACGACGATTTGGAAATCGTCGGTAGTCCGTCGTAATAGTCCTATTACGACGAAATAACGATCATTTCAACCGTTGTAAAATGATATTTTTCTTGTAATGAATAGAAAACGGATGTAGTATATTATTATTAGAAGACTATAATATAATATAATTCATATTTCTAAACATATTTAGAGATTTTCTAAACTCATAATTTATAACACTAATCTTGACGACTTAAATCCAACAATAAAACTATACCATATATAATAATGAGATCAGGAACAAGATATACCAACGAGTCGACTCGGCGGGAATCGGTCGGACATAGTTTTTCTATCAAGCGAGTTGATCGCTGAGCCAACCAGTTCTGTCGACTCGCCCGACTCGGGAATCGTCGTGAGCGATCCGGTCTTGTCAAAAACGACGTAGTATTTGTCCATATCAACGCCGTGACATGCCTTAAAGGGAGTGTTTGACTTTTTCTGTCTGAAGATTGACTTTATGAGTTTCTGTAGAGTGCCTGAGATCTTGTTCGATGATTGTTTCTTTTTCGACGACGACGTCGTTTCTGGCTGTGGAAGAGGAGGAAGGTGGGGCATGGACATCGATCTAGCGGAGGAGGAGATGGCTGAGTCGAGTTGTCGATTGAACGAGTTGAGCTCGAACGAGTCATAGAGTGTGCTTTCGCAATCCCATACCTTCTTGTTCTTCATCTTATGAACATTAATCTCTTCTTCATTTTGTTTCAGATTCTCCATCACCGTCTTATTCTTGTGTTGAGTTTCCATATAATTTGTGATTTCTGATCTTTGAATGGAATTTTTATCTGTAGAAAGTAAATAATTATGAACTCAATATGAGACAAGTAATCATGTATTAATTAGTTCATAATAAAAGTTCATGAAAATAAAATGATAGGAATAAAAATTATTACTTTCCATACAATATAAAAAAACAGGTTTCATGAAGAAAAGAAACAGGATAACAAAGACAATGATTGATGACCTTATATATTATATAAAAAGTTAAATTAGTGAACAAAACCTGAAATGAAAAACTCACAATTTCCCATCTTGATATTCATCATATATGAAGATGATGATGATCTCGAGTTCGTTGAAGATTGATCATCTCTTGTCTTAGCTTGTCTTAAACCCTCTATGATTTTGAGATGCCCTTTAATAATAGTAATCTCTTGACCATTACTATTCATCACATCATCTTCCTTTGTCTTCTTCTCATCCTCAGCTTTTGTTGCTATCTTCCTTGACTCTAAGGCTTTTGGTTTGACCTCCATCTTTCTTTCTATGGTGGAAACCTATGAACCTTTTTTTCTTTTCTCTCGGTCGTGGTTATTTAGATCATCTGCATATATATAAACTGAAAGTTATAGAGATTGGAGTGTTTGGTGAAGAATAAAACGCGTAGTCAATAACTTTTTTTTATGTAGTGAGAGACTTCATCGTCATGACCTTCACGGTATCTTCACATTTATATCAAATGTTGCATTTAATACTCTCTCTCTTTCTAGTATGTGTGTGTATATCTATATAGAAAATAGGCGGCCTTTAGTTTATCTATGTGGCTATGTCCAAAACCAACGATGATATATCACACTTTTCTACAGCATAAATAACTTCTTCTTAGCTCGTCTTCTTGGCTCAATTTAGATTGTTTTTTTTTTAAATATATCTTATACCTAAAATTGTTGTCTGGTGCTTAAGAACTTATGCCCTAATTTTAATATAACAACAGAAATAGACTAAATTATATATAATGAGAAGTTTGAGAACGCAAAATTTTTAGTACTTTTTTCTTACTAATATCAAATTTAAGGTAAGGTTCCGGTAAGTATTCCTACGTCTGAAAGTTACAAGTAACAACCATATATTTACAAAAAGAATATCACATGCATTATCGTTTAATAAGTTAGTCGAAAATTATACCCTTTTAAAATCATATATAAAAAAATACCCTATTAGGTAATGCGAGGTTTGTGGCCATTTCACGTGTAGAATCGTGAGGCAGTGCAACTACATGTATATATATGAACAAATAATATTTTCTTAAGAGCTTCAAATATTTTTATTATACTAGCAATAACTAAATTAGTCAAACGAACATCTCATATCATTTTGTTTATGTATTTGTCTTCTTCCAATATTTTTTTCTGGTCTGGTAATAGTAAATAGTACTCAAAACTTGAAATGTTACTTTGGATGGAATGAAAACGTCGAAATTCGTTCACTTGGAATTATAGAGTATTTACCTATACATTACATATACGTATGTAACAAATACTTGTGACGAACATGGATCCTCGTTCTAAAAAAAATTACATATATACCTAACAATTTGGTAAATGGATAATTAATGAGTTAGGTTCCTCATTGTTGACTATTCTGAGTCGTACCCAATGCCATCACGCAAACCTTCACCATTAAATACGGGACCATTGTATCATGAAATAATTTAGTTTTTTATTGGTTTAAATTTAGTTTTTCTTTTATTTACACCTTAATAACAGAAAAAAAATATAGAACCTTGTTGTTTAATAGTTATTCATCTACATATCTCATTCTCTCCCCCCCCAACACACACGCACACTATATCCCCAATTCCCCACCACCCAAGACCCTAGAATATGATATCTATTTATTCAGCCTCGTGGTCCTCACTCGTCCCTTAGTTTAAGCGACGTGTCTGTTAAGAGACTTAATTAATCAATTAGTCTTAATCATGTAACCAATTACGTATATTATCTCTCTCTCTCTCTATATATATATATATTTCATGTAGAAGTGCGTTTTATATTAATTTAAGGTAGACCATGCAAAACAACTACACAAATCATTCCTTATATAAAAAATGAATGTGAAACATTAAAAGGAACTCGCTGGCCACGTTTAATTAGATATTTTTATATCTAGTAATGCATATATATACTTTTTTTTTGTCATCAGTAATGTATCCACATGCAAGTTGCAACGTGTTTTTTTTTGCTAGTTTGTAAGAATATTGTTTTTGACTGAAAATATTCATATATTTAAATTGCTATTTATAACAAAATATTATTAGTGAATATTCATGATTAAGTTTCGATTAGTATACTATGACAACAAGTAATGTGTTGACGTTGTAATAAACTTACATGTAAAATGGATGCCGGAAAACGAAACAATCACAGTTAATTGTTGTTGTTTTTTGAAGCATGGATGTTTTAAATTAGAACTCAAACAGAGTTTATGGAATACAATTGCAGTGCCTGCTTAGCCAAATGATCTGCCACAACATTTTGCCTCTCTAACTCTAGGCATAAATTTAAGAGACACATATATAATCGAAGAGATAAATCATAAAAGGTTAGAAGAGATATCAGAGATGACTCCAAAGAGCTCGGAAGAGCTACAGCCCACGGTGATCGCTCGAATAGCCTTCAGGGAATCCAATTGAAAGACAATTCTCTTGATCACATGTACGAAAGCGTGGTTGGTAGTGATAACTCTCTGTTGCTAAACCTGAAAAAGCCTGAGACTTATATATATATATATATATATATATAGTGGTGGACCCAGGATTTTTTTTAACCTGGGTCAATTTATCAAATAAAAAAAAGAAATATCAAAACAGTCATATACTGGGGGATTTGATCTCGGGTTATGGGGGTTCAGTCTGCTGCATTTACCAACAATGCCACTGAGTTTTCCTCAAATTTCTTTTACAATACTAGTTTTATAAAGAAATATGGGATGTCACATGACCTCCTTTTTTGTACGTGAGTCCGCCACTATATATATATATATATATATATATATATCCACGCATTCATCCGTGTTGCACGTTATAGCCGTCTTCAAAGGCCCAACTTCTCTTTTGTTATTCATCCATTCCTTTGCATCAACAACAGCTTTAAGCAATCATAGTTAATATATTAGATTAGTTTCTTTATAAATACGGTTAGTGCTAGATGAACGAAACATACCAAAAAAATCAATATAACAGAGTAAAATAAAGAATGGTAAAGTAAAATAATATATTGAAAATAAAAGAAAGTAAAATGGTATATAACTATTTTGTTAAAATGTTGAATGTTCAATACAATGATTTTGGAATATCTTGTCAATAATTGATAAAAGAGTATTATGAGTAGATACCAAATAATATTATGGAAATTAACTCCTCTGATCTAGCACTATTCAAATGCATCTGTTCATTGAACCTTTCCCATTAAACCCCTATTGTTATTATCTTTTCATCTATCTTCTCTCTTATGGAGTGAGGCCAAAAGTAAGGAAATGTATCAGTGAACAGATTTGTCTCTCTCATATGCAACTGTTTGTGGTTTTCAAAACAAATAAGATTAAAAAACGAAAATGACAGATTAGAGAAAAATAAAATATTTATTTGTTGAGTGAAACTTCTTCTTAGGATAAATTGCTTCAAACCAATTTTCACATTGTTAACTTGGTTAATGACTCTTTTGTATCTTTCCGTCTAGCAATCAACGAAGAAGAATAGATATACGTGGGTCTATTCCTTAGGGTTTCCCTTTGAATTAGGTTTTGTTTTTGGGCATATTCACCAATGGATTAGTAGCATTTTGTACTCTTTAGCTAAATCAAGACATATAATATGTATGTTATGGAGTAAAGTTTATGTTGCGAATATAGTTAACGATTTTAGATTAGTTAACAAAAATTAGAGTTTTATTGTTAACGATGCAAGGTAAAGTTTTATTTGTTCATCTTTTAACACCTTCTGATAACTATGTTGACATAAACGAGTTATCCACCATTTTTGAAGTTAGGGTTTACGTTGAAGTAATTGGTTAGTGGTATTGGGATAGAGTAAGGGTTTATAATGATGTTAGGGTTCAACAATCATACATTAGGTTTTCGATTTCAATAGTAATGGTTTTAAGGTTTATTGTTTAGGGTTTATTGTTTAGGGTTTAGGGTTTACTGTTTAGGTTTACTTTTTATATGTATAGCTTGTACAATAATCTATTATTTTACTCTTACGGATAACTTCGTTAACAATGTACGTCATCATAAACCCTAACCCTATCTCCATACTACTCTTTAGCTAAATTAAAACATATGATAGTATGTTATCGAGTAAAAGTTTATGTCACGAATATAGTTAACGATTTCAGATTAGTTAACAAAAATTAGAGTTTTATTGTTAACGATGCAAGGTAAAGTTTTATTTGTTCATCTTTTAACACCTTCTGATAACTATGTTAACATAGACGAGTTATCCACCATTTTTTAAGTTAGGATTTACCGTTGAAGTTATTGGTTAGTGATATGGAGATATGGTTAGGGTTTATGATGATGTTAGGGTTCAGCAATCATACATTATAATTAGGTTTTAGATTTCAATGGTAATGGTTTAAAGGTTTATTGTTTAGAGTTACTTTTTATATGTATATCTTTTATGGTAATCTATTATTTTACTCTTACGGATAACTTCGTTAACGATGTACTTGTTAACGACCCTTGTTTTAAGTTCAGGTTTACCGTCAAAGAGTAAGGTTAATTGTTTGGGGTAGGTTTATACTGATTATGTTAGGGTTCACCATTCATAGATTAGGGTTTAGATTTTTGTGATAATGGTGTAGTGTTTAGGGATTATGTCTAAATGTTAACCATATATTTAGATAAGTTTGTCAATGATAACTTAGTTAACCGTTTCAAGCAATGTACATACCTTTAATAATGTTTTTCTCTGTTTTGCACCACACATTAATCTGATTCATCAAATCTTTTTGCACAAGGCTATCTGACCCTCATTGACGAACATTAAATGCTGCTGTCGGCTTATTCTTTTTTTTGCAGGGACAAGTTGTAATGAGATCAAAGGAAAATATGGATAATATAGGAAATAATTGCTGATGTGGCGAAAGAAACTTAATTTCGAATTTTCTTTTAGTATATAGTATAGTAACTAGTCAACTTTTGGTATGAACTAAAATGACCCTTGATAAAACTGATTCAGGGAATTAACATCCTTTTTGTTCGAAAATAAAATAATTTGCTTATAAGTAGAAGTTGACAATTGTCCCCCTAAATATAGGTGCATTCAGCTCGAAGAAGGTTTTCTAAATAATTTGTGCTATTTTGTTCCATTATTTTCGACGGTCTCAATAATATTTTTATTAATTGTCATCAATACTTGGAAAGTAGGCTCTCAGCATGCAATATAGCAGCAGCCATGTTTAAAAGATTTATCAAAGTCACACAAGTTGATAGAAAATCCCAATTCGCCTAGTTTAGTAGTGAGACTTAATTGTTAACATTTTGAGGGAAGCAAACACTTTGGTGTTGTGTGTGCGTTTTTTTATACTTTTTTTTTACATTTTCTGTATTCATTCGGCAACCATTCATTAAAATTCAACCATTTCAATGTTCATGTCGTCTCCCTTCAAAATTGTGAAATTTACAATTTCCTACTTTTATTTCCGCGATCACCATGAACGCTTGTAAAATATTTATTTGCTTTTTTTTTCAGTGTGTGTTTCTTTCCGAAACCGAATAAATTTGAACCTCCGTAATTTCATTTTCTTCCTTCTTCTGTTTCTTTTTCTCGACCAGTCTAGTCTCATGTACTTTAACTTCAGTATTTTTTTCACAGTTTATGCATAAGTTACCCGCGACCACTATCGACGAGAAAAAAAATTCTTAAAAATATCTTTAATCGGAATGTTTTCCCTGATATTTGGTATTGAGTTAAAGTTGGTAGAAGTTTTCACAAAGAATTTTTTAGAAATGAACCAAAAAACATAAGCAAATATTTTACAAAGAGAAATCCACCTTAAATCAACATCAATATCAATGGGTCTATACAAACCTCACCATCCATCCAGATTCAGCTTTATGATCTTACAAACAACTACAAAACAATCATCACACCGCAACAAAAACATATTCGACTTAAAAGTCACAAAACAAATACTTATCAGAAAAGAAAAAAATAAATAAATAAACAGAGCTAAGCTCTAACTTACAGTTGAGAGGCATAACTTTAAGCTCGCTGTGACCGTCCATGTCCTCTTGCCACAACCATTTTGGACAAAACCTCTTCAAGATACTTACAATGGTCTCTATGGTGTTCGATCCATACACATAACTGTCTTATCGCTTCTCTCTTCTCTTCTCCTAATCCCAACAATGTCTCTTTCAACTTCTCCTTCTCTCTCTCCTCTTCCCTTACTTTACCTTCAAGCTTCTTCTCCATCTCTTCTTTATCCTTCTCCATCTCTTCCTTCTCCTTCTTCATCTCTTTCACAAACTTAGTCGCTTTCAAAAGCATCTTCGTCGCTTCAACCACGGTTTCCTCATAGCTTCCGTGCTTCTCTTCGACTTTTTCAGACAGAGTTTGGAACCGATTCAGAATTGTCGAATTCACTCTCTCTGAGATCTCTTTGATCAAACCTCTATATGTTTCGTGGGTCACCGCCATTTTCTCTAAATGCTTAGCTTCTATGCTCTTCAGCTCTTCTTCTTTCTCCCTCAACACTTGTTCGGTTATTCTCAGTTTCTGGTTTGACAAACGCAGTTTAACCTCAATGTTATTCATTTTCTCCATCAAACTCTCCATCTCTTCTCCTTTCATCTCTACCTGGTTACGTAGGCTCTCCACTGTTTCTTCGAGATCTACAATCTCAGTTTCCTTCGACGTCACATCTTTACCCGTCTCTTGCATTTTCCTCTCTGTCTCCTCCAGTTTCGACAGGTACTCTTCCAACATCTCCCTGGCTTGTTTGTAATCATCAGTCAGCTTCTTGATCGTTGCTTCTCGTTCTTCAAACAAACCGTTGATCTGTTTGTGTTCTTGGCTCAGCGTATTGTATGCAGCTTCTTGCTCTAACAATTCTTTCTGCACATCGTTTAACTGATTCAACAACGATGCCTTCTCTTGCCTCTCTCTCTCGATTTCTGCTTCGGTTTCGTTCTTTTGTGCCTTTAGACTGTTATTTTCTTCCAGCGTGTTCTCGTGTTCTTTGGCCTTACTCGCCATCTCATTCACATACTCAGAAAATTCTTGAGACTTCTTCTCAAGCTCTGCTTCCAATCCATCTCTCTCTCTCTTCACATCTTCTAGCTTCTGATTCACATTAGATTCCTTCTCGCCAGAAGCTTCCAGTTTCTGATTTAGCTCTTTGTTCTCAGTCGCTAACTTCTCATTTTCAAGCCTCAGATTACCAAAGATCTCTTCTGTTTCCTTTAGCCTCTTCAAAGTTTCTTGGTGCTCTGATTCTACGGCTTCTTTTTCTTCAACGGTTGTTGCTAACTTCCCTTTCAGATGAGCAATCTCAAGATTTGCAGCTTCGATCTGTTTCTTTACCGAGTCCGTTTCATTCTCATCCCGCCCGTTTCTCTTGCTCTTCTTATCTGAATCAGAGTCTGAGCTCGAGGAAGAAGAGCTCTCGTTCTCTCCTTTCCCGTGAACTTTTTTCCTGATCTCTCCCGTTAGATCATCGTATTGGTGATACAGCGACTCATACTCTTTGTAGAATTCCTTGACTAACTCCGCAACCACTACTCTTTTAGATTCATCTTCCTCAATTTCCCCACTCTCAACAATTCCCAAGATTTTCTTCACTTTTTCATCTATGTCTGCATTGTTGATCAAAAATAATTTTCTTCTAAACAAGTCCAAAACCAAAAGACCAGATCCAGGATGAAGCGTAGAGAAAAATTACCAGTTTTTGTTCCTTTGAGCAATTCAGCATTGTCAGGATGAAGATGAGGCTCAAAGAAAGATTTCAAGGAGTCTCTAATACTATGCTTTCTCATTTTCTTCTTCAGTGTCTCAAATCAATCAAATGAACTTAAGAAAAGGTCTGAGATTTGGAACTGAAATGTCATCTCCGAGACATCTGGAACTCCATCAAGCACAATTTTACAAAGAAGACATGTGAGAAGAAACTCTTAACTTGTTCAAAACAAATGGTAATGTTTAATATAATATTAAAAGAGACCATCAGTTTCATGTTCAAGAAAATATCAAACTGAAAAATTAGTAAACTAATATTAATGCGGTGTAATTGTCAACTAGATGGTAACAGAAATGCAATAAAGAAGTAGTAGATGGTTCAATTGGAGCCTGACATGACCAACAAACACATAGAAAATGGAATATTTAAAACTGACAAGTAATAATCTATACCATAGAAGTGTGATTCGTTTAAAGACAGATGGATACATCCTCTCTGGTGATACAAATGCAAAATCATGTTTGAAGTAGAAACTAAAAAGGCAATTACTTATCTTCAAAAATACAAATAGATACTACAAAGCCACCACCAATGATACAATTTCAGATTTACTATATCGCATTAGAATAGAGAGATATATTTTTTTACTATTACAAACATAGATATCCAAAATTGCTAATCAATTGTAGCAATGAGTCTAATTTTAGATAAACATATCCAAAGTTGGCACTCTTTCTTGAACAATTTAGCTTAATAAAATCTGATAAATTGTTCACTAATTGAAGTACTAATACTCAATTAAGAAAATGATTAGGTCCTAGACTCGGGAGTTAAGAAATTGAACAAGTAATGGCTGGAGAAAGTGGAGCCACCAGAGCAACTTTTAGAGAATGGGAACCAGAAAAGCACACAGAATGATTAAAAGAAAAGAGACAGCTACCCATATGAGTTGTTTCTATCAAACAATAATAGAGGTAGAGAAATCTTTTTAGCCCCCCCAGAAAAATCGTAATTACGCTACCAACTACCAAGTAAACAAAAATTAGCATTTCTGAAACGAAGATTCGAGTACATGATAGAAGTAGAAACCAAGTGAGAATTAATTGGATAAAAACAAACAGTTGCGAAATCTTCATTTCTCAATAAGCCAAAAACACCGAAACCTCATAGTAACCTGATATAGCAAACAGTATATATAAACTAAACGATTCACTAAAGATTACAAAACAAACAAAAAAAAGGTCATCGATCCTAAGTTGTGTTCATAATCAGAAACTATAGAGCGAGTTGTGATGACGAAGGCGTGAGCTATACCGAATTACCGATCTAATCACTAAAAGATCGGAGATTTTACCTGGGAATCCAAAAAAAAAAAGAGGTAGATTCGGCGAGAATTCAGAAGAAATGAAGAAAATTTGTGTCTTAATTCAAAGCAACGAAAGAATGAATAGAGAGAGAGAGGAGAAAAGTGGTTCGGTTTGGACTTTGGACTTATGTCAGAAAACGGACACTACTGGGTCTGTTGTTATGAGAGAGTTAAATTCTCACAAACACCCCTCCACTTAAGACTTTATTACGTTTTTTGCCATTGGTGAGTGATGACTCTCCTAATTCCTCCTCTCTCCAGCTGAGCGTCTCCGCTTCACAGCTGGCATTTTCCAGATTTGTTCCTCAAAATTATTTAAAATTTCTTATTTTTACCCTTGCAAGAAATAAACATACAGTAAAAACTCTATAGATTAATAATATTAAAATTTTATTAATTTACTAATTTATAGAGTTATTAATTTATAAATTTTAAAGAATTTTTATTTTTATTAATTCTTAAAAAATTATATAATTTTTAATTTCAAAAAATTAAAATAAGTTTCAAAAAAATATAATTTAAATAAATAAATAAATTACTATATTCGTATTTTAGTAGATTATCTTATGTATATATTTAAATAAAATTTTGTTTATAATAATTATTAATTTATGATATTAATGGAACCATATATTTACATAAAAATTTTGTTAAAGTTATTATCTTATTGAATTGTGTTATATTTTAAACTGGTCTAATTCAAGACTATAAAAATTATTAAGTTATAGTGTTTATTGATTTATCGAATATTAAAGTTTCTACTGTATTTTAGTTTTACATGATAGGGAAAAAATAAATAAACAAGTATCTAAAGAATGTTAAATATTTCGACCATTATTGTTTAAAATTCTGTTTCCAAAACATTATTTGCATGTTTCAAAAAAGTTGCAACCGGTGTTCCTGCATTTCCTAGTCACTGTTTAAAAAAAATGGATGACAAAATTGGTTCTTCTGCATGTTTTATTATGGGTGGTCAAACAAGTATCCACAAAAAATTGTTAATGTTACTTTTGTCTACACAAAAGTTCTCAACCAATTTTTAATCAGTATGTGGTTTTTTAAAAAAACATACAACATATAATATAATTTTACAGAAAATATTATTTTTTTGGAGAAAGAAAACAAAGTGGGATCAAAAGAGTTAGTTTTTATATATAACACATTAGGTTTCTTGATATAACTTTACGATTGATTTCTTGAGTTCATCGTATCGATCTCGATGGTAATCCACAAGAACACAGAGTTGTCTTATGGCTTCTCTCTTCTCTTCCCCTAAGCTCAACAATTCAACTTCTCGTCCCTTGGCATTGATCTCAAGCTCTTTGATTCTCACTTCAAATTTGCTCAAAACCTTTGCTAAACTCAGCTTCTCTGTTCCTTCTTCCGCAAGCTTCTTCTCTAGCTTTGATAGCTTCTCTTTCAACAAAGATTCTTGAGCCTCTCTGCATTCTACCTTTGCGGCTACAGTTTCTAGCTCGTTCTTCTTCTCACTTACCCAAATCTTTGCTGAATCAATCTCTTTTGCTAATCTTGCAACTCTGTTCGTGTGCTCCTCTGCTTCTTCTAGCTTCTTCATCGATCTCGCGTACCCGTTTTCCCAAACGTCTTTGATTTTCTTGAAATGGGTTTCGAAAAAGATCAAACTTTCTCTATTTTCTCTGTTTTCTTGAGCTACCTCTCGTGTTTTGATATACTCCTTCTTGCTCTCTAAGTGTATCTGTTCAGCTACGTGGATCCTCCTGTACAGTATCCTAATGTGATCTTCTATCTTCATCCGGAAATCTTCGGCTAATTCCTCCATTTTCTTCTCTAGGGTATTTGGATTCAGTTTCGAATCCCGGCCCGAACCAGAAGACCAACGTTTCGATTGCTTGAGATCCTCAGAGAACTTGTCAATGGTATCTTTTTGTTCTTTGAGAAGTTTCTGCTGATCCTTGATTTTTGCTGATAACCTGCGAATGATATCATCTTGTTCCTTGACCACTTTCTTCTGATCATAAACTTGAATGTTCAGTTTCTTGCTTTCATCATCGAGTTCATTAGCATTCTTCGTCTCTATCTCCATATGCAATGAATCGAGCTCTGCGATTCTTGTATGCAGCTTCTGATTTTCTCCTCTAAGATGGTCAATCTCCTCATTCAATTTCTTCCTCTGTTCCTCTGTTCCTCTGTTTCTTCTTTCAGCTTCATCTTTCTGGTTCCGCAATGATTCAAGCTCATGTTTCATGCCAATTACCTGATCCATCAACCTCTCAACACGTTTCTTCTCCTCGGCTCTCTTAACTTCAAAGCTTGCAGACAATTCTGCGTTTCTTGCACGAAGGAAACCAATCTCTTGCTCCAAATTTCTCAACTGGCACTTCAAATCTTCGATCCTAGATGTTAAACCTAACTCACTGTTCCCAAACTTGTTCACAAGTGTTGATATCTCATCTCCTTTCTCTTTCAAAACCAATTCCAAACCAGAGATCTGTGATCTAAGCCCTTTGTTCTTCTCTCCTAATTGCTTACTTTCGCTAGCTTTCATCGCAATCTCTTCTTCTAAGTCTCTCTTTCGATCACACTCGGCTTTCGCGTCTCCTAGCTCTCGCTCTAGCTCCTTCACGCGCAAAGTCAGTTCTCGTTCTTTCTCTTCAGCCTCATTCCTCAATGCTTCAAGCTTGCTCTTAAGCACATCGATTTCGCATCCTTCTTCAACAACACTTGTAGGATCCAAATCTTGTTGAAAATCATCAATTGTAGAATAAAGAGTTTGACACTGCGCTTGTAGATCGGTGGCAATCGCTAGAAGGTCTCTTTTCGAATCCTTTGGAATCCTGTTTTTGTTTTGGATGAATTTTAGAAGTCTTGACACTTTCTTCTCCACTTCTGCAGAGATGACAAGAGAACTAACAAAACTTTACATAAACAATTGAAAATAATAGTTTCCAATATTGAGCATCAATTCAAACAAAACCCTACCTGTCTTTGCTCGCTCCATTTCCAAGAAATGTGAATCCAATTCTCACGATGTTTGTTCTTGCCTCTGCAAATAGAGCTTACCGATCGGAACGAAAACCAGCACGATCAAGAATCATCCTGGAAAACCACAAACAAAGGAGTCAGCAATTTTTGTTTTACCTTGTGCATTGATAGGAGCAATAACTTGTTCATCAAGTTTTGTCTTGTATGATCAATATATAAATACCACACAGATTGGAATATAGAGTTTTTAATTACTTATCAACAAGAGATGCATTATTCAAGATGAATCACATACATTCAATAATTAGGCCAGAATCAGAGAATAAATTGGTTCTTCAAATGATTTCACGTTTTCGTAAATCTAATTAGGGATCGATCGAATCAAACACCTACGTATACCAACACTTCATTTATGTTGTTTTTTTCCAAAACTAGATCAAAATTTTCAGCAAATTGAAAACCTCTAAAACTTTGTCATTTTTTTCTAACTAGAAATAAGAATTAACAGGTAGTGGAAAAAAAGAAGAAAAAGAATTACCAGGTAAATGTGAAAATTGAATAGTCCTTTCTCCGCAGTCCTGGGAAAACTGAATCCAGAATTTGATCTAATTTTGTTTTTTGAATAAAAAAGAGAAAAATTTAGCAGAAAGAGAGAAATATTAGAGGTTGTGATAAGAAGAAAAAAAGGAAAAAAACATAAATTGAATGGTTTATTTTTGACTCCCTATTTACCTACGACCATAACCACCTCTCTCTCGTTGGGTTAGTATCTCATTCATGTATTTTTGATAATGACACGGCTTAATGTTTTGGAACATTATGATAGAACCTACCAAACTCGAATTATAAGAAATGATCTCAGGTTGACTCGGTTAAATCCGATTAACTTTTTTATTACAGATACCATTGCCTAAGGGTATATTAATCAAAACCAAGAGGATCTTCATTTTGTGGACTGGAAGAAAATTGCATTCTGTGACAAGTTTAATGACAAGGAAGAAACCAAGTATAGTTTGTTTAAATCTACAACTGCTCTACTGCTACAAACTTACATTCCACTCTGTGCACTTCTTAATTACTACTATCTACAGTTGCTTTTATTCTTGTTTTGTTGAGGGAGGTACCATTGCCTAAGATCACAAGTGCACCTTTGAATTAATTTGAAGCAAGCAACCATACTTTGGTGAAAGGAAACTTATCATGAGGGATGTTTCAAAACACTCTATATCAATCAGCTTCGAGCTCCTCATACAAGGCATAATTACTACTGCACCATTGACCCAAACAGTAGTTAGCAGAATACCATATAATTGCATTTCACAGAATCTGATCAAATGTATATTCATATCCAAGCAAAGAGCTCACCACTGATAGATATATCTCAGGCAGTATCTTTAGCACTTTCCCTCTCATACACTTCTCTGATCAAATTCTTGTTCCCTAGACTCTTTTCAAAGGGTCTTTCTTAACCTCATTTTCGTACTGAAACCCTCTCTACCAACATTGGCGTTCTCCATCTCCTCTTTAGCTCCTTACTGTTTCTCAAACACCACAAAGAGCTTCTTTGCTCTTTCTTCATCTGTAACCTCTTCATCTATATCAAAATGGACCCAATCAAGCAATGATCCCTTTCCTCTGCAGTTAAACCCAGCTGATACCTGGCAATTTACCTCCAAAGCTCTCTGAAATTCTATCTCTAAGCCTTTCTACTTCATCCCATTTCCCATATCTTGCATACATATTAGAGAGCATAACGTTGTGAAAACTTCTTCTCTCTTCCTCATTCTCCAATATCTTCTCTGCTACAACTTCAGCCAAATGAGTGTTCTCATGAACTTCACAACATGACAATAATGCTCCCCAAATTCCTGAATCAACCGGTTTTCGAAATGACATTACAAACTCAAATGCTTCTTCCAGTTTTCCAGCCATTCCCATTAGCTTTACAATGTAAACATAATGCTCTGTTCGTGGCTCAACACCAAACTCACTCTTCATTCTCATGAAGATCTCCTGACCTTCGTTCAAAAGACCAGAATGGCAACAGGTACAAAGAAGAGAAGAGAAAGTGGCCTCGTCGGGGTTCAATCCCATCTCAAGCATCTCGCTGAAGTTTTCAAACGCAGAGGAAGCAAAACCGTGCAAGCCAAGACCCAAAATAACGGAGTTGAAAGAAACAGTGTTTTTCTCTGGAATCCTCTCGAAAAGACTCATCGCGGAATCCAAAAACCCACATTTTGAGTACATGTCTATAAGAGCAGAGCAGACCTTTATATCCGGTTCTAGTCCTAGTCGAATAACATAACCGTGCACTTCGTTTCCGTAGAGAGAATTCGATAACTCAGCACAAGACCCTAATACAACCGCAACAATAACACAATCTGGCTTCTTACCAATCATTATCAGCTCACTAAACAGATACAAAGCCTCCTTGTGGTTTCCACATTTTGAATAACCCGTTATCAACGAGGAACATGCAACTAAATCAGGCTCAGAGATGCTACCAAACACACTATAAGCAGAAGTCATGCACCTGCATCTCGAGTACATGCTCACTAGAGCACAGCCAACATGAGAATGAGAATCTAAATTCACTTTCAAACAAAACCCATGAACAGACCAAGCAACGAGTAATAAACTAGGATCAATAACTCCAGTAGTTAAGGCTACCATTGTATAACAATCAGGTCGATTTCCTTGATGTAACATTGAGTTAAACAAATTGATTCCATTCTCCCAAAATCCACACCGTGCATATCCAGAAACCATAGTATTCCACAGAGCAACATCTGGCTCTAGTATTGAAACAAACAACTTACTTGCTTCAACAATAAGGCCTGCTTCTGAATAAGCTTTAACAATCGCACTGCCGCAAATTTGATCAAATCCAAGACCAGATACGATTGCAGTTCCATGAACACACTTCAGTCTCTCGGTATCGAAACTCTCTGAAAACCCACGAGCTAAGCACGCAAAGGTGAAGTTATCCGGCTTCGTATCGGAACTCAGCATCTGAGAGAAAAGCGACAAGGAGGTACCAAGTTGATGAGCTTTAGCGTAAGCTCGAATGATAGAGTTCCAGAGGAAAACGCTTCTCTCAGGAAATACGTCGAACAGTTTGCGTGCAGAGAGAAGATCATCGTTTAACGCATAGTACCTTACAAGCTGCGTCGCGAAATAGGGATCACGCGCGAGATGGGTTTTGGTAACAAAGCTCTGCAGTTTCTGGGTACTCAATCTCTTTTGTGATTTCCTCGAGAACTCATTGATAATCAAACGTAATTGCGTCTGCGAGGACATTCCAAACGCAATCAATCGCAAGATCCAATCTTTAATCTTCCCCACAAGCAAATAATCGACCAAAACCTCAAACACACGACTGTTTCAATGAGCTATTTCGGCGAAGATGGTAAAGCTCTTGTTTTTTAAAAAATAGAGAAACTTGCAGAAGCTAGAAAATGAAGTAAGTAGAAAAAAGAGAAAAATTTACAGCCAAAAAATAAGAAGAAAAGGAACGCAAAGGAATTCAAGATGTTACACAAAAAAAGGAATATAATGAAGGAATTGAAACTAAAATCTCTAGCTCTTCTTGTTTTCGTTTGTTGTCTGCAAAAACAAGAAGTGTGTTCAAAAGCTATGTTAGCTCAGAGTCTGAAGCAGGACCAGAGAGATGTCTACGTCTTCCATGGCTCAACGGACTCATAGGGCTCAAAGGCAATCTAGTATCCTTCCTTGCTTTGCTGTTTCTTCCAAATGGACTTAGCGGCGATGACACTTTCGGTGCTGATCTTGGCTTTATAGGCGATGATCCTGGAGACCTTAAACCTGTAACAAATTCATGAAAGAATTATTCTTTTTGGTTGATTCATATAGAACTAAGTAGTTTGGTTTGTACAAAACGTATCTAAACCTGCGCTTGAATTCCTTCTGAGCTTTGCCATGTCGCCACTTTTCTTCAAAGCTGAGATCTTTTTCATGGGAGCTTCTGAGTAAACTGATCTTGTATCTGAGTATTCAGATATTGCATCTAAGCACAACGACTTTGTGTACATTGGCATTGTTGGTGGATCTTCAACCACTGAAACGCTCTCTGAAGCAGACTCACCTGTCTCTGAATTCTCTTCTTTGTTAATCTCCGGACTCATCTTCTCTTTCTCTGCAATCCTGTATGAGTAAAGCTGGAACGGTATCTGTGTCACGGACTCCGCGTGAGACCCTGACTCTAGTGAGAACTTTCTCAAGAATCTTGCTTCCAAGTCCCAACAATCAACAAGTGGATTTTGGATTTGAATGTGACCGTGATCCGGATTCACAACAAGGAACTTCTTGATGTAGCGGAGGATCCTGCAAATCGAAGAGAAAGTCGGACGCTGGCTCGGCTCTGTATGCCAACACCGTTTGATTAAACTAACAAGATATTTCGGCGAAGGGAATGGGAAGAGAGGTCTCTCTCCATTTCTAATGTTCTTAGCCATCTTATCTCCTTGAAGATGACTATCCTCAAACGGAACTTTGCCGGTTATGAGCTCAAAACACACCATAGCAAAGCTATAAACATCAGCTTTATGTGTAAACTTTGATCTCGGAGCTCTGCCTTTGAGATCTTGGTCCATCTCTGCTAGAACTTCAGGTGCATACCAAATCACAGGATCAGGAGTGGTTGGTCTTGAGGAAGCCCGAGTAAAAGACTGAGTTTTGACCGAGATCAAACCGAAACCTGAGATCTTGGCGTGGAAGTAACCTTCGGTGTGACTTCTCTCTTTCAAAAGAATGTTCATTGGATTCAAGTCTCCATGGAAGATCTCATTCGAATGAAGATATTCCATCCCTCGAGCGATTTGGAGCATTATATCGATCACAACGGGAACAGAGAAGAGATATCTTCTTCTTGGTCCACAATTCTCCTTCATGTAGCTTTTCAAGTCCTTGTGCATCAACTCCATAACCAGAGAAATCTCTTTCCTTTCTTCATCATAGAATCCACATAAGTACTGAAGTATATTCGAGTGACAAAGCGATAACAGAGAAGAGATCTCTTCAGCTAACGGCTCAAGATCACCGAAGAAATGTCTCAACACGAAACTATCCCCTAACCATTGAATCTCCTTGTACTGACCACCACCACCTAATCTCCTCCTCACTTGGTAATCTTTAGAACCAACAAGTATCGAACTCGGGAAGAGCTTACCGTTAAACTGTTCTAATCCGGTCAGCTTCTTCAACAGAAAATCAGCTAAACGCTTCTCTGTCTTGCCAATATCATCGCTCTTGGACTTTCTCTTCTCTTGCAATGCCTCCACTAGATTCCACCTATCTTCTCTCCATGAATGCTCAAACCGGCTGCAAATATCCTTTGGAACCAAATACTGTTTCCCAAACCTCCATTGAAACAGCTTCGGATCATTCCATTCTCTGTCATACTTTCTCGAAAACACAACTCTCCTCCTCTGCATCTCAGAAGGGTCGAGACCCGAAATCTCTCCGGCTGTCTCGATGGCTTCGATGACAGCCGGAAAGTAACAGAACAAGTTGTGTATGTGAAACTCAACACAATCTTTGTTCTGATGAAAGTTGATTACTTTGCCCCACCAATCTTTGTTGGACATACAGTTCCGGACATACCTTTCTCCTTCTTTGAACACTCTATAGAGCTCCCTTAGAGGCTGTTCAAGGGCTCTCCATTTGGTATGCTTCTCTTCAAGCTTCAAGTTTTGTCTGATCTCTTCGGCTACGGTGTTGAAACCCAAACTGAAGATATCCAACAGTAAACAGCATTGTCTTTGGTTGATCAAGATGTCGTCTTGTAATACCATAAGCGCGTTTAAGCTTCCTAGAACCTCCCCGATTTGCCTGAATTGCTCCATCACAGTCTTGTAATTAAAGCAGTCAAATTTCTCCAAACCAACAAGATCGAAGTAACTTTGATCTGGAAAAAAAAACACAAAAAAAGGAAAATCAAGATGAGAAAACTATCAAAAGCAGAGGAAACTACAAAAAAACAGAGGAAAATTCAACCGTTAATCATTTTACAGAGCATATAATATATGGAGGGAGGAAAAAAAAAACAGAATCAAAAGATAAAAACCTGAAATGAAGATCCTTTTTGTTCAAGGATCGGTGAATTCTCTTGGGATGAATCAAATCATCTCTTTGATTAATCGAATTGATCCAAAACATCAACAATCTCCAAGCTGATCACCAAACATCTCCAAAATTAGGGTTCAAAGGAGAAAATAAAGAAAAATCAACCGCTAAAAAATCGCTAAAGATCTGACCTTTGAATCAGAAGAAGCTTCAAAAGAGAGAGAAAGAAGTTATATTCCTTCTTCTCTTTCGGGTTGCATTGCTGCTTCTAAAAAATGTTTCCTCAAAGGTTTTCTTCGCTGTCTCTCTGTAACGGTTTTGCAGGCAAAGCAGAGAAGAAAAAAAAGTTGCCAGGAAATTTTTTTATTAATTGCAAAAGTGTAACGTTTTCGTCAGGTTCGATTTGGTTTTGTGTTGGGCCGTTGTCCGCACTCTCTGGGAGCCATTTATGAAGTGTTCCCGCGACTTTCGTCGTTATTATTTTTATTAAATAAATTATGTAATTAATTAGAGAGTTTTGAAGCAGAAAAAAAAATAGAAAAATAACAATTAACCAGTGAAAGCTAGGGTTTGGGTTTAGGTTTTCGAGACATTGAAGAAAGTATCAATTTGGTTCTACAAGTTTGGAGAATTTTACAGTCACCAAATCAAGAGAAAATTGGTCCAAAATATGATAGTTTTTTTGTGAAAAATGCTCTCTAATGCAATGGTAATCGGAACCATTAATTCTCAGTCGTAGAAGTATTATTATTGATCCTCAATGTATTACCACGAATCCATAAAAACCATCTCTTCTTTAAATGTAGTTATGCACAAGCAATTTGGCGTGTACACAAGTTTTAAATGTGGATCTCATGGATCCTATCCAAGCAGTACCTTTGAAATCAAATTCAAAGTAATTCAGGAATGTTACAATAACCAGAATCTTTCCTCATTGATGAGACATTAATTTGCCTTTATGGATTCTCCTACTACAGATATCAAAAACAAAGCAACAATTCACATCATGGTCGGCTAATTAAAAGCTAAATAGAAGCAAAAGGAACAAATTAATCATTAAAAATTGAGATAACAAATTAATCATTGAGATATACAAATTAAAAAGAACAAAAAGAAAAAATTAGTCAAGTTAGTTTTTTTTGGGCAACCTTAATCAAGTTAGCTAAATGTTAAAAAATTGAGATAACAATTTAATTATTAAAAATACCGATATTGATTAACCTAATAGAAATTGATACAAGATACAATACATATATGAGTAAACCCATCTAAAAGTCAAGATAGAAACTTTGGGCTCAAGCTACTCGATAATTAATGATTTTAATCGATGATGAAATATTTTAAAAGTTCAGCTATCTATTTGTTAATTTGGAACTAGCGAATAAAAAGGCAAGATCGGTACTTATCCATAAAAAAAAAGATATATGAACAATATATATACACGATACCGATAATACTTTTTCTTTTTTTCCCATCGTCCTGATCATTCTTATCACCGCTTTTCTCCGACAGGGTCATGAGTTCCCCGGCGATAAATCAAGACATGATTCTAGAGATTCTCTCTCGTTCTCCAGCTTCGGATGTTGGAAAATACAGGCTTCTGAACAAAGATTGCAACAAGAGAAGTTACGAGTCTTGGTTTCTCAATATCAATCTCCTTAGAACCAATTCGATTTCAGGATACTTGGCGCAATACAACGAAGGAGGATGCAAATTTCAAACCAGCTTTGTCCACGAGAGGAGAGGTTTTGAAAACAACGGAGTCTCGATGAATTTTCTACCACCAGAAAAAGTAAAAATTGAAGCTTGTGATGCAAGTCATGGGATTTTTCTTTGTGCTAATGAAACAGGACCAAGTGTGCCGGAGTACATAGTCTGCAAACCAACAACAGAACAGTATCAAATCATACCGAGCCCACAAATGCAGAATTGCTCTATCTCATTCGGTTTAACGGTAATCCGATCGAAGCCTTTCCGGTATAAAATACTCAGGCTTTCTAGGTTATTACCAGGTATATTGAATCGGAGTCAGAGAACTTTCGCATGCGAAATTTTTGATTCTGATTCCTTTAAGTGGAACAGATTAAGAAATTTGCATCTACCTAGGAAAGGAAAGACGGTCTTATTCTTTCAAACCCAGTACAAGCTACTGGATTCTTGCACTGGTTATCATGGAATGGCAATGTGATCCGGTTCTGTCTCAAAACCGAAACTTGGTCTTTTTTTCAAACTCCGAACTTCGGTGTTTCTCCAAAATTGGTCAGATTCGAAGGGAAGCTAGGTGTTATTCGTTGGTGGATGACCGGTTCTGGAGAGGAATTAAACCGGTTATGGGTTTTAAAGAGCAGTTGTGAAAAGTCGTGGGTAAAAGTGAAAGATATTAAATGTATGGGGTTAGGAGAGAACGTTGTGTGGACTCCAAGCAACGACGTCATAACGCTTTCAAGCTGGGATCGATTTTGTTTCTACAACATAAACACAGAGAAGTTGATCTTTCATGTGAAGAAGGAATTCGCCAATTACATATGTTTTCCGTTTTGTTCTGACTACGAAAGGGTTGATCTAAATGAAAGAAGAGAATCAGTCAGAGATGGGTCGAGAAATGCAATTTAGAGAAAGTTTGATAGAGTCAACATGAGAGCAAGAAAAAAAAAAATCAACTATTATGCCTATCTAAAAATATTTTAATTTTGCAACTGGTTTGTGTTTTTTACGAGTTATATAATATTTTTAAAGCAATTTTTTTGCATAAGATCTCGAGAGTAAATCCCTACATCTCAAGTGTCATGTCATATAACACAAAACATTGTCTAAGTTATCTAATTAATGATTAATTGACCTTTATCTAATTTGTTGGCACCTTAATACATTCATATTCGCATGGAGTTTGCTCCCAGAAATATATTTGTCTAGCAAATTTGAACATAGCAATGCACAACAAGTTTAAAGCCTTGAAGTAGAGAAAAAAAAATTGATATTAATTTGTTTTTGAGGCCCATACGTAATGGAGGCCCATTATACGGACAATGTTTAATTTTCTTTCTAATTTACAAAAAAAAAAAAAAAAAAAAAAAAAATCAGTTTATGCCTTTTCCAGGAAATTTACCGGTAAGCTCGTGAAACGACCGTCGAAGCTTTATCGCTCTCATTGACTTGACTCTCTCTCTTGTGTTCGTCAATGTTTAAACTCGTTGATAAATTTTTCTTCTTTGTTGATTGGAGTGTAAATTTTGTTTCAGCGGATCTCTAATTTGTGATTGATGGACACCATTGCTGGATTCGCCGACTCGTATGAAATCAGCAACACAAGCAGCACAAGCTTCTTCGCCGCCGCTCCGGCACCGACCGATAACACCGAGTCATCTACTGTTTGTCCTGCCGAATTTCTCACCGGACCCGATGTATCGGCGCTTCAGCTACTCTCCAACAGCCTCGAATCCGTCTTCGACTCGCCGGAAGATTTCTACAGCGACGCCAAGCTGATTCTCGCCGGCGGACGGGAAGTACCCTTCCACCGTTGCCTTCTGGCAGCGAGAAGCCCCTTCTTCAGAAACGCTTTAGCCGCCGTGAAGAATTCCGCCGCCGTGAAGCTCGAGCTGAAGGAGATTGCCAAGGATCACCAAGTGGGTTTCGACTCGGTGGTTGCTGTTTTGTCGTACATTTACAGCGGCAGAGTGAAGCCGCCGCCGAAGGGTGTTTCCGATTGCGCTTACGAGAACTGCTGCCACGTGGCTTGCCGGCCGGCGGTGGATTTCATGGTGGAGGTTCTCTATTTGGCTTTCGTCTTCGAGATTCCGGAGCTAGTTACGCTCTATCAGGTATAAAAACACCATCTTTACCATCGGAGAAGAAGCTAAAAGTAGCAACTTTTTTTAGCTTTTTTTAGAAGCTAAAAGTAGCAACTTTACCAATGCTTCTCTTTTGTGATTTTGCATTTTGCAGAGGCATTTACTGGATGTTGTAGACAAAGCTTTCGTAGAGGACACATTGGTCATACTCAAGCTTGCTAACATCTGTGGTAAAGCATGCGAGAAGCTAACTGATAGATGCAAAGAGATTATTGTCAAGTCTGATGTCGATTTAGTTACTCTTGACAAGTCCTTGCCGCAACACATTGTCAAAGAGATAACTAAGATCCGTAAAGAGCTCGGCTTTGAGGTACCTGAGCTAGAGAAACATGTCTCGAACATATACAAGGCGCTTGACTCGGATGATGTTGAGCTTGTCAAGATGCTTTTGAAAGAAGGCCACACCAATCTTGATGATGCGTATGCTCTTCATTTCGCTGTTGCGTACTGCGATGTGAAGACCGCGACGGATCTCTTAGACCTGGAGCTTGCAGATGTTAATTGTAGAAATCCGAGGGGTTACACGGTGCTTCATGTTGCTGCGATGCGTAAGGAGCCAAAACTGATAGCGTCTCTGTTGACAAAAGGAGCAAATGCATCAGACACGTCTTTGGAAGGTAGAACCGCTCTCTTGATCGCGAAACAAGTCACTATGGCGGCTGAGTATAACAATGTAACGGAGCGATGCAAGCCTTCTCTCAAAGGCCGGCTGTGCGTAGAGATATTAGAGCAAGCAGACAAAGGAGATCCGTTTCCTAGAGATGTTTCTCCATCTCTTGCAATGGCTGGACATGAACTGAAGTCGAGGCTGCTCGATCTTGAAAACAGAGGTATCTCTCTTGCTTCCTTTACTCATTTGAATCGGGGATTCTTTGTGCTCTCTGTTTGGTGGTAACTATACTTTGTATCCATTTGTTTAGTTGCACTGGCTCGACGTCTCTTTCCAATGGAAGCACAAGTTGCAATGGACATCGCCCAAATGAAGGGAACATGCGAGTTCATAGGGACTAACCACGAACATGAACGTCTCACTGGTGCAAAGAGGACATCACCGGACGTAAAGATTGCACCTTTCGAAATCCTAGAAGAGCATCAAAGTAGACTAAAAGCGCTTTCTAAAACCGGTATAGATTCTCACCCATTTCCATCTAACAAAGAAGAAAACTTTATCCATCTTTAGACATAATGAAAATAATAAAACAATGTTTTCCTCTGTTTTGCATCATAAGTGGAACTCGGGAAACGCTTCTTCCCACGCTGTTCGGCAGTTCTGGATTCGATTATGGACTGTGAGGACTTGACTCAACTGGCTTGCGAAGGAGAAGACACTCCTGAAAAACGAATACAAAAGAAGCAAAGGTACATGGAAATACAAGAGACTGTGAAGAAGGCCTTTAGTGAGGATAAGGAGGAATTTGGAAATTCGTCTCTCTCAGCTTCTTCTTCTTCCACGTCGAAATCCACCGCTGGAAAGAAGAGATCTAATGGTAAACTCTCTCATCGGCGTAGGTGAGACTCTGGAGGGAAATTTTTGTTGTACCATATATATTTGTTCTTCACTTTACGTCCACTGAATTGCAGCTGCAGGTGTGTTTCAGACAAATGTTATAACTTTGAATATCAGCCATATACAGATTTGTGATATATCAATAATAAGTCACAGATTGATCGAGAATCAAAGTGACAAAAATGACAAATGGTATGCTGTACTAAGAAGAACCAAAAGAATAAATTTATTTGCTGTGTAGTTGAGGATACTCAATGCATTTTTGAACATTGAGTTAGCTGTGAACCAACATTCATGTCATTTGTATCTTGTTAGTTGTATAGTTGAGGATACTCAATGCATTTTTAAACATTTGCTAACTAGAAACAAAACAAGTTTCAGGCCTGTGATGAGAGAACACTGATTGCACGAGTAAGGTATTATGAACCATCATGCATCCAACATTCCCTTTGCAACATTTGTGAGCCTTGCGGCTGAAGCCAACGCATGTTTTTAGCCACAACATGTCTTCCACTGTTCTAGCTTCTTTTTGACTTTTAAGACAGCAAGCAAGATTGTATACTCTTTTGGCTCAATTGTCATTTTTTTCTTCATATTTTTATCATTTGTTCCTGTTAAAGCTAACTTATATTTGTGTTTTCTAGCTCGTGTTATATAATCAACTTTTATCAACGGACAGTGGACACCATTATGCTCAAGACAAAATAACTATGAATGGTCTTTGATAAAAAAAGTGTCATGAGCCGAAAAGTAAATAACCAACCAACCAACCAGATTGATCCTGAACCAGATTGATCTCAAGTCTGGTTCGACCCAAAATCTTTCCAACTTTCACTTCTTATTCTTAACTAGAAAGTAAAACCCAAACTTCAAAGGACACTTTAAAGTGGGCATGAATGAAACCTACGGATCTTTATGTTAAATGTCATTATGCAAACAAGCTGCTTATATGAACATTACCACTCATCTTCGTCATCATTATCATCATCTTCCTCTTCTTCATCTTCGTCGTCATCTTCTTCAAAATGATCATCCTCGGCCTTTTTCCATTTTCCTTTTAACAAGATAACACAAGCATGGTGTCAGAAAAATAAGAGACTGCAATAACACAATATATATCTCCTTTGAAACGCAACAATAATATAGACATGAACCAGTTTAACCCTATACTTCCCAAAAGTCAAGAGATACTACAGAAAACAGAATTAGTAAGACATATAAATATTTACATAAGCCCTAAGTCCGGTTTAATTTAAATATGTCTAGCTTACTTTCAGCTCTGCTTCTTACCAGTGCGGATTTGTTTCACGTACCTGATACTTTAGGTGGAGGTGGCTCAATGACCGGAGGAAGCAATGTAGGAACTCCCGAAGCTTCCGGCCAAGCTGATAACTCCGGAACAGGAGAAAATGTAGCCGCATACGTTTTGTGATACCGTTCAAGAGTGTAACATTCGTCTACATACTGCAAGGGATTGATTTTCAGCTCATCGCAGAGAGCTAGAGCGTGCAGGCATGGGAACTTGTTCCTTTGAAACTCTCCACAAGTGCAGGTTGAGTCATTCAACTTAACAATCCCGGAGGTTGACTCATTTGACTGACCTTTGGAACCGTCAGACCGGACATCCATGACGGTTTCTTCTTTTTCGAGGCCGTTGAGACCTGAAATGCATCTCTTTCTAACAGTGTTATAACGCAAGTGACTTCCGTGAACTCTTTAAGCTTCTCCATGACAGGTTTTGTGTACACCTTGCCGCGGTTAAGAGAACCTCTGCTACGGCTAAAAGACTCGTCAAAAGCGTCTCTCAGCTTACCAAACAGAAGCACCACACCCCCTGCCATTGCAACTTTACCAAATCCTCTACAAACAGCAAAGAGAGCTTTAGTTTTTATCTTCAAGATTCCGTATCTTCGACCACTGTCATGAGACAGAGCCCACTGATGTGGAGGGATTTGGTCTAACCATTTCCAAGCTTCTGGATTCTTCTCTTTGATCTGCTTCATGTAGGAATCAAATTCTTCCTTCTGACTCGACGACCCGGCTTCCCTCACAAGAGACTCCATGTGGTAGTCGTAGCCTGGAAAAACGCTACAGAATTGGAAGCACAGATGATTCAGACAGAACCTATGATAAGCCCAGGGTTCTTGCCATTGAGACCCGGGTTCGTTAATGACAGCGAGTATGTCCGGGTGAGGACTGGAGATGAGGCAAAGGCCTTTCCTTTGTGTAATCTTCTCTCTGATTCCAGTGAGAAACCAACGCCAACTGTCAGTGGTCACTTCTTTAGTGACCGCAAAGGCAAGCGGAAAGTACTTGTTGGCTGCATCAACCCCTGAGGCAATCATCAACTTCATATTGTATCTACCGCCCAAGTTTTTGGTGTCCACAATGATCAAAGGCCTACAATGCTGGAACCCTTGGATAAACTGTGAAAATGCCCAAAACACGCCTCGAAAAGACTGACGCGTATTCAGGATCAGGCGAAGAATCATATTGCCAGTCCACGAGCATGCCATTAGAAGAGTGAAGCACAGACATTAACTTGGGCATGAATATGAAACTCTGATCCCAATCTCCAAAGATTCTTTCGATGGCTTTCGCTTGTGCATCCTGCAAAGCTCCTTCCGCACAATGCTCCAGCTCCTCCACTGCGTCAAGCGCATAGCCAAATTTTTCTTTCCACCACTTAGCCAACTCTGCAGTTGAGAGCGTGGGCTGTACCCTGAGCGCACGTTCCATCTCATATTCCAAAAACTTGACTTTAAAATCTTGTGAACGGCCAGAGGAACAAGTATGTGGACCACAACACTTGGTTATCTCAAAAAGACCGTCTTCTTCCAATTTAGCTGCACAAATTGACCACTTGCATCGCCATCTTGCACACTCAAACACATACATGTCTTTGTCACTCTCTCTTACTAAACATATTTTCTGCCTCTTGATGGACCACCAGTCCACTGCCTTCTTCAGCTCACCTATATCTTTAAAACACAATCCCACACGCATTGTATCATCGTCAAGCCACATACCGACACAAGACGAGGTGTTGAAACCTTAGCTTCATTATTCAAGCACACATCTGAACCACCTGAATCTTTATCCCCCACCTCTTGTTGTGTGCTCTTCTGTCTTTTCGAGGATCTACAGGGATTTTCCATTGGCAATGATGAACAAGAAGCAGCAATAACATCACCACCAGAAGTTGGTTTAACTTCCAAGAACATTTCCACAGTGTTTATGGAAGGGTGATTGCTTGGAACCTCAAGCATAGTCTCCAAACTAGAGTCGCTCATCACACCATAAAGTACATACCTAAAATGATTGGGTGAAACAACTACAGGTCGCCTACCAAATACTTCAAGATTTGATTTTTGCTTATCTAATCCAGCAATTAGATAAAGCCCATCCAGAAATCTGCTAAAGTCAGTCTTTTTCTTGACTCTCATCTCTTTAGGAGCCGATCCTTCAAAGTAGACGCCATCAAGACCATGCTTGATACGACAATTCAAGTAACACAACACTACAACCTCTCTTTCAGCCATGACCACAACCAAAACCTACAAGAAATTCTTTAAGTAAGAAACCCTAGAAAGCTCCATTTCAAACGATCACTTTTTTTAGCAGGTTTATAAAATCATTCAGAAAACATTAACCCTAAACAATGAAAATCAAATTACAGACTTGTAAATCTTGTTTTTTTTACAGAAATGAAATGACCTTTCGCTAAGGAATTCACCTATTTAGGCCGTAAGTGAAAAGCCATAAAACGAAACAATGAAAATCAAATTACAGACTTGTAAAAATCTTGCTTTTTACAGCCGAAATGAAATTACCTTTCGCTAAGGAATTCTCCGGTCACTTGATAACTGCCTTTTCCTCTGCTTCCGCTTGCCTTGGGAAGTGGGAACTCTCAAATATCTTCCTACAGTTTTTCAAATTAATTACAGGCCGTAATTAGTAAAGAGTGAAGAAATAAATAATAGTTGGGCTCAAATTAAAAAGCCCATTAATATGTGTTTTAGGAACATAAAGCCTAGCAAGCAATTAACTCGCCGTGATTGGAACGGGTTTATATCCAGTTAAACAAATTTTGCTGTACCATGTATTTTTGTTCTTCACTTTACATCCCGAGTATTCTAGGTGCTAGCTGCAGGTGTGTTACAGAGTTAACAAGAATTAAAGTGAGAACAAAAAATTTGACAAATGGTTCATATACTGAGTATCTTCTACCAAGAACCAGCAAGAATATAATTAACGAACTGGATTTATTTTTCATTTTTAAAACAGCAGATGCATTTTCTATCTCTAAAAAACAAGGAATATCAGCAACAGAAGCAGTTCAATCAAGCAAAGAAACAAAACCCTAAAAATAAAAATAAAAACCCCTAAAAGAAAGTATATCATCTAAGATGTCTGCATACCTGAGAAAATGGAGATTATCTTCCTGGTTGTCGCACGGAAGCTTGGATATTCAGAAATGAAAGTAATTACAGTTGCATAAAGGATTTCTCGGCGAAGTGGTCATGGAGGAAGACTGCCACTCTCACACATACTCTGTAAATTGCCAAGGAACCCACAAAAATATTACGGAGCGTAAAAAAATGATAAATAAGCCGAAAAAGGCCCAAATATTCACAAGGTTTCAAAATAATGTAATTACGGAACGTAGAACGTAAAAACGAGCAGAAACTAATTATATTTGGGCTGAAATTAGAAGGCCCACTAATGTGTCTTTTAAAGGAAATTAAACCAAATAAAAGGGGCACAGACTCAATGATTGGAAAGTCTATGATTTCAGAAAGTCCAACAAGTCAAATACAATATCTTGTCGATAATTAATGGTCAAATATGGATGGAGCGTTATGTGTGGGCCTTACTAGGTTACGTTAACGGGCCCCAGTTTGACGACCAAGATCCACAGATATTCTATGCTCTTATCCACAATCAACGGTCAGATCTTCCGGAAAAGGAGTGGTACCAGCGTGATCTGGCCGTTGGTTTCGACTTGAAACGCGGGAAGTTGGTTTGTAACTGACGTGGACTGTTCGGATGGTTCCCAGTATGCCACATGTACGGTGTACTTTTAGAATTCGAGAGGAATGACCTTTTTGAGTAAATAAACTATTTTTGGACTCATGCACACATTGTTTTTTGTTTTTTTTTTAAAGGACTCATGCACATCTCGACAAAACAAGTTTTGTTTGGCTCTTGTCTCTCTCCAATAGGCCAAAAATTTAGTAATATAATATACAAAATATCCTTACTATAACATGTATTTTATTATATAATACGATTGATCTATCTGTGCATTAAGCTCATCGCCAATGAGCATTTTGATTAAACTTCTCTTTTTAGTTATTATCAATTAGTAGTTCTGTTTTTATAGATAAAACACATTGATTTTGAAGCAAAATTTTAGATATGCATCGTTCTTTTGGTTGTTGATGACCGGGAAATGGACAGTATATCGAGGCGTGGTCATTTAATTAGGTCTATGGACAATAATTAGTGAAAGAAAGTTCTATGGATAAATTGGTTTGTGTTATGATTATTAGATTAACTAAATACAAAAAGAAATAAAGATAGGCAAATAGATAAATTGATAAAGGTTTGGTTTTTGTTATGATAATTAGATATACTATACACAAAAATAAAGAAAGATATGCAAATAAATAAATTATCATGTGTAAAATTTAGGACCCATTCGATTTCTAGAAAATGCACAAGGCCTACAAACAATCTGTCGACGAACTTTTGTTTTTTTGGTTAAAATACGACCTCTGCTGTTGCTACTTGCCATTCAATAACTTTATTCAATTATTTAGCTGTGTTATATTTTTTAAGTGTGTAGTTGTTGCTTATTCCTTAATTTATAAAATAATTAGACTACCTATAATTTTTTTCAATTATTTAGATGTTTTGTATTTTTTAGGTATAGTTATTGCTTTTTTCCTTAGTATAAAATCTTTGGTGTTTCTTTTTTTTTTTTGTTAAAGGGCCTATATTTTGTCTATATATGTATAACACATATGCCATATTTTGTCCCAGAAAAAAACATATATCCCATCACACATTAGTTCAAATATCACCATTCAACAAAAGTGGTTTTAATTGCATTACTGCATATAACAAGCTACTGTTTCTTCGACCTCTTCGTGTTTAATTTAGAAATATGCAAATGTAAAATACATTTATGTTGTATTGTAAAGATTAACAAGAAGATCAGTAGAAAGCTTTTTATTACTTCCCGTTTTTTCGAATATCCTTTCATTCTTATCATTCCAGCACAAATTTGTTTAATGGTTTGGTTCACTGTGGCTATTACAGTACTACTTATCAGCTGGTAGCTATGATCACAAATTTTTTTGTAAACATTATTCTCAACCAAAACAATTACAGAATAAAGGGACAAAAATTTTAAAATCTCAAATAGAAACAAAACATATTTCGCCAGTTTCCACATGCATACAGATACAGATGAGTAGAGGATTTTTTTTTTTTTGTATATTAAGTAAAATCCGATCCGAAGAAATGGTCAAAATCTTGAAAAGGATCCGAGCCAAACAAATCACTGATATCATTAAAACGATCCTCCACGTGCCGATGTGAGAACCCGAATGTTGAACTAAAGCCAGTAGAGAAACAGTCTTCAACGAAAATCTCGGACAAATTGAAATCATCACCTAGGAAAACAGAGTCATTTGGCGGAAAAATCTTCTCTGGCGCAGCGGGAAAACGATTTTCTAGTCCGGTCGGTGAATTTGATAATGAATCCAAGGAAGTCGACGAATGGAGAACTGTGCTTGGAGATTGAATGCAGGCCGCGGCGCACGGTGTCTCCGGTGGAATCGAAGCGGCAGCAAAATTAGTAACAGCGGCTAGTCCGTGTATCTGTACGGCGGCGTTATCGTAAACTCTGGCAGCTTCCTCCGCCGTGTTAAACGTTCCAAGCCAGCGTCGTACACCGCGGATTGGATCGCGAATCTCAGCCGCCCATTTACCCCATGGCCGTTGTCGAACTCCTCGGAATTTCTTCTTCTCCGTCGAATCTCTTTTCTTTGAAACATTTTGGTGTTTAGAGGAATACAAAGGCGTTTCGAATGTTATTTCCCGGACGTATCTCTTGATACGTCGTCGTTTCCTCGTCCTGTTGTGGTTCTCTTCTTCGTCGCTGGATGATGAATCGGTGGCGTATGGATCAGTGACAGAGATCCGTAAGATTCTTGGAGTTTCTGCGAGGTGTTTTAAAGAATAAGTATGTTTGATGATTCTTGGATGCTCATGATCTGTCTCAGAAATCAAACCTTTCTCCATCGTTTTGCTTTTAAGGAGTGGAATTTTCTCTCTTTCTCATATAGATCGATTCAAGATTAGTGACTGATAAGGTATTTATTATTTTCGGGAAAGATTGCATTAAAGGATTTTTTTTTCTTTTGTAGAAAAAGCAGAGCACACTTCCAAGAAAAGGCGAGAAAATAAATTTAAAGATGAAGCATGCTGTTTTTTTTTCAAACGAGATTTTCTCTGTACACTTTAGGAAACGTGCGAGTATAAGATACTGAGATTTAAAAATGATAATAATTTTAGATTTCTTCTTCCAGTAAAGGAACATTAAAAAAAATAACTTAACAAGAGTAGTGGAAAACGAGAAGGGAGAAAATTAAAAAGAGAAAGAGAAACCAAATTTACGTGAATGAAAATCACCAAGAGATTTGGGATAGGTTAATGGAAGAAGTTGTACTTGTACCAATCAGACTTTGAAATCCCACTTCTGTTTTTTCTTTAAGTCTCTTTGCTCTATTTATTTCCAACCTAAAAAAATTAATTTTGCTTTTTTCAAAACTTAAATATTGATTAATCTTTTGAAAAGTTTTTTCATATAAATCCAGGACAATTAAACCAACCAGTATGTTATTTCATAAAATGTTTGCTGTATTATATATGTGGGTTGGGGGTTGAAGTCTCAATCAAAGCAACGTAATAACTAACAAGAAAACAAAATTTCAAGAGTAGAATTTTTTATTTTATTTTTGGTGCTAATACTTGTTTGATTCATCTTCAACTAGAAACAGAGTTTTGAACTAGCAAAGACAATGGCTTTATGAAAAATGTAACAAAAGAAGATAGACTTAAAAAGAAGAGAAATTGAGACCATATCCGCAAGAATTCCAGAAGTTCGCTTAAGGGAGACTCCAATGAAATGGCCTGAATTAGTTGTTGAGAATCTGACTCCACTACTAGCTCAGAAAAAAAAAAACAACATTTGAATAAGCAAGGTTGATATAACAAGAGCTTCCGCCACTAAACGAAGCTTTCAATAGTAGTTATACAGTACACTTTTATTATTTGGTTGACATAAATCAAATACAAATGGAATTTATTGATTCTTACAAGCAAGGGAAAAGAGAATGGTGGAGAAAATGTTTTTAACCACTAAAATCTACAACACCACTTCGCATTAATTAATTACTTGAAAGTAAGATAGAGTAGTACCTTCGGTATGGTGTCTGGAACCAGACGATTCCGAGTTCACATATCATACTTGTTATTGTTTTCAACATTTGAGGTCAGGAATACCACAAGACTTGAGACTAGAGCTAAGGACATTGCTATCGAGGATAGTTTTTTTAATTATATCACAGAGACATGATTGATTCTGTTTTAGTCGTCGACAAGATTCAACAGGCAACTCCATGTTCTTAGCAATACCGTCAAAGCAAACCAGAAGCGGATTTGTTAAACATGATCCTCCATTACTACTCTTTGAGTTACTGCCGCCGGTAGCGATTGCTTTTGTCGGTGGAGGAAATGTTGCCAAGAGTATGACGAATGCGATTAGCAACAATGCAACGATCTTCATGTATGGTTGTTTTGTTTAAAACTTTAAAATCAATGATCTTATCTTTTAGCAAATTGTTTGGATTCGTGTTGTTTTATAAGAAAAAAAATTTGAGAATTTGTTTTGGTATTTATTGGATAGTTGAAGATTTTCATTGTATGGTATTGCGTAATGACCGCGTTTTCCTTGTATAACCACATGAACGTAATTAGCTATTATGTAAATATAGACATGGCTATGCAACATTACTTTTCCAATAATGTTTAAAATTTAGACAAATGCTAGATTATGACTAGGATAAATCATAAATCTTCATTCAAGTAGAACCCAAAAAAAAAATCCAAAAAATCTTAAGGGTTTCTAAATTTATCCAAATATTTTTCTTAGGGTTTAGGGATCCCGTTGTTTTAGTAAAACACATTACGAGTATGTAGCTTGAGTAATAAAATGACTTTTCTAAGTCATTTGAGATAATTTCCTAAAAATTTTACATTTTTTTTAAATATGTCTTTGTAATTGCCAAAAAAAAAAAAAAAAAAACAAAGGAACAGAGAGGAGAAGGAATGTTATTTGTTTAACAAGTGACATCAAAAACATTCAAGAGCTTTCAAACAAAGAGATAAAACATAGGAATCTAACTTATTTCATGGAAGATCCTATGTGAAGAAGTCCTTACTCTCTCACTCTCTCCCTCTTAAAACCGAGTCTTGATGGATCAAAAGCCATAAACTTTATCCCATCGCATATTTCTGAGTCCAGCTTCTTGCAGTAGACTCATACTTAGCTCTATCGGTTTTATACATGTGAGCAATCTCTGGAACCAAAGGATCATCTGGGTTTGGATCCGTCAACAATGAGCATATCGAAAGCAAAACCTAGAAAGTCACAATAGATTGGATTAACAATCAGAGTTGAAAACTCATTATCGCCATTGCTAACGGTAAAAAAGAGAGTTTTCTTCTTCACCTTGGATATGGTAAGTGCAGGACTCCACTGTTCTTTCAAGATGTCGAGGCAAATGCTTCCATTGCTGTTGACATTAGGGTGAAACACTTTTGTCCTAAATGCAACCTGCAAGAAGAAAAAGGGTAAGGGCAAGTGAGTTCCAATAGAAACCATTTAATGATTTGTTCAATCTGATAAAAATGATTTTAACCTTTGGTGGTTTGAAAGGATAATCCGGAGGGAAGTGAATGGTGACGAGGAAGACTCCGCCTGAGTAAGGACTATCAGCTGGACCCATTATTGTAGCTTGCCAATGAAACATGTCTTCAGCAACTGGGCCTTTAAGATTTCACAATTGTTCATAGAGGACAAAATAAAAAAATTTAGTCTTTTAAACCACCTGATCAATAGCATTAACTGAAATTCACACGACAAAACATAGATACTCGTGCACGATGGCAATGTCCTGAGACTTCTCTAGCAGAAGAATGCATGAGCAGTTTGAAATTATCCTACAATAATCCTCTGACTCTATTGAGACCAACAGTACCAATTCATTATACACTTTTACATTATACGTATAACACCGAATGCAATAGATAACAAACAAAGACTAAAGAGCTTTTTACTAAAAGATGGTGAACAAGAAATAGTTTTCTTTTTTCCTGATCTAAAATGGTGTGACAATAAATAGCAAACAAGATCCAGAGTTCACTCCGAGGAGCAAGTTTGTAAAATCCGTTAAGGATACTTCGATAAACAAGGCAGGATGCAATCTATGGTAAGCACCAAAAGCTTGATTCAAGAAAAATCTCAACTTTCAATTGCTATCTCCTAGACTATGATCAAGTGCTCTTTCCTACACTATGAGCTGCAACGACGAATCTAAGATCAGTAACAGAAGTTAGTTATAAGAAAAATCTCAACTTTTAATTGTTATCTTATTGTTAAGAGCTGCAATTTGGTATCCAGGGTTGGTAGAAAAATTCTTAAGTTTTGTTGACTATGGTCATTAGAAAGCTGCAATTCCCAATCTAGGACCAGTACACCCATCAGTTTGTTTATGTTCTAAGAAAAATCTCAACTTTCAATTGGTATCTTCTAGAGTATAATCATTACGTAGCTGCAATTACCTCTTCAAGATCTATAGATAACTATATTATGCGATTTAGAATAAAAAGATGTCATGTTTTTCTTCTTCTTAAAAAAAAAAAGAGATTATAAGATCTACAACAAAGCTCAAAATGGATCAGACACGAAAAGAAGAGCAAAGTCTAACCAGCACTGCAGGAGGTTGGAGGATCCTTCTGGAGATCCTTGAGCTCTTTCAAGATCCGTTTCGAAGCCATTTCTCGCTCTGAACAAATTCCTAGATCCAATAAAAAAAAAAACCAAAAACCTAGATCGATTTCAGCAACGTCAAGAGAAATCCGAAACAATCAAACAATTAAGGGTTGGATTGCAAACAAAGGAGTGAGCTTTTTACCAGAGACAGACCCTCCAAACTCGCTCGGTTCACGATTCACTCCTTGCAGATGGTGAGAGAGAGAGAGAGAGAGAGATAGAGAAAGAGAGAGACTTTGATACCAAAATAAAGGAGGATGATTTATGCTTTACGAATGCCAGCGATTTTCCAGCGAGCGAGTGAATAGAATAATTGTATTTTTTTATTAAAAAGAAAATGAGAGATTTTATCATTTTTCATGTTAAAACCTTCCGGCCAAGACAGAGTATTGCATAAAGGCTCTAAAATGGGGTCTTAAAACCTTAGGGTTTTAGCTTCGAGTAAAATCTCCGCTTCCCAAAGTACTGACACAGATACGGAGAGAGCTCCGAGATCAGAATCAATGGCGGCTAAGGGTTCGCAGAAGTTCAAAGGCAAAGGAAAAGGTTCAAAGGGATCATCTTCTTCCTCCTCCTCGTCGTCCAAGTTCCAGCTCTTTAAAGATTGGACCAACTGGTCTCTGAAGAAAGCAAAGGTCGCGACTCACTATGGATTCATCCCACTGATCATCATCATCGGCATGAATTCCGATCCAAAACCAGATCTTTTTCAGCTCCTAAGTCCCGTTTAATCCTTCCAATATCAATCGAATCTTCGTAATTTTTTAGTGCTTTACTTCCTCAAATTTGTTCTGTTTTTTTATAATATATCTGAAATGGACTTTTTTGTTGTTTGTTTCTGAATCTACAATTCAAAGTTTTCTTCTTTGCAAATCTGCTCTGGAACAATGTATCAATAAAACGAAATTCACTTTCAAATTGAATAAACAAATGATCTAAGAAGAAGAAAGAAGAAGATTGCAAGGCCTTAGATGAATGCTACTTTGTGTTTTTCTCACTCTGCATCAATCGATCGAATATCTTCAATCATTTTCACAACTTGAGCTATATGAGGTCGTTCTTGTTGCTTCAGAGCAACACAAGCCAATCCTATCTGCAACATCTCAACCATTTCTTCCTCCACACCACCCGATTGGCTCAAAATCTCCATATCGAAAACTTCCCCTGTCCACTCTTTTACCACCACAGACCTTATCCAGCTAGCCAAATCCATGTTTTCTCCCTGTGGCGTCGTCTCTGAAACCCCCGGAGCTGGACTCGCCGGAGATTTCCCTGTAAGCAGCTCGAGTAAAACCACACCGAAGCTGTATACATCTGAAAACTGCGAGCTTCTTCTTGTGTCTGTTATTTCAGGTGCGTGGTAACCCGAAGTAAGACAAGTGTTTTGAGGAAGAGACCTCATGATGGTTGTTAAGCCAAGATCGCCGATGCAGCCATAGCTTTGTGAGTCTAAGAAGATGTTTGAGGATTTGATGTTCCCGTGGATGAATCTCCCGTTGTTACCTTCATGGATTTTAGCCAGCCCTCTCGCTGCTCCTGTTGCTATTCTCAACCTAGCGTCCCAATCTAAAGGTACTCGATCATACATTCCTCTGTTTCCTGCATAAGAACACAAAACTGAACACGTTTTGCTTTTGATTTATCATCATAAAGTGAAGAGTAGTAACTAACCGTGAAGCATCTCGAAGAGGCTTCCTTGACTGTAATAGCTATAAACAGCGAGCTTATCGTCCTTGGAATAGTAGTAAGCCTTTAGGTCAGCTACGTTGTCATGTCTGATCATGCCAATGATCTCCATTTGTTGCTCAAACTCTCGTCTTCCCACGACGACTTCCTTCAATCGCTTCACTACAACCGTGCTCATGTCTTCCATTGTTACCTTATAGGTTGTGCCAAAAGCACCCTTCCCCAAAACTTCTGCAGATGAGCTTAGCAAATCATCTAAATCAAACGAATGGTTTCTTCCTCCGAAGAAGATGATCTTCCCGCCTTCTTCAGTGTGATCGTCTCTTGATGTCCAGTTTCCCGGAGGAGAAGATGAAGAGTCTCTCTTTCTTAACTTCCCGGAGATTCTTGTCTTCCCGAAACAAGTGATCATCATACAGGAAAGCCCGGAAACACCCAAAATGCAAGCTGCAGCTAGAATCAGCAAGAAAGCAAGCTGGCTTAACCCGAAAGGAGTCTTGTGTTGTTTCTCCTTCTCTTGAGTTATGTTGTTACCAGAAAAGGCTGAACTTTGGAATCTTTGAAGAGATTTCGGTATTGTACCGATGAGCCGATTGTTAGACAAGTTGATTTGTCTCAGGCTTGGCAGATCAAGATCAGGAATTTCCCCTGAGAATGAATTGTTTGCAAGATTCAAGACTCTAAGGCTGGTCAAACCTGAAAGAGAGTTTGGGATGCTTCCGTTGAATCCATTGTTAGAAAGATCAAGAACCTTGAGACTCTTCAACTCCGAGAGGATCGCTGGTAATGGACCCGAGAAGCGGTTATGTTGAAGATAGAGATGAGTCAGGTTCTTGAGATTGATGAAATCACAAGGGAACTCTCCGGTGAATTGGTTCTTTCGAAGGCTTAGAATCTTCAGAGCCGAGAGACGACTGATGGTGAAAAGTGGAATCGAACCGTTGAATCCAACCCCAGGCAATCTAAGGGATACGATTCGATCTCGGTTTTCGCTGCAGGTAACTCCGGTCCAGAGATGACAAACCGGAGAGCTCTGGTTCCAACGGTGAAGAGATAGATTGAAGTTCGACAAGAAATCAAGCAAAGCTTTCTTGTCGTCTTCAAGAGTCTCAGAGAAGATGAGGACAAAACAGAGAATCAAAGATAAGGAGAAGAAGAAGATTTGCATTGTAAGAAACTAGTTTTTGTTTCTGCCTTGTAATAACAGAGAATGTTTCTTTAGCTGAAGAATTTTGTGCAGATAAAAAAAACAATATTTTGGAGAGTTAAAAGATACGCCAGTAGGCTATAGCCGGCTAAAAATGTTTGTTTTATAAGCAGAGAAAAAAACCTTGCAAGTCATTAACAAATTATGACCGTTTCTCTGCACTTAATTTTCTCCAGAAAAAATTCTGAGTTTTGATTGTTCGGTTTTTAATTCTCTGTTTCAAGCATTCCACACCAACGGCTAATTTCCCTTTACTGTAACGTAAGCGCGGTAAAACGTTATCAGGGTGAAATTCAAGTTATCAATGTCATCTTGTCTTTGATTTATGCCCACTTGTTAATGAATATATTGTGTGTTTGTATTTGTTATGTGTGTATAAAAGTGATTACTCAATGCAACTGAACGCATCGAGGATCAAAGTTCTACAAGCCCAAGATGACATTGTCAATGCAATGAAAGAAGAGGATTAAAAGTGCTTTCCAGCTTCACAAAGACGTACCAAAAGCAGCTCGATTCTACGGGCAAGGTCTCGATTTATCCGTCAATTGCGTCATTTTACGTTGGGCTTCCTCTCAAGCTAGCTCTTAAGCAATCTCCCAGGTTTTGACTTAATTATCGGTCAATGCAGATCCCATGTTCGATTATTTGCCTCAATGGATTTGGTTGAAGTTTTTCCAATCCTTGTTTAATAAACAGATCATCTAGGTTTAACTAATCGAAACAGTGATGATTAGAGCGTTGATTAGTCGGTGATCAGATAGGCAAAGACTGTAGTACTAAGAAGTATCAGTAACGGCACAATGTCAGAAAACTAAAGCAAAATTCAAGGTACTGCATTTTCTTATTTTGAAATCTGAAAGACTCTTGAAACAATGTGGTTCAAATCCAATTCCCTATTGCTAAAAATAGCAAAGACAAAGAGAGGATTTTTAGGAAAGCAAAAACCTCAAGTGCTCTTCTTGGCAAGCTTAGACCATTCAGTGTGATACGCACCAGGACGATCGATCCTCTCATAAGTATGAGCTCCAAAGAGATCTCTCTGCGCCTGAACCAGATTCGCCGGCAATCTAGCGCGCCTGTAAGTATCGAAATATGCAAGACTCGCGCACATTCCAGGCGTGCTTATCCCTGCAGAGACAGCCAAACCCACCACTCTTCTCCAAGCAGCTTGTCTCTGAACCATCTCTTTAGCAAAGTCAGGATCAACCACAAGACTTGCCAAATCCGGGTTTCTCTGGTATGCTTTCTTGATCCTATCCAAGAAAACCGCTCTTATGATGCAGCCTCCTTTCCAAATCCGAGCCAGCTCACCGAAGTTCAAGTTCCAGCCTTTCTCTGAGCTCTTAGCTCTAAGCAGATTCATCCCTTGAGCATAACTACAGATTTTCGAAGCGTAGAGAGCTTGCCTAACATCATCAACCAATCTCTTCTTATCGATACCGCTCGATGCAGAACCAATCTCTTCCTTCAATCCAGCTTCTCTCAACACTTTCGCAGCATTCTCCCTCTCATCTTTCAATCCGCTCAAGTACCGACAATCCAACGAGGCAGCAATCGTCGGAGCAGCCACAGAGAGCTCCGCCGCCTGCTGAACAGTCCATTTTCCGGTACCTTTCATGCCGGTTTTATCCAAAATCTTATCCACTAGCTCTCCATCACCAAACTCATCCTTGACCCTAAATATATCCGAAGTAATCTCAACCAAGAAACTCTCAAGCTCACCTCGATTCCACTCCGTGAAGATCTCCGCAAGCTCCTCGTTGCTCAATCCACCAACGTTCTTCAACACATCGTAAGCTTCAGAGATCAATTGCATATCTCCATACTCAATCCCATTATGAACCATCTTCACAAAATTTCCAGATCCGCCTTCTCCGATGTAAGTTACGCAAGGTCCATCTTCTACCTGAGCCGCGACTTTCTCCAAGATATCTTTGATGTTGTCATACGCCTGAAACGATCCGCCGGGCATAAGCGACGGACCGTTACGAGCTCCTTCTTCGCCGCCGGAGACTCCCATGCCTATATAGAGCAGTCCTTTCTGCTCCGCCTCAGAGATCCGTCGCTCTGTGTTCAGATACCATTCGTTTCCACCGTCGATGATGCAATCTCCGGGCTCCATGTACTCGGAGAAGGCGGCGATTGTATGGTCAACGGGAGCTCCGGCTTTGACGAGGATGATAAGGGATCTCGGTCGTTGGATCGAGAGGACGAAATCGCGCGGAGAGTATTGGCCGGAAACTGGTAGGTTTCCTTCGACGGAGGCTCGATCTAGGGTTTCGTCGACCTTCGATGTGGTTCGATTGTAGACTGAGATTGGGAAACCTTTCTCGGCGATGTTCAAGGCAAGGTTCTGGCCCATTACGGCGAGACCGGCGAGCCCGATTCGGGATAGAGCGGCAGACTCCATTGCAGAGAGCGTAGGATTTTGGAGGAGATAGAGAGGGAGAGAAATGGGCTGTGAATGATGAGTGAGAGAGAGAGATATTTTATACAGTGAAAGTGACGGACTCGTCGATGGAGCCAAGGGACAAACTGCAAACTTATAAATTTGGTAGACGATGATCTCAATGATTCAAACGCTGTCGTTTTTGTTTTTTGGTCGCAACTATGATGTCAAAGTTTAATTTTAATAATTGTATATCAACTTGATATTAGCCTTTGACGATTTTCAATGGTCGCGCAATTTTCCATCTACGATCTCCCTAGCCTATTATAGAAATAAAAATCAACGGTTTAACATGATTAACAAATATCTTGTCATTTATGATGAGTAACTAAAAGAATATACGGTACATGAAAAAGTTCTCGATGAATGACCAAATTTCTCACTGAGTTTGGTTAACAAACAAGGTTGTTTAACTGTCGTGATGACCCTTTATTTGTATCTGTGATTTTGCTTTTTGTGTTCGTTGATCACTTATCACCCTTGAAGTGTTTTTTTCCTTTGACTTTTACTATTGCTTTTTGTTCCAATAATTTTTTTTGTCACAACACAATAGTTTTTCCATATTATTTTGTGTTATTAGTAGCGAAATTATGATATGTATGTGTTGATATGCCTTGAATCCTAATGTGTAGAAGCTTTCTGGAGGATTCAAGTCAAGGTGGAGATCTGTTGGTATGCCTTGAATCCTGAAGCGTAGAAGCTTCCTGGCGTTGATGAGTGCAGACTACATTTGGGTTGATGTGTGCAGTTGCGTGCAGGCTGCACGATCAATCATACAGGCTGCAGGATCCAGCATGCAGCCTGCGTGATCAATTATGCAGGATACTTGCAGCATGTTGAAGCTTACATGCTGCGTCTTGAGGTTGCTTGTGTAAGTTTACACGCTGCATGTTGAAGCTTACAATCTGTTTGAGCAAATAGTTGAGTGCAACGTTCTGCATCCTAAAGCTGATGTCGAGATCTACATGCTATGTAAGTTGATGTGGAAGACTACAGCCTGCATGAGCAATGTAGAAGTCTGCGTGCATTTGGGCCGCTATTTCTGCATGAAGGTTCTTACATGGGCCTAAGTGAGCGAGCCCAATTGCGATTAGGGTTAACTAAGGTTTATGCTATAAATAAACATGTTAACCTAATTTATGAGGTATATTCTGAAACTGTCTGTCTCCGTAATAAAATCAGTCTCCTTTTGTCCGTGGATGTAGCCAACCCATCGTTGGTGAACCACGTTAAATCTGTGTGTGATCTTTACGTTTACTGTTTTCTTCTTGCATCCGTTACAACAAACTGGTATCAGAGCTCTAGGTTCTAGGAGTTTTCGCGTCTGGCAAGAAGATGTCTGGGTTAAACGTGAGTATCAACAAGTTCACGGGAAGGAACAGTTTCAGTCTCTGGCAGATCACGGTGCAAGTGTTGCTAAAGCAACAAGGCTTGTGGGTGGTGCTGTTGAAAGCCTGTGAAGGGCGTCTGGCTCAGCAAGGAGCATCTGAGCCCAGTGAAGGGCGTCTGGCTCTACATCGAGCATCTGAGCCCATTGAAAGGACGTCTGGATCTGCAAGGAGCATCTGAGCCCGGTGAAGGGCGTCTGGCTCCGCATGGAGCATTTGAGTCCGTAGAAGGACGTCTGGCTCTGCATGGAGCATCTAAGCCCGTAGAAGGGCGTCTGGCTCCGCATGGAGAATCTGAACCCGGTGAAGGGCGCCTGGCTCCGCATGGAGCATCTGAGCCCGTAGAAGGGTGTCTGGCTCCGCATGGAAAATCTGAGCCCGGTGAAGGGCGTCTGGCTCCACATGGAGCATATGAGCTTGAAGAACGGCGTCTGGCTCCGCACGGAGAATCTGAGCCCAATGTGGGGTGTCTGGCTCTGCATGGAGAATCTGAGCCCGGTGAAGAGCGCCTGGCTCCACATGAAACATCTGAGCCCGTAGAAAGGCGTCTGGTTCCGCACGGAAAATCTGAGTCTAGTGTGGAGCGTCTGGCTCCGCATGGAGAATCTGAGTCCAATGTGGAACGTCTGGCTCCGCAGTAGCATCTGAGTTTGTTTAAAACGAGTCTGGCTATGCAGGGAGCATCTGAGCCAATTGGGAGGGCGTCTGTCTCCACGGGAAGCATCTGAGTCTGGTAAAGCAAGTTTGGCTCACAGGAAGCATCTGATCCCGTTGTGGGGACGTCTGGCTTTGCAAGGAGCATCTGAACTTTGTGAAAAAATGTCTAGCTCCACAGTAGCATCTGAGTTTGTTTATAACGAATGCAGGGAGTATCTGAGCCCATTGGGAGAGTGTCTGTCTTTACGGGAAGCATCTGAGTCTGGTGAAGAAAGTTTGGCTCCACAGGAAGCATCTGATCCTGTTGAGGGGACGTATGGCTTTGTAGGGAGCATCTGAGCCTTGTGAAAAGTGTCTGGCTCCGCAGTAGCATCCGAGTTTGTTTAAAACGCGTCTAGCTTTGCAGGGAGCATCTGAGCCCGTTGGAAGGGCGTCTGTCTCCGTGGGAAGCATCTAAATCTGGTGAAAAAATTTTGGTTCCACAAGAAGTATCTGATCCCGTTGCGAGGACGTCTGGTTTTGCAGGGAGTATCTGTGCTTTTTGGGAGGGCGTCTGGTTCTGCAAGTAGCACTTGAGTTTGGTGAAGGGCGTCTGGCTCCGCATGAAGCATCTGAGCCCGTAGAAGGGCGTCCGGCTTTGCATTGAGAATCTGAGCCTGGTGTGGGACGTCTGGCTCTGCAGTAACATCTGAGTTTGTTTAAAATGAGTCTGGCTACACAAGAAGCATCTAAGCCCGTTGGGAGGGCGTCTGGCTCCGCGAGAAGTATCTGAGTCTGATGAAGAACGTTTGGCTCTACAGGGAGCATCTCATCCCGTTGAGGGGACTTCTGGCTCCACAAGGAGCATCTGAGCCCGTTGAGAGGGCGTCTGGTTCTGCGAGCATCTGAGCCTGTGAAGGGTGTCTGTCTGGTTTCTCATGAGCATCCGAGTTAGTAGAAGGGCTTCTGATTCTGCATGAAGTCTAAGTATCTGAGCTCTATGAAGAGCATCTGATTCTGCAGCAAGTATATGATCTCCAAAGAAGAACGTTTGATTCTGTATGAAGCATCTGAGCTCGGTGAAGACCATCTGATTCTGCATAAAGCATCTGATCTCACTAAGGAGCGTCTGGTTCTGCAGTGAACATCTGAGCCCAGTCAGGGGCGCCTGATTCTGCATGAAGTCTGAGTATCTGAGCTCTATGAAGAGTATCTGGTTCTGCAGGGAGTATGTGATCTCCAAAGAAGAACATTTGATTCTGTATGAAGCATCTGAGCTCGGTGAAGAGCATCTGATTCTGCATAAAGCATCTGATCTCACTAACGAGCGTCTGGTTCTGCAGTGAACATCTGAGCCCAGTGAAGGGCATCTGATTCTGCATGTAGTCTGAGGATCTGAGCTCTATGAAGAGCATCTGGTTCTGCAGGGAGTATGTGATCTCCGAAGAAGAACATTTGATTCTGTATGAAGCATCTAGATTCAGTGAAGAATATCTGATTCTGCATAAAGCATCTGAACTCAGTGAGGAGTGTCTGCGTCCAGAATTAGTATCTAAACTCAGTGAGGAGTGTCTGGGTCCGCAATGAATATCTGAACCTAGTGAAAGGTGTCTGATTTCGCATGAAACATCTGAGCTCTGTGACGATAATCTGGTTCTGAAGGGAATGTCTGATCTCCATGAAGGACGTCTGATTTTGCATGAAGCATCTGAGCTTTATGAAGGGCGTCTAGTTTTGCAAGGAGTATTTGATCCCGGTGAAGGGTGTCCGATTCTGCAGAAAGCATATAACTGAGCCCAGTGAAGGGAGTCTTGTTCTGCAGAGCGTCTCTGAGTCTGTTAAGGAGTATCTGGTTCTGAAAAGAACGTTTGATTCCGCATGAAGTCTGAGCTCGGTCAAGAGCATCTGAGTTTTGCATGAAACATCTGAGTTCTATGAAGGACGGCTGGTTCTGCAGGGAGTATCTGATCTGCGTCTGTTTATGCTGATTTCGCATGAAGCATCTGAACTCCGTGAAAAGCGTCTGATTATGCATGAAGCATCTGAGCCCGGTGTATGGCGTCTGATTCCGCAGGCATATATATGTGAGCGTGGTGAGGAAAGTCTGGTTCTGTAGAGACTATCTAAGTCTATTGAAGGGTGTCTGGTCCGAAAGGACATCCGATTCCAAACAAAATTCTGGTGCTAAAGGAGTGTCTGTTTCCAAAAGACATCTGGTCTGGTCTGTAGGAACATCTTTGTCTCTGAGTACATCAGGCTCTATGAGAGTGCATTTGGTATGTCTGATATGATGAACGTCTGGTACATCGGCACCGTGATGGTGCATGTTATACATTATGAGGCATTAGAGAAGTCCAATATATCTGGCACCATGATGGTGCATCTGGTACATGTCGTACAATCTGAGGCAAAGGAGATGTCCGGTATATCTGGTAACGATTGTGGTGCATCTGATACATTTGTCTGGAAGATTCAAGTCAAGGTGGAGATTTGTAGGCATGCCTTGAATCCTTATACGTAGAAGCTTTCTGGAGGATTCAAGTCAAGGTGGAGATTTGTTGATATGCCTTGAATCCTGATGCGTAGAAGCTTTCTGGAGGATTCAAGTCAAGGTGGAGATCTGTTGGTATGCCTTGAATCCTGAAGCGTAGAAGCTTCCTGGCGTTGATGAGTGCAGACTGCATTTGGGTTGATGTGTGCAGTTGCGTGCATGCTGCACGATCAATCATACAGGCTGCAGGATCCAGCATGCAGCCTGCGTGATCAATTATGCAGGATACTTGCAGCATGTTGAAGCTTACATGCTGCGTCTTGAGGTTGCTTGTGTAAGTTTACACGCTGCATGTTGAAGCTTACAATCTGTTTGAGCAAATAGTTGAGTGCAACGTTCTGCATCCTAAAGCTGATGTCGAGATTTACATGCTATGTAAGTTGATGTGGAAGACTACAGCCTGCATGAGCAATATAGAAGTCTGCGTGCATTTGGGCCGCTATTTCTGCATGAAGGTTCTTACATGGGCCTAAGTGAGCGAGCCCAATTGCGATTAGGGTTAACTAGGGTTTATGCTATAAATAAACATGTTAACCTAATTTATGAGGTATATTCTGAAACTTTCTGCCTCCGTAGTAAAATCAGTTTCTTTTTGTCCGTGGATGTAGCCAACCCATCGTTGGTGAACCACGTTAGTGTGATCTTTATGTTTACTGTTTTCTTCTTGCATCTGTTACAACAGTATGTCTCATATATAAAAGAATAAAAGAAACATATCTAAGAAAGTAAATCTGGTTTTTATAATACCTCACCTAACCAACAAACAAAAATACGATAAAATAACAAAAAAATACAACAAGAATAATATTAATAGAAATGAGTAGTTTAAAAGTCTGATACAATAGTCTTGGTGCAAAAAAATATTATATCATCTATCCTTCATAACACTTGCACATATAGTTACCTTTGTGGCCTTGACAAGAACCACCCATAAATCCTTGTTGGCTACAGTAGATGGAACACTCACTTTTTATGTCTTTACCATTTGGATCTGGACATCGTTTTCCTGTTGGATTTAATGCTGCTTCTCCAAACCCTATCCAATTTTTTTATTTAAGAACACAATTTAGGAGTTATTTTTTACGACACCAAGAAAACAAGAAACTATATTTTTATATATCGGACGAACACATTAACTTTATGACCAAAAAGACACATTAACTTTTGTGATGTATAAAAATTTCCAAATAAAATAGATAAATCTGAGGAACGATAAAATATATGTCACAGAAATGGACACCTGACGATAAGAGAATGCATAGGCAAAGAACCAAGACGAAGGTGATTTTTTTAGATGCCATTTTCTTGTTTGAGGTTTTTGTTTTTCTAACAAAATAACAATATTGCGGATTTCTTTAAAATATGAGATATCTTTCATTCTGTTTTTATATAGCAAAAAGTATCTAAAAATAATATTGGGGAAAAGTCAAAATCATCGATTTACCCGTTTTTCAATGAGAGTGTTAATGATTTGGCCAAAATCTAAAAATAACTTTGACTGATCTTGTGAAGTTATGAATTTATATGTCTAATACATAATTGGAGTTTTTGTTTTTACTAAAATGGGTAAGTTGAAGGTCTTCTTCACGACCTTCACATAATGCATTTGCTTATTGATTGGTACCCTGTTTCAACACATAGATGAGTTCGCAAGGATCAAATATGGTTCCTTTTATTTTACTTATATTCATGCATTAAAAATTTTAAACTTGATTGTTTAACCCATAGTAGGTTTCACTTTAATGATTTTACATGTACTATCCGTTTGGATCTCAGATTGTTTTATTTTAGTTAATACTATTGATACAAAAAAAAATACAAAACTATAGTTGAATTTGAAAAATTCAGGACGATAGTTGCAAAATTTTTACAACAAAATGCTTAAAAAAATATCCATTCTGAATGTCTCAAGAATTTATTATTTGTATTATTAGTAGAAAAACTCATGAAAGTAATGTCTTAATTATCAGAATAAAATGTATCTATGAAAAGTATTTATTATACCTCACCAAAGCAAACCAATGTAAAATAAATAACAACAAAAGGCATTTGACAAAAGCAGATGGACTATCAATACATTACACAATTTTTTAAAACAAAAAAAATTTCCAATTCTCCGGAGAAAGTGGAATCAAACTGTTGAATCCAAATAACAAGCAACCTTAAGACCATGTTCAATGGTAGGAGTGCTTAAGTATTATATAATTATTAGTTTGAAGTTAAAAATTTTTGTTAAGCAATTCTGATTTTGTAAGCTCCAATGGAGGAGTCCAAAGAATCAGCGCTTACAATAAAAACAACGTTAACTTTTACAGGGTTTACCAGCTCTTGTTCAATTGATTCCACAAAGATTCCATTCTCTTTCTCGTCAACATCCAAAACTTCCGCTAAATTCTGGTCAGGGATCTCTCGATCTCAGCTCTCATTTTGTGGTACACAGGAAACACAAACGACACCGTTTCACGGTGATTATCCTCATCACGCCTAAACATCTGAACATAGTTTGGGAAAACAGAGCCTTAGAAAGCAATCGCGAGAAGCAAGATTCCCAGAAAACCTAGAATCCAAACGATCGAGACGGAGACGGAGAAATCGAAGGTCAGGTTTTTTCGATAAAGAAGAAATGAATAAAATTTTATCCAACACAGAATTTTTTTTTTTTTTTTGCATTCACACTTGAAGCCTATCAATTTTGACACGTGACTGGTAAGCATTGATGCTTAAGACGCTTGTTTGAGCTTCGATGCTTAGAGTAATTGAATATTTAGATTTATTTTTTTTAAAACATCACTTAAGCACTCCTTTTAAGCTTTCGCATTGAACATGCTCTAAAGGGATACGACTCGATCTCGGTTTTCGGTGCAGGTGACTCCGGTCTAAAGATGATAAGCGTAAAATATTGAGACAAATATTGCAAAAATAAATAGATAAAATTTCAGATAAAAACGTTTTGAAAATACGATTAAGGAAATGATACAAGAAATGGAAATGAGTATGATTTTTTCTTTAATTCGAAATATGAAATATCTTCCGCAATGTGACGATTTATGAGATAACAAATTGTAGAATACAACCATTTCAAACGATTATTGCAGCACCTGATTATAGAATCGACGAACTTATATTCTACGATATACTCTCAAGTTTACTTTAACTAACAAATTTAAATCCAAATTTAAATCTAATATATTCTATTTCTCATTCATACTTTACCAAACTAATAAGACATTAGATTTTGATTAAATTTGGTCTAACAATGAAAAACCGGAGAGCTCTGGTTCTAGACTTCCAGCGGTGAAGAGATAGATGAAGTTTGATAAGAAATCAAGCAAAGCTTTCTTGTCGCCTTCAAGAATCTCAGAGAAGATGAGAACAAAAACAGAAAATCAAAGATAAGGAGAAGAAGAAGACTTGCATTGTAAGAAACTAGTTTTTGTTCTGCCTTGTAATAACAGAGAATGATTCTTTAGCTGAATAATTTGTGCGGATAAAAAAACAATATTTAGGAAAGTGAAAAGAGACGCCGGCAGGTTATGGGCGGCTGAAAATGTTTGTTTGACAAGCAGAGAAAATACCTTGGAGGTCATTAACAAATTATGACAGTTTCTCTGCGCTTAAATTTTCTTAAATTTTTTCGAGAAAATTCTGAGTTTTGATTGTTCGGTTTTTAATTCTCTGTTTCAAGCATTTCACATCAACGGCTAATTTCCCTTTACTGTAACGTAAGCGCGGTAAAATATGATCACGGTTAAATTCTGGAATTTGGCTGAAAGTTTATTTCTCCAAATGGCAATAGGAAAATTCAAACTATTGATAAGCTTTACCAACTTTCTACAGAAAGAAAAAAGTGAAATGTTCTATATTTTATGTCTATAAAATCTACAGTTTATGGTATTTTAATCCGAGAATCTATATTCCACACGTAATTACAGACACTTGGATACAAACGATAACTTTAAACAAAAAAAAATCTACATTTTATGGTGAGATTGTCTTCTATATCTGTATATTACCTATTTGTATGTTTGTTCATGCATGTAACTTTTTTGTTTTCAGTCTAACAAGTAAACCATTTTAGTGATATTAACTCGAATGTGCTTAAAGATGCAAAACCTTGAGTTCTTTTTTTTTTAAGTATAATTAATTTTGACAGAATGTATGATTATATAAAGGGATAATTGGAAAAATACACTATTTAAATATTTAAATTAGTGAAATACACTGTTTTTTTTTTTTGAAAACTACACTTTTGATATATGTAAAAATACTTTTTGATCAAAGTTAATTAGAAATAATATATTTTAATAATTAAAAATAAAAATTCGAAATAGTTAATATTATGATTATTTGTATTTGAGGTATTGATATCTAATTACTTAATATTTTAAAATTTATAAACAGATGAATCTTTAAAATATTTGAAACTTTATCTATACAAAAAATATTATTATTAGCGTTATATAAATGTGTTACATAAAATAGATTTATCAACAATTGAGTTTTTTAAAACAAAAAAATATAGAAACAGAACTCTTTTTACCTTGTGGTACTCAGTTTTCTAAACAAAACAGAGTAATGGTTCTTTCAAACAAGCTTGTTCTCTAAGATATAAATCAGGTCAGGTGGATTGAGTACAACGGTAAGTGTTAGATGAAGATTCATGTTTCATAATGATTGTGAGTGAAAGATTTTAAATCTGAAACAATTTATATTTGTTCCGTCTCTCTCTTTCTTCATGCTCATCAAATATAAAAGAAACAAAAACAGTTCATCTAGTAGGCTTACAATATATCTAATCTGCATATCCTTTGTTTTTACTATCGTTACTTCTTCTCATTACTCTTTTCTTTCTTTAGTAGAGAAAATATAATCAGCATGTGCTCAGATGAAAAAAATGATGGTCTGAATAAATTATACAAAAAAAAACCCAACAAACTGATGAAGAAGACAGTGATGATGTCATAGATGAGGATAACGAAGATGAAAAGATGAATCGTTTCTACATAAATTAAAAATCTCATAAAACAAAATTTCAGACTTTATCAAATGGCTTGTAACTAGTTTTGTTTGAGACATTGCCTCGTTTTCTCAATTGTGTAGTTAAATCAAGTAACTGAATTTCACATTGTCTAATGAACAAATAAATAAACTAAAATTTTCAGTAAAGTATACAATTTGTGTCCATATACACACAGTAGGAAACACATGTTTGTATCGAAAAGAAAGTCAAAAGAGAAAACTAATTCTTATATTAAAATTTATTATTATTATTATTTTTAATTAAAATTTATGATTTATATATATTAAATTACTAGAATTCTTATTTAGGTTGATTTAGTTTTTTTATTTACAGATAAGTGTAGATTTCAAAAAAAATAAAAGATGGTGTATTTTTCAAAATCTAAACTCATAGAAAAGTATTTTCTCAAATTTTCTCTTTTATAAATGACAATTTGACGTACATGGCTGTTTTGGATACATATCAACGATTTCTATTATTTTATTGACATAAAACGAGTAACACATGTGATGGGATGGTTCTAGTCCCAATCTAATTGAACCCGAAAAAAAAAACAAAACAACGAACATGATTTGGCCATATAATAACTGCTTGTGACCAAAAAAGACACAACGGTTTCAATACTCTCCACCTTCTTCATCCAATCAATCAATACTACAAGATCTCCAGGAAAGAGACTTGTTCTTGTCTCCGTCTGTCTCAGAATTTCTCCGGCGAAGATGAACGACGCTGATGTTTCCAACCAGATCCAACAGATGGTGAGGTTTATCCGCCAGGAAGCCGAAGAAAAGGCCAACGAGATCTCCGTCGCCGCCGAAGAAGTCTCTCTCTCTCTCTCTCTCGTTTTAATTTCACTACGTCACTGTTGAACCATTTGATTTTGAGTGTTGTGCAGCTATTTCACTTGTTCTTCGGATCTTAAGATCTCCGGAATATCACTCCACAACTACGTGAATTTGCGACCATTTGATTTTCATTTTAAAATTTGTTGACTGTTATTTTTATTTGATCTTAAGATTCCTGTTGGATTAATTTTATGATCTGTGAACCTCGGGTTGTTTGTTCTGTTACTGGTAAATGTTTTTGATCTAATCGTGTGTGTGGTATTTTTGATGTTACAGGAGTTCAACATTGAGAAGTTGCAGCTCGTTGAGGCAGAGAAGAAGAAGATTAGACAGGAGTATGAGAAGAAGGAGAAACAGGTCGATGTCAGAAGGAAAATGTAAGCTCAAATTTATTGCCTTTGGTTTTCAGATCTGATTCTCTGTATTATCTGGAATGTTCTTGTTAGATACTGATGATGCTGGTTCTTAATTGTTCTTAAGAAATAGAATGGTCTTGTCTTTGATTTATGCCACTTGTTAATGAATACTGTGTGTTTGCTTTTGTTATGTGTGTACAAAAGTGATTACTCAATGCAACTGAACGCATCGAGGATCAAAGTTTTGCAAGCCCAAGATGACATTGTCAATGCAATGAAAGAAGAGGCAGCAAAGCAACTCCTGAAAGTTAGCCAACATGGCTTCTTCAACCATCATCACCATCAGTATAAGCATCTCTTGAAACATCTCATCGTTCAGGTCACTCTCAGATCATAACAATCTCACTTATAGTATAGTAGTTAGTTTGTTACTTTCTCTAAATTGGGTTTGTTTATGCAATTCTAGTGTTTGCTTAGACTGAAGGAGCCTTCAGTGTTGCTGCGTTGCCGTGAAGAAGACCTTCACATGGTGGAGTCTATGCTAGATGATGCGAGTGAAGAATATTGCGAGAAAGCAAAGGTTCATGCTCCTGAGATAATAGTAGACAAGGACATTTTCCTTCCTCCTGCTCCTTCTGATGATGATCCTCATGCTTCTTTCTGGTAAATTTCTTTCAAACCAACACAACAAAAGCTATAAAGAACCAAACTTGTGATTATACTAAATGTCACTTGTGACGTATGTAACAGTGCTGGAGGAGTGGTAATGGCTTCTCGTGATGGGAAAATCGTGTGTGAGAACACGCTTGATGCGAGGTTGGAGGTTGCCTTCCGCAAGAATCTTCCCGAGGTTAACTAAAACTCTCTGCTAAAATTGCACGACCATCACTTATAATTGCAATACATATATTTCTGTTAGTTTCTAAGGCTTTTTGAAATCTAATTTGTCTTTTTCACAAGAACTCAAGAAAAAGTTTGGATCTTTCTCTAAGCTTTGAGAATCTGAAAGATGTTATATTGATCATGTGTGTAGATCCGAAAGTCGCTCTTTGGCAAGGTTGGTGCAGCTTGATGAGTGATTCCAACTTTAGACCATGAAAGGTATTGGCTCCATTATTTATCCATTTGTTTCTTTTGTCACCATTTTTTAAAAATTGTGTAATGTATTGATAGGCCATCTGCTTTTGTCAAGGCCTTTTGTTGTTCTTTTTTTTTTTTTTGTACATTGGTTTGCTTTGGTGAGGTATAATAAATACTTTTCTGAGATATATTTTATTCTGATAGTTGAGACATTACTTTCATGAGTTTTTCTACTAATACAAATAACAAATTCTTGAGACATTCAGAAGGGATATTATTTTTTTTTTTGTCAACTCAGAAGGGATATTTTTTTAGCATTTGTTGTGAAATTTTGATTTATTTATTCTCTAGAGATGTCAAGAAAATTGATTTATTTTTTCTCTAAATACCTATTGATATCGTAGATGGAAAATTGTCCAACCATTCAACATCGTCAAAGGCTAATATCAAGTTGATATACAATTATTAAAAAAAATTACAGAGACTACAACGAAGGTGAGTCCAAGTTCAACGTGGACACTACCATATTGCTAGAACTAAACAAAATTGTTATTTAAAAAAAAAACATTACTTTTATATATGAAACATGATTAGAGAGAGATTAATAAATTAATCACCAGCCACTTGTTGGCTAATAAAAAAATAAAGCATATGTTATTATATTGAATTTGCACAAGTCCATTTGCATATAATGTTTAGTGACAATTAAAACCTTAACATATGGTTAAAGAAAGTGGTATTATTATCGTTAAGAGGGATTACATTACAAATAGTACATTTCACATAAAGATCAAATAAAACTTTGATATCATAGTTGCGACCAAAAAACAAAACGA
>NW_006256414.1:369483-452927 GCF_000478725.1 Eutrema salsugineum
TTGGGCCAGAACCTTGCCTTGAACATCGCCGAGAAAGGTTTCCCAATCTCAGTCTACAATCGAACCACATCGAAGGTCGACGAAACCCTAGATCGAGCCTCCGTCGAAGGAAACCTACCAGTTTCCGGCCAATACTCTCCGCGCGATTTCGTCCTCTCCATCCAACGACCGAGATCCCTAATCATCCTCGTCAAAGCCGGAGCTCCCGTTGACCAGACAATCGCCGCCTTCTCCGAGTACATGGAGCCCGGAGATTGCATCATCGACGGTGGAAACGAATGGTATCTGAACACAGAGCGACGGATCTCTGAGGCGGAGCAGAAAGGACTGCTCTATTTAGGCATGGGAGTCTCCGGCGGCGAAGAAGGAGCTCGTAACGGTCCGTCGCTTATGCCCGGCGGATCGTTTCAGGCGTATGACAACATCAAAGATATCTTGGAGAAAGTCGCGGCTCAGGTAGAAGATGGACCTTGCGTTACTTACATCGGAGAAGGAGGATCTGGAAATTTCGTGAAGATGGTTCATAATGGGATTGAGTATGGAGATATGCAATTGATCTCTGAAGCTTACGATGTGCTGAAGAACGTTGGTGGATTGAGCAACGAGGAGCTTGCGGAGATCTTCACGGAGTGGAATCAAGGTGAGCTTGAGAGCTTCTTGGTTGAGATTACTTCGGATATATTTAGGGTCAAGGATGAGTTCGGTGATGGAGAGCTGGTGGATAAGATATTGGATAAAACCGGCATGAAAGGTACCGGAAAATGGACTGTTCAGCAGGCGGCGGAGCTCTCTGTGGCGGCTCCGACGATTGCTGCCTCGTTGGATTGTCGGTACTTGAGCGGATTGAAAGATGAGAGGGAGAATGCTGCGAAAGTGTTGAGAGAAGCTGGATTGAAGGAAGAGATTGGTTCTGCATCGAGCGGGATCGATAAGAAGAGATTGGTTGATGATGTTAGGCAAGCTCTCTACGCTTCGAAAATCTGTAGTTATGCTCAAGGGATGAATCTGCTTAGAGCTAAGAGCTCAGAGAAAGGCTGGAACTTGAACTTCGGTGAACTGGCTCGGATTTGGAAAGGAGGCTGCATCATAAGAGCGGTTTTCTTGGATAGGATCAAGAAAGCATACCAGAGAAACCCGGATTTGGCAAGTCTTGTGGTTGATCCTGACTTTGCTAAAGAGATGGTTCAGAGGCAAGCTGCTTGGAGAAGAGTGGTGGGTTTGGCTGTTGCTGCAGGGATAAGCACGCCTGGAATGTGCGCGAGTCTTGCATATTTCGATACTTACAGGCGCGCTAGATTGCCGGCGAATCTAGTTCAGGCGCAGAGAGATCTCTTTGGAGCTCATACTTATGAGAGGATCGATCGTCCTGGTGCGTATCACACTGAATGGTCTAAGCTTGCCAAGAAGAGCACTTGAGGTTTTTGTTTTCCTAAAAATCCTCTCTTTGTCTTTGCTTTTTTTAGCAATAGGGAATGGGATTTTAACCACATTGTTTCAAGAGTATTTTGTTCAGATTTCAAAATAAGAAAATGCAGTACCTTGAATTTTGCTTTAGTTTTCTGACATTGTGCCTTTTACCTTTAAATTGGCAGACATCTTCACGTCCTTTTTAAAAAGAGGACTGATACTTCTTACTAGTACAGTCTTTGCCTATCTTCTAAAAATCAAACGTCTAGACCATTAATCAGCAATCTGATCACTGGCTAATCAACGCTCTAATCAATGTTTCGATTAGTTAAACCAGAAATGATCTGTTTATTAAACAGGATTGGAAAAACTTTAACCAAATCCACAAATGAACTTAGACATGGAGATGTGGTGTAAGTTTAACAAAGTGTTAGCAATTTAGCATGAGTTTATGAAGGTTCATAGAGGCCGAGCACATGACCGTCGAGACATCTCAACGATGCAACCTGTTTATCAAAAAAAAAAACCCAAAACAAAAGATTATAAATTCCATTAAAAGAATGAAAGAGAGCTTTGAGAAATTTGCAGGAAGTGGGAAGAGAAAGAAAATGGTTGGCTTAAAACCTTGCCATGGACTTCGTATTTGATAGAGCCATCGAGTTCTGCTCCTAATTCCATAAGTTTCGAGATTGTTGTATTAATGTCTGTCACTGTGAACGATAGTAGCGAAGAGTATCCTTTCTCACTCACCACATGGTCGCTGCATATTCAATACAAACATCAGAGAAGTGAAAAGCTACTAACTAAAAACTAATTTTAACAAGTAAACTTGGAAAGAAGTTTTCACTGTGGCAAATGATCGAACACGTGATCTGCATTGATCGAGATTTTAGTCAATACCTAGGAGATTGCATAAGAGCTAGCTTGAGAGGGCCAGACTGAAGTTCAGCCCAACGTAAAGTGACGACATTGACGGATAAATCGAGACCTTGCGAGTAGAATCGAGCTGCTTTTGGTACATCTTTGTGAAGCTGCAATATCCACCTGAACGACGCCGTCGCCATTTCTCCCCTCTCTTTCTTTAGAGACGAAGACAACGATGACTTGTTAAAAAAAAACCAAGAATGAAGAATCCATACGTCACGACGCCGTTTCATATCTCTTTCTGTTACCTAAACGACGCCGTGTCAAGAAAGCCACCACATTTGGAATTCCCAAGGCTTCTTGAATCTTTAAGAAAAACAAGAATCCGAAATCCAGAGACAATGAAATCGCTATTACACAGATATACATTATACATATAGTTTACAAACATTTACAAGATTGAACATATCCACACAAGAAATGGAACTTTCATAGGTTGTGTCTATTTCCGACAACAAAACTCAGGATTGTTCCATCTCCCACCACTTGACCAACAGTAACTCTTCCAACACAGAATCTTAGCCCTTGAATAGCCGAATCCGTGGCCGGGAGCTCTTGCTTCTCGCTTCGCTTAGTTTAGCTCTCAAAGTGTTCTCCTTTACTCCTTTTGCCGTTGAAATTTCAGACGCACCGAGATCAGGTCTTATGTTTCTCGGATTCCAGTGACGAATCGCGCTCTCTGGTCTTTTTGATAGGTAACTGCAAGAAGCTTCATCGATTCCCCGAGTTTCCGACACTAACCTCCGATGAGCTCTGATCATTTCTCCAACTACATTGTCCGTTTCTTTACCACACTTATCAGTTTCAGGCTCAGTTTCAAGGGCTCTAGATTTCTTCTTCTCATTACAAGACATCGCCCACGCCATTTGATCCTCGAACTTCACTTGTAAACTCGACGACGGGCTTCTCGGTTTCTCACCAGACTTAACATCTGCTTTTGGTAATTCCTGTTTCTCAGTTTCATCACCTCCATGTTTCTTGAGCTCAAAACAATTCGAATCTTCTTCTTCCTCCTCACTGTTTACTTCCTGAATCGGCGCGCTCAAGGCGTTATATGGAACAGACTCAAGTGAACTCCGACGATTCCTTGGCTTATCATTAGATTCCTTGTTCTGCTTACTCTTAAGAAACGTTTCTATCTCAAACTCGAGCTTCTCCAACGCAGATCCGTCTCCGCTCTGAATTCTTTCGTCAAGCCATGATTCCGCAATACAAAGAACCATCTGATCTTGTTCATCCCAACCTTCCCAATCTTTATCCAGCTTCTGCTTTAAACCATGAATCTCCCTTTCGTAACTCTTGATCCCTTTCGCAAACTCGTCACATAATCTCTCCAGAATCTTCTTCGACTTGGTCCCTCTCTCAATCTCCTTAACGCAGTTAGACAACGTAGACTTCACCTCCGAGAGCTCCCGTGCCAGTTTCCTATGCAAACTCTCAGAACGTCTTCTTAGTTTCCGCTCATCTTCCAGCGACTGAACAGCAGAGCTTAACCGATCGTGTTCCTTTGTTTCCTTTGACAGCTTTTCTTCCGCGAGTTGCTTCACTAGATCATCCATCTCGCGTCTATCGGCTTGCTGGCATCTGAGAAGCTCTTTGATCCGGGCACGTGAATGAGCAAGCTCGGTTTTTAGAGCTTTTATCAAAGAGATATTAGCAGAGTGCTGCTCCTCAAGGCTCCAGATTCGGTTCAGTACTTTGAGAAGTTCGGTTGATGTCTTGAGATTGTTGTTAGGCTCACCACCTCGTCTTCTTCCCGGAGTCACTGCTGCATTATATGGAGCCACCTGCAGAGTGATCCATCTCATTACCAATCACAAAAAGTGACAAACAAACAATTTAAATTGCTTTGTTGATATTGAAAAACTTCATATCTTTGAGGCAAGCTATATAATCGGTTTCCAGAATATAAAGAAGAAGAGTGTTTGGACTGAATGTGAAGTGTGTACCTCGAGGGAGCTATCGTAGCTTGCAGGAGATACTGGCTGCAAAGCATGGTCGTTTCTTTCGATTAACTGATGATGCTTCATCAGCATCTGACCGATCTGTCTCCTTTCACTTCCCGCACTCTCTGGCTGAGAACCATGAACCATAGCAGAATTGTTAAAATTGAAAAGCCGGAGCAAAAGGCATCTTCAAGCGCAGTGAGTAAGCTAGTAAGAGAAACAAGTAATTGCAGTTGAACTAAAGGTCACATTTTTAGATAGAATCACCCATCAACAAACCTAATCTCAGCTTACAGGACTAAGAAACCAAAATCTAGTAATCAAGAACCAAAACACAAATGAGCTCAGAATTAGCATAAAAAGGTTAAAGTTTGACCAGCCGAATTTAGGTTCTGGTTAGAGTGATTTAGTACATTTCAACCATAGCTAATGCACAAGAAAAAAAATTCAGTTCAATCAACAAAATATAACTCTCCCCTAACCAATCACTTTCCAAACTTTAAACCACGAACAGAGCAATTTAGGCAAACCCACTATGAGAAACTAAATTAAACCGAAAAACCAACACCATAAAGAGAACAATCTCAGTTAGATTTGCCACAAAATCCAAACTTTCACAATAAATCAAGAGCAAAACGACGCATTGTCACAAGAATTCCAGACTTGAGCTATCCCCAATCCTAAAACCAATCAGCTTAATGGGATAATAATGAACTAAAAGACAAACTAATCACCACGGAATCCATGAGACCTGGTCATCAGTGAAATCAAGACCATTGTCTTTAATAGCCGCTTTTCCATGGCCGTGACGGAGACGACGGTTGATAGGATCAGCAGAAGCGTACGGAGGTCGGTGCATTTTAGCAACTGGAGGAATCTCGTGGTCTTGGTCGTAGTACTGATAAAATTCCCAGAGAGAAGCTGCAAGCTTTCTAGAGGAAGATGAGAAATTAGAAGAAGGATTATTAGGGTTGAAGCTAATGTGCGCCGGGGTGGAAGGTCGGCGAAAGACACTTCTATGGCCTACAAAGACAGCTCTTCTCCTTAACTTTTCGATAAATCCTTTCCCTTTTTGCCCTTCTTCTTCTTCTTCTCCATCGTCTTCCTCTTCTTCTCCTTCTTTACTTTTCATTTCTTTAGAGCGGCTAACAAAAACAAAAGTTTCACCTTTTTGTATTTATTCAATCTAAAGAAACCCTTTTTTCTCTGTCCATAATCATGGAAACGAAACTGTTGCCTCTGATCATGTCATTTCTTTCCTTTTTGTTCTTGACCATTCATAGATTTGAAAATCATCCGAATTTCCTTAAACCCAAATCAATTTTGTTGATGCGGCGAGTATTTTTTATTTTATAAAAGAAAAAAAAAACAGACAACAAAAAGCTTGCGTGTCACACTCGTAACTTTTGTTTACATTTTAAAACATTTAGACTTTCATTAATCGTATCGAATGTTTTCAACTTTTTATTGTCAAGGGAGTCAATACAAATTAGAGGGTAGAAATGGAATAAGACAGAAAGAGTTTGGGTAATTTCCAGCTTTACAAGTTTGTCTGCTACTTGGTTATAATTTCCATTCCAAAATCGGATCAATAAGGTTTTTCTTTTTGTAACCATTCGCACTTTTGTCCGATTTATTTTGTCCAACATAAATCCAATACAAATCATAAAATACATCAAACCGCAGAGCGAGAATACACAAAACCCTGAAAATAAGACTGTTGCACAACTTAAACTTATTAAATTATAGAAAGTTTCAAAATAATCAAACTCTTTTCCTTTCTGTTTGACCATTTAACTAGCATTTTAGTAGCATTCATAGAGTTTAATATCCATCTTGACCCTAAAATACTTGGCACCTTCAAATGTATCAGTCTCAAACGTAACTATCCCTCGAGACATGAAGAAATCACCTGTCCCTCCTACCACGGACAAATCTCTTGTCTTCTCCATCATAAGATCTGCTCCCATTATGTTCAACGTCCCTTTGTGTTGAGTCGAGTTAAACACTAGTGTGTACGAGAACCACGCATTGTAATCGTTCTTCATGTCGTAGAAATAGAACCCTTGAGCACGTGCCACAGGTTCGGATTGATAGTTTCTGTCTATGGTCACTGGATCGTCGAAAATCACGAGTTTTCCAAATTTGAAATTCCCGAGCCCCGGCGGGTTAGTGACGGCAGCAGAAGTCGCGTTTTGCACGTCATCAACGCCAAACATTATGTCGTGGTAGTAGAGGACGAAGTTCTTGCACGGTTTTACTTGAGATTTTGACGGTTTTCTAGCTGATATGACGGTTTTTGATAGGACAAGGAAAATGAAAAAGAAAAGAAAATACTTCGTTTGACTTACCATATCTTCTAGCCTATGAATATGTATATCTTTCTTCTAATGAAAATGTGAAAGTGGAAAATGAGAGAGTAAATGTTATTGATGAAGAAAGAGTTGATTGAGATACTAGCTTGTGTGATGGGGTTTATATACAACTTGGGCTTAGTAGTATGTGTTAATATAATGTAGAAGTGGACTAGCTCACTTCGTTTCTCTCGTTTCTTGTTTATCTATAGGTGGGTGAAAAGTTTTGTTAATGCACATATAAAGTAAAATAATTTACAATGATATATCTGAAACTTTTCAATGTAGGCGGCTCACTCACCTTTCAATTTTTTCCACAACTTCTGATAGTAGGAGAAATCAAAGACATCCGAAAAAACACTGTTTTCAAAAATAATTACAGTATTTTCTAACTCATAATTAATATTGAATCATTATTATTTAACGTGATCGTCTTTTAAAGTATTGCTTTACTTAAAACTATATGTTGTTAGATCACATTTCAGTTCGGATTCACAAGATTTTGATACCATATAGAAGTTTAATTATGACCAAGTTCTTCTCAAAATCAATTGGATACTAATTAATAAGTTTACCAATGATCTCTAAACATAAGATTATGTCTTTCCTTAATGCGGTTCCTAATCTCGTTAATTTGTAAAACATAAAAGGTTATTGTCATATAATAAATCAGGTAGTGACAGCTTTATCATCAATGCATCCATCTTTTTCTATCAAAGCTAGCATTAGCCGACTTAATAGAACCTTGGCATTTGGCACCCAATAAAGCAAAACAAATTGCAGAATTTTAAATGTGACTAATAAGTTATAACTAATGTATTCATATACTAAAACAAACAATTACAATAAACAAAAATATACATATTATTAATTATCCATCACCACCGCCTCTTCATTTTGACCGACTTACTCCTTATTATTTAATGAGTTTATTTCTTCTATATATATGTATTGTTGCACATTGTAATTGATGTAAGAAGAACGAGTGAATAAGAAGAAATCATTCTTCTCCTTCCTTTGCTCTCTTACGTCTCTCTCTCCACTTATTCTTCTCCCCTCTTCTCTCTCACATATATTTATATACACATATGTATAAACACATACACACATATATCTCACCAAATATAAATATATATCATATAGTATTTAATACGTTATCAGCACGATCGTCTCACGATCCGTGTCTATACCGAAAAGGTGAGATTTAAATTATATTCGATCCGTTTATGTTTATATACTATGGTCGGGATGATAGGCGCTGCTTTCTCCGAACTAATCGTTATAGAGGCTATGCCTTTACGATCATGATCATATAGCAGACTACGTCTCCTCAGATCAAAAATATGGTTAGTTTATGATCATATGGTAGTTGACTCCTCAGATCATTACCTCCATATAATAAATGTCCCGAAGACATTTAAGAAAAGTTTCTGAAGAACTAAGAAAAATATTATGTCCAGAAGACATACTTGAAAAAAAAAATGTCTTGAAGACATATATGAAAATAAGTTTTAGAAGAACTATATGAAAATTATATATCCAAAAGATATATGAAAGCGTTCCTGAAGAACTGCTTAATAACTTTCGTCCAGCGGACGATTAACATATATGCTAACTATTTTAATTTTTATTTGTTTCGTTATTTATTTACGTTTAACTATTTAATTTATTTTATTAGTACGGTTATAGACATTGAAATATGTCTTTAAAAATCAGAACTTCCGAAAGAGTTAAAGAGTTCTAGAAACTAAAAGCTCCCGAAGAGCTAAAAAGTTCTGAAAAATTTTAAAAGTTACAAGCTCTGGAAGAATTAGGAGCTGCAGAACTTTCATGAATTAAAAGCTCCAGAAGAGTTAGAAGTTCTGGAAGAGTTTGCAAAATTAAAAGTTCTTGAAGAACTAAAATCTCTTGAAGAGAGAAATTCAAAGTTAATAGATAACTCCAAAAGAGCAAAATGCTCCCGATAAATAGAACGCTCCAGAAGAGCTAGATGTTCTTAAAGAAGCTAGATGTTTTAAAAGAACAAAATGCTCCAGCAGAGCAAAACATTTTAGAAAAGTACATGATGGAGACATGCATAAAGATGGCAAAATTGTTTAAAATAGTAAACCTGAATTTTACTAGTATTTAGCATAACCGGTTTAAGCCATCCCAGTGTAATAATGGTATTGAGAGTTTATGTGAAAAAACACGAAGTTTTTCTCACATAGCATGTCTTGTTGAAAATAAAAAAAGACCATCCTGAGAGATAAATCACCATTTTTGGTTGAATGATTATTAGATATAATGGTTGGATATCTTTAAAAGTCCCCCAAATTATATAATAGATCCAAAACCGAAAATCGGTTTAAGATGGATGGACAAGTAAAGCCATCATCTCAAAGAAAGTATTAAGAGTCTACTAAAGGATTTGATACATAATACGAGGCCCAAAGATGGGTTATTTGGATATGTTTTGGTCCTAAAGTGGAATTCAGTCCGAGATGGATGAACTTGAAGTATCATCATCTCGAGGGGGAGAATTAAAGAATCCTATATCAAAGTAGTGGAACATCCTGAAGATTATGTTCACACTTGAAATGAGTTTTATGGATAATTTATAAAGCGATCCAGAAGATTGCAAGATCAGCAATGGTGAATTTCTCCATGTTTTGGTATGAAAGAGCTAATGAATGAGATTTCATAAAAATGAATTATCATTATGGATCCTCGAATAAACGATTTTGAACATGAAGTTCAAAGGATAATTCATATATAAATGCCAGACATACAATAAAAAAAAAATCTCAATTCTAGCTCAAAATGCTCCAAGAATATGTCCCTGAAGGACGATTTATCAATAAAGAGTTTATGACACGTAAAAGATGTGATAGACTACTTTGGTTCCAAATATAAAATCCTCAAAAAGAAAGGAATAAATATATGTTGAATGAATCTCCTGAAGAGATCTGTTGATATGATTATGAAATTATGTACATGAATGATATTATTGATAAAGAGATCTCGATTACAAAAAATGGAACCAAAGACAAAATAATTGTCGACAATAAATAAGATAACGCGCGATTTGGTATAAATGAGGATCATAAATTTACCTCTGTGGATGAGTGTAGAAAGTGAAAATATTGGCCAAAAAGTGAAAAGAGGCAATCAAGTCTATGTTAAGCTCATATGAAAAATGATAAATTTTTGGACCAGCAGTCCAAACATAAGTAATATCAAGTCTAGCAGAAAATGAGCGACTTGAATTGCGAAAGAAATACTCCTTGAAGGATTAATGATATCATAATTATGTTTCCGAGAACTCTACTTGATGAGTATATGTTGCATGGGGTTTAATAGTTTTAGTTAAGGTTAACCACTAGATGGATCAAAGAAAGTGATCTTTAATTTAGTCATAAGATATTATGCATTTTAGGGAAAATTATGTTCATTTTGTTTTGCAGGTATCACAATTGAATATCTCATCTCAAAAGATCCCAGCAGGATCATACATATAGAAAAGCTTAGATTTAAGCATTTATAAAAAAAGTGCTATTTAATCCTCCCTACAAAATATCATGAACTTGAAGTTCATGTAACTTGGAAGTACTCCACAAATATTAATGTTCCTGAAGAACAAAATTTATCGGAGTAAAGTAAATGAACGTAAGGTTCAGTTAAAAAGGGAGAGGCTAATGGAATCTAAAATTCTCTTGAAGAGAAAGAAAGTTAGAGAACACAATGAAAGGATTCCAGAAGAATCAGCAAAAGAAAATGTCTTTGGACTTATGCTCATTACACCTGAAAATGTAATGTCATTCAAGACCAAATGGGTCTTTGTTCGAAAATGATGAGAAAAACAAAATCGCATGATATAAGCTCGGTTTTGGCAAGTTTTTCTCAAAGACCAAAATCTGGTCATGGATGTAGTCACATTCAGTAATATATTGATAAAGATCCTAGAAGGATCAAATATGCCTGAAGCATCTGAAAATTTTATTTGGTCAAGTTACATTGATCAAAAGAAGGATTTGAAATGAGAAATCTTGGAAAGTTAGGATAATATATTTCATGAAAAGAGTATGACTAACTCGAACTATGGACCAGAAGTCCAAGGATTTGAGGATTATACGAGTTTGTTCACTAAGACTCTACTTATAAAGAGTCCCCAAAAAGATGGTGTATATAATTAGAATGCATATCCTGAAGATGATGTTTCCAGGGGGAGAATTATGATAATATGCGTGTAACTGTACTCTTTTTTTCTTACCATGGTTTTTATCCTAATGGGTTTTTCCATGAAGAGGTTTTTAACGAGACAGCAAAGAAGACGCAAAATGATAAAATATCTAAAAGGGAATACTTCCATAAGAAATATGATAATGCGCGTAGATGCATTTTTTTCCTTACCATGGTTTTTATCCCATTGGATTTTTCCATGATGAAGTTTTTACTGAAGCATCTAAGATCATAAAAGAAGATATATATTGAAGATGATTTTTATTGATGAGATCAAGACTAACAAAATTCATTTTTTCAAAAGGAAAATATTAAGAAGCAAATACATAATACATTAAGAAAATGATAGATAATTAAGGGGAAGTATTATGGATAATTATCCATCACCACCGCCTCTTCATTTTGACCGACTTACTCCTTATTATTTAATGAGTTTATTTCTTCTATATATATGTATTGTTGCACATTGTAATTGATGTAACAAGAACGAGTGAATAAGAAGAAATCATTCTTCTCCTTTCTTTGCTCTCTTACGTCTCTCTCTCCACTTATTCTTCTCCCCTCTTCTCTCTCACATATATTTATATACACATATGTATAAACACATACACATATATCTCACCAAATATAAATATATATCATATAGTATTTAATACATATGAAGTTGTTATCTTAAATTGGCAAAAATAATAAGAAAAAACACTGACGATAGCCTATTTAATGAGTAATGGGCCTATTTTGGCCCAACACAATCGCGTGAGTTTTCCACACGTGCGATGGTATACGTGGACGCGCGCGCATAACTAGTTGTGTGGATTTTCACTATCTTCTGAGAACCAAACAGAGCCAGAGGTTTTGTTTTGTTTGCAGTAAAGAATCAAGAATCAATTTCACTCTGCCGAGAAGAAACACAAAAATCAGGGAGACATTTAGAGAGAAATGCTAAGTCTGAATGTCTCCGATTCGCTTCGTCTTCCATTCCCAAATCCTAAGCCTCTCAAATCAGATTCATGCTGCTCTTCTTCTTCTTCCTCATCGTGGAGGAGATGTGTCTCCGCTTGTCCCCTTCGATCGAATCGAAAAGAATCTCGGCTAGAGTTTCGATGCTTCCGAAGAAATGCTGCTTGTTACCTCAAGGTAACTTTGATTGTTATATTTACTTGGACCGATCTCTCTATTGGTAGATGTTAGAAAATTGAAATTTTTGTAGTTGCCATTTGCCGAGGTTACTTCGAATTGCATTGGACCGATTTTGAATTTAGCTAAACTGGTAAATGTAGGTTTAGTTTGTAAAAATTGTAGTTTTTTTTTTTAAAAAATCTCAACTTTAGAAAAGCAGTCATTAATATTGACCAAAAGAAAAAAAAAAAGAAAAGCAGTCATTAATCCTAATGACTGATTACAGGATTAATTTGAAGGTTGAACACAAGATTAGAGGGTGTGTTAAAGGCATGAGTTATTATTCATAGGTTTTATAGTAAGAGGTAAATTCAAGAAACTGCTTTTGTTTGATTTTTTTCAGAAAGCTGAATCTGAAGAAGAGTTTAGAAATCTTGATTTTGTGGTCGAACCATCGATAGTCCACTCAAGAAGAGAGACTCAGAGAGCTCTTAAGTTCTTGGCTGTATCTGGTTCGATCGCATTGCTCGGAACTGATCCAGCTTTTGCTGTTTCTCAAATTCCCAACGGGATGCAGTCATTTGTCACTTCTCTTGGAGACCTCGGAGACATTAGCTCAGGTTTTGCTTCGGTTAGAGAATCTTCCTTTTGCACAGAACTGGGAACTATGTCTGTCTTCTTCAGTGCCATTCCTTAAAAAAAACTTACATTTTGCTCTGTCTATGTCTCTTTGCAGGCATTCTTGCTTATATTTTTCTCTGAACTTGGAGACAAGACTTTCTTCATTGCGGTATGATCTTGAGCTCTTCGAAGTTGTATTGAGATGTTAAACTTTTATTGATTGTGATTAGTTTTCATTAGGCCCTTTTAGCTGCAAGGAACAACGCTGCTACCGTATTCGCAGGGACTTTTGGCGCTCTTGGGTATGCTTTCTTTCTCAAAACAGAGGAGGTGTTACCGTCCCTGAATCATGTCTGAAACCTAATGTTATTTTGAAACCAGTAAGGGAACGTTACAAAGTTTGGTTATTTTTTGCAGGATAATGACGATAATATCTGTAGTGCTTGGACGAACTTTCCACTATGTCGATGAAATTCTTCCATTCAGGTTTGAAAACTCCGGCAAAAAAATCGTTTTTTTTTTTTTCCGGGTTTGAGTATTATAATGAAATGAGATAGTCAATGACTTGAAAACACAGGTTTGGAGAAACCGATTTGCCTATAGATGATATTGCAGCAGTTTGTCTTCTGGTAAATTCAAACTTGGTTTTGGGTTCGGTTTGGATCATATATCATACAGGCCTAGTCTTAACCCTCGAATAATATTAATCAATATTGTCACATTTTAGGTTTACTTTGGTGTTTCAACGCTATCAGACGCCATTTCAGACGATGGACTTAAAGCCGAAGAAGAACAGAAAGAAGTAAAACCTCTCTTAGCCATTCACCTTTTATATTTCCATGCAACCTTCAAGAAACTCAATATTTGATTATTTTCTGACTGTTTTTGTCTACAGGCAGAACTAGCGGTTTCAGAGCTTTCAGGTAACGGAGCCGGAATAGTAGCAGCCGCTAACACCATAATCAGCACTTTTGCATTGGTTTTTGTTGCGGAATGGGGTGACAAATCCTTCTTCTCAACAATTGGTAAGACCACCAAATTAACTTCCAACTTTTTTCATGATAAACTGAAAACGCTCAGGTTCAAAACTCGAAAAATATATATAATCTTTTAATTTGTTGAAGCTCTTGCGGCTGCATCATCTCCATTGGGTGTCATCGCTGGAGCGTTGGCGGGTCATGGTGCTGCGACTTTGGTGAGTTTCTTTTTCCTTTGACAAAAACTAAAGGTTGAAATTTTGATGTGAACACATCAAGGTCCTAGCAACCCATTTAAGTGGATATTTAATTTAATTTCTCTAAAAACTTGGAGACACAATAAACTTGCAGCTTGGTTTTTTTGACCGCAGCTTGCGGTTTTGGGAGGTTCTTTGCTGGGAAATTTCTTGTCAGAGAAGGTAATGTCACTGTTTAATTATCTTCTCTATACATACATTATTACATACACATAATATATGCGTATATAGTTCAAATTAAATTTAGGGACCATTATATATTTTCATAAAGGCACTTGAAGAAGACTTCCTCTTTTTCATTACAATGTCAGTTTAGGATTTCCTGCACATCTAAATGACATTTTAATTAAGAATAAATCTGAACTTCAAACCTTTAGAAAATAGAAAAGTATGTTACTTAACGAAATATATGTCCTTAAATTATTATGAGATGTAGTGTGAATATACTTAATGTAATCATATCATGGGATTATTCAGCTTTTATTATACAAAAACCAGATTCTATTGGTAATTTACTAGCTTTTTATCCTTAGCTTTTTAGTTCCAAAAACACCTTTTGAGTTTTGTTTTAGTCAGAGGATCTCTTTTTACTCTCGTCTTTTGTTCTGAGATTTAACTTGATAGAAAGGAATGTGAGAGAAGTAGAAATTAAGGTTTTTATTCTATGGCAAGTGGCAACAACAAGCTACTACGTTCATTGATCTCAGGTCTTCCACATCATTTGGTATATATTCCTCCCCCAAAAAGAGTCAAAATAACATCTTTTAGTGTTTTTATTCTTTCCTATGTCCGATCCAATCTGTCAACAACGCGATATTATTCCTAAATAAATGAAGCTAATCGCCAAAAAAAAGAGTCTAAAAACTGTGTTAAAGAAATAGGTCAAACTTATTAAATCAAAGAGATAGATAATTTTGTTTAGTTTTAAGGTAAATCGATTCAGGTTTTATAGGTAAGGTTTTAGAGTTTAAGTTTTATTAGTTTTTAGGACTTAGGTAATCGAGTCTAGGGTTTAGATTTTGGACTATTTTGTTATACTATCATAACTCTTCCAAACAATTTTTTGCTTGAATGAATAAACTTTGTAAAGCTGATTTTTGGAGGGGTTTAAAAATTAAATCGTTATTTGTTGAAGAGTTTGAAAGAGAGAGAATTCTTAACATGAAGGGTTTAAATGTTGTTTTGTTTGGTTCAAAACAGGCAATAGCTTATGTCGGAGGAGTTTTGTTTCTCGTGTTTGCTGCTGTGACAGTGGCTGAGATCATTACGTAAGTATAAGTATTTTCTCTTCCTCTTATTTATTTATATAAAAAGACCTTTTTAATTTTATGTGGAAATTTATATGAATTGTTTATCCTCCACTCTTTTCTGCTAAGTATATTGTGATTTACAGTTTTCAATTTTTCATATGTACCATTAATACATTTGTTTTTTAGTGGTTACAATTTGCTTAGAGGTCAAGATAGGTAATATATTATGCTTTGAAAGATACGTCCAAACTTAACACGTGTTCGGGACAGTAAAGAATTATAAAGGAGTCGAACATGGTAGAGCATATTCTTTTTCTTATTCGTATTTCCTCATGTAGAGTAATATTAAAATATTAGAATCGTGCATGTGAAATAAATTATGTGAAAAGTTTTAAATTTACACACTTTATTAGCTCCAACTCCTAAATGAGTATCTTTTCTTATAACAGTGTGTTTTCTTAAAAAGGATTAATAGAACGAAACTGACTAAAAAAGCCTGCAGAAAAAGCACGCACATACAGAAAATACTCCTTCCACCTATATACAAATTTATAAATAGGATACTACATTTTTTTTTTCATTTTTTAAACTACAAAAATGATACAGAAGTACAGAGCCATATACAGATTTGATATTAATGTAGAAATAAGATGACTAAATTGTTATTACCAACCACAAAAACCCAAAGATTTTTCGACCCACAAAAAACGCATTCTTTTTTTGGGTCAACCAATGCTGTTTAAAACAAAAAAAAAATTGCAAAGCTATCAATTTCCTTATAATATCAATGGGACAGAAACACCTAACAAGCTTTGATTGAATTGTTTAAAGTAAATAATAAAAATCTAACGGAAGTAGAGAATCAATACATTTGACCTAAAAAAAGTAACAAAATCTATGTGTGTTTGCATTTGCAACCTGAACCACTCTTTTATCGTACGTGGACCCTTTTTCGGTTTCCTATTACAGACAATGATAGCAAAACCAAGAAAACGATGTCGCTTTACTTATTGTTGTCTCAAAATAAAATTTTACAAAAACAAATAATTGCGAAAAATACGCTATCGATCGTAGACCTCCCGAGGGAATCATAAGGGACCCACACAAAAGAGGCATGATGGGCCCCAACCCTCATAATCACAGAAACCAAATTGAACGGTGACGAGCCGCTGCTGCTTCAGCCGCCACGCACTGCGTTTTGCTGACGCTAGCAACCGCCATTTATTGATTTAGCCGACACTCGCTAATTAATCTTTTCAAGTCTTTTGCAAGAAACCCATCTATTTGCAATTTACATTTAAATAGTTTCTTGACTTGTTTATTCAACTTATAAGAAGATAATTTATTTTCAAATGATATTTGCAGTTATTTTTTTTTTTATGAAATCAATACACCCTTTCAGTTTTTTTTTTTATATTTGATTTGTATGTTATTAATATTTTCACACATTCATCAAATCTAACATCAAATTTAATTACACGGTACATTCTATTAATTTAACTGATAACGAGATTTTAGTAAAGAAAACGTTAGCTTATACATAAAAATTGAGTGTACATGTGGGAAAAAACACAACTTTTTCAAGAACAAACAACAGAGAAAAACATATAATTAAGAAAACAGATGTAAATTAACTTTTGGTTGACAAAACAATTTTGAATCAGGAAATGTGGGATGAAGTGGAGGACACAACCAAATGTCATGTTTTGACAGGTAATTAGGTTTCTATATTAATTTTAGCTGTGCTTATAAATAATTAATGATTTAATTTTGTTTGTTTATGAATGCAAAACACAGAATGAGCAGAAGACATAAAAAGCATTGGCACGTGCCAAAGATTCTGATCGCACGTGTGGCATCAGTCTTCTTACCCTTTTTTCATCCTCTTCTTTCAGATTCGATGATTTCCACTCCTTTGCTTTTAAGCCTCTCTCTCTCTCTCTCTTTCTCGTTTCCTTTTCTCCTATTTATACCTCTTTCAATCTCTCTCGCCGGCGCTGCAAATCCCTAGATTTTCACAAAGGCAAACCAAAATAAAAACACCAAACCAATTGAAGAAGAGTTAGCCAAGTTCTGAATTTCGATTGAGCGGGAGGGAGAAAGAGAATCTAGCGATTTGATTTATCATTTGATTTCTGTAATCAGATTCAATAATTGAGGTAATTCTTTCGCCATAAATCCTTCTTTGTTTCACAATCGGGTTCCTCGATTTTATATATTCCTTTTTGATTTGCATGTTTTGTTTGATGAGAAAAGTCAGAGACTTCGAGTATCTCGAAAAATATAGTCTTTGAGAGATCGATGTCTTGGAAATTGAAGAATTCTGTTTATTCGTTGTTCTTTGTGATTGTCGTATGTGTTCTTTTTTTTTTTTTCCTTTCTGAAACCTATAAAATTCGGGTCGGTTTAATCCAGAACTGGCTTAGTTTTTGAAGGACTCTGGTTTGTGTTTTTCGGTCTCTATTCTTCTGTTTGCTTCATCTCTCCCAATCTATGCTTTTCAAATCGATAAGCTATTGATGTTAGCTTTAAAGTCCATAAATTGTGGTGTATTTCTGGTAGAATTTCTTGTTTTTATACTCTGTTATTAGATCTTGTTTCACAAAAGCTGAGTTAGATTAACGAATGAAGCAATTCTGTCTCGGATCTCTGTTTTAGCCTTCTAGGTCCTGATGAAAACAATCATCTTTTGTCCTAAACTGTCTTGTGCTAATGATTTCAGTTACTGTCTTGTGTGAACTTGGTAACCCAATTGAATTTCTCACTGCTCCTTCCTACTTTGCTTGCAGTGAAGTTGTTCCTCGCTTGTTTGTTATTTCGTTTAATGTTATGAAGCAAGGATGAGTAGCTGCTATGGTCATACGTTCGTGAAGGTTGAGAATTAACTTGCGTTGAGAGCAACTTCGAATCAGCTGCCAGATTTTGTTTTTAACTTATATTCAAAATGGATCGGTGCGATACCTCAGGATTTGTAAGCGGAGGTGGAGATGCTTATAAGGTTTTCTAACTCTTAGAGCTGTGGCTTATTCTCTTAACCCGGAAGTTGAGGTGTACTGTGTTGTTGGCTTCGCGTTTTTGCTTTTGGTGTTCTTGACAAGTTTTCGTTTTTAGTTGTGACCATGCATGCCAGATTCCATAACAGTGGTTTCGCTGGTAATTCCTCGTCGAATTCATTTAAGATCTTGGGCCGTCCTCTTCAAGTTGAAGTACCAGAGGTTGAGTTTGGCGCAGATACTACTCTGCGTCTTGATTCCCTTGCCTCTCCATTGTCTAATACCAAGGGTATTAAAAGGAAATGGAGTCTGATTGATGGAGCCAAGGGTCAAGAAGCTGATCCTTTACTTTCCTTGAGACTCGGTCACTCGTCAAGCTCTTCTGATAGCAAAGGGAGTTCGGCAACTGCTTGCACGAGTTTATCTTCTGCCAAAGAGATTGAGGAGGAGTCCTCAATGGATATTGAGCTGGACTTTAGCCTCCATCTTGGCAGCGAGAAACCCTTCAGCAACAAGAAACCAGCTAATTCAAAAATGAAAGATTTGCAGGTCCTCTCCCCAAGATTTGATCTGGAGTTGAGTCTTTCTGGTGGAGTGTCCTGTCAATCTGAGATCACTGCGGTCCAGCAGCAGGCGAACCAATTTCCAACGCTTGCGGAAATGCTACGCGCAACTAATGAAGGATCCACTTCATGTGGCTGGAGACCTGGGTTTGCATCACCTACATTGCAAGCTTCATCAAGCAAAGAAAAAAGCTCTTTCTTAGCTCATGCTCCAAAGAATATAATCATTCCTGCTTCTCATGTTCTGGACCTCTCATCTAGCACGGCGACAACAACACCAATAAGCTCGGGTACATGTACTTCCGGTTTAACTCAGCAGCTGAAGCCACAGCATAAGAGTTCTTCTAGTTCCAAGTTATGTCAAATAGAAGGATGTCAAAAGGGTGCAAGAGGCGCATCTGGTCGTTGCATTTCACATGGTGGTGGACGCAGATGCCAGAAACATGGTTGCCACAAGGGCGCTGAAGGTCGAACCGTGTACTGTAAAGCACATGGAGGTGGCCGTCGTTGTGAATTTCTCGGATGCACCAAAAGCGCTGAAGGCCGTACAGATTTTTGTATAGCTCATGGAGGTGGTCGAAGATGCAGCCATGAAGATTGTACACGAGCTGCTAGAGGAAGGTCAGGACTCTGTATCAGGCATGGAGGAGGAAAGAGATGCCAAAGAGAAAACTGCACTAAAAGCGCTGAAGGGCTTTCCGGACTCTGCATTTCTCATGGAGGTGGTCGTCGATGCCAAGCTAATGGATGCACAAAAGGAGCACAAGGGAGCACTATGTTCTGCAAAGCACATGGAGGTGGTAAACGGTGTACACACGCGGGTTGCACCAAAGGCGCAGAAGGAAGCACGCCGTTCTGTAAAGGACATGGAGGAGGAAAAAGGTGTGCCTTTCAAGGAGGTGATCCTTGCTCCAAGAGTGTTCATGGAGGTACCAATTTCTGTGTGGCACATGGTGGAGGTAAGAGATGTGCGGTTCCCGAGTGCACAAAGAGTGCTAGAGGAAGGACTGATTTCTGTGTCAGACATGGTGGAGGAAAGAGATGCAAGTCAGAAGGATGTGGGAAAAGCGCTCAAGGTAGTACTGACTTTTGCAAGGCGCATGGAGGAGGGAAACGGTGTGCTTGGGGTCATCCAGAGACTGAGTATGCTGGACAATCCTCTTCTGGTCCTTGTACCTCGTTTGCTCGAGGTAAGACTGGTCTTTGTGCACTCCATAACAGTCTGGTTCAGGATAACCGGGTTCACGGAGGAATGACAGTTACTTCCGAGAGCCAAGAACCGAGACCAAGCAGCAGCGAGACAGAGAACGAGAGCCAAGAGTTTAGCGGTTCCCAAGACATGAACATCGACTCAATGAAAGCGAGAAGTGCTGTTGGATCTCCAGAGACTGATATTGATCTCAATGAGTATGAAGCAGGACTAGGGTTGGCTCCGGAAGGAAGAGTTCATGGTGGAAGTTTGATTATGGCGATGTTGGCTAGAGACGGTGGCTCTGGCTCAAGCAACCTGCCTAAGAGGTGGATGTAAGTTGTCTTCGGTTTGCTTCCAGTCTTTATTCTGCACGTGTGGGGTATGTTGGCACGTGAGAGTAAAAGAGTCTTGTGTTTGTCTAGTTTAGGTTTGTGCTTACAAAAAGGTTCAAAAGTCTGAGTCTTTCTTTGTCTTATTTTCCTGTAGATATTGAATTAAGGGTACAAGCAAGGTTATTGTGAATTGTCAAAACAGTCTCTTATGATGATGATGATAAGGGTAATAAAACTCATGTCTTTGTTTGCAAATTGCAATTTCAATTGCTTTCCTTCTCTCGTTCTTTTTGTATACATCAATCAATAAAATATGTTAACGGTAAAATATGTTTGAATTTATTTGTAACCCTCGATCGAGAACTCAGGGCCGCTCTTCTCATACTCCACGTACGATGCTTTCTACGACGCAACTATCTATCTAATCTACCTTAGGAATAACTCTCGTGCTTATTGTTATAATCCTATAGCCTTCAAAAAAATAATAGATAATAAGATATTGAGAAACAATCAATCAAATGATATGGAACGAAGGTGATTAAAAAAAATATGGAAGGAACAAAAGGAATAAATAAATACAAAAAGAAAAAAAAAAATTGTCAGAAGTGGGATTTGAACCCACGCCCTCTCTTGAGTCTGGCGCCTTAGACCACTCGGCCATCCTGACTATTGATTTTGTTACACGTTATTGTATAGATCACCATATACTTTTCAAGATACCAATACAATCTTCACAGTATAATTTTCCTACAAATTGGATCGGCCCATATAAACTATTTTGTTAAAGACCATAACAAAAAGCCCATTTTTAATCACTCATACTTAAAAGAAATCTTTTAATACTACGAATTAGGTCTGGACATTCAAAATTACAATACAAATTTGGTTCGCTTTCGGTTTGGCTTTTCAGGTTTTCGATTTTGTCCAAGCCTGCCACAGGCATGTGAGGTGCGTCCCAATTCTCCTGGCGCGTGGAGTTGTCTTATTCATAGCAATCGAGATTAGTTAATGCTGCTGCAAAGACACGAGAAGCCATACCTTTCGATCTAAGCCGTCAATTTGTCCCCTTACGTGGATCTTCCTTGGTAATCCAACAGCTTTAACTAAACCACGTCTTCCAGATCTAAAAAAGTCATGCTTTCTACTAGTAGTTTCTGCGTTCTTGTATTTTATTTTAGGTAACCTTTTTTTATATTATTTTGAGCAATCTAATATCTCGCAACTCTTTGCCACAAATATCGTACAGCATTCAAACAAAATATTTGAACCTTCTTGTCTAAGTTCATTAATTTGAGAGAACATTTCTCGAACTGCAAAGTTAAGGGTTACATTTAAAATGAATACAGTATACATTTCTTCCTGGACTAGAATGGTAATCCCAAAAGTACCGAGGAAGAAATAGAAAAACAGTAGAACTCAAGGGCGTAGAGTAAGAAGCGGCAAAATCGAATAAAAAACTGCCAAAACGCAACGTTCTAACCTTTAATATACTGACACGTAAGCAGAGTCTCTGTAATGACTCATCAGTTTTCATGTGTATGTAGATACTCATCTCATACATACACACACACATTGAGAAAAAAACAGAGAAGCGATCCGAAAAAGGAAAAAAATATCCCAAAAAATATCCAAGAAAACCCTATATCTCACATTCGCCGCCATTTCCACCGCCGGTGATGACGTGTCAATAGATCCGGCTTTTTACCATTCCTTTCTGTGATTTTCAGACAATCGAAACGTCTTTTATTTCGAGTTCGAGGACCAAAATCCCGGAAAAATCAGGCTTTTAGAAGTTTTTCTGTTTTCTTAGAGAATAAGAGAAAGAAACTGCAGAAGAAACAACCCGAGAGAGATATCTTAATAACAAAAGGTTTATAGGTTTGAAACTAGTTCGAAAGTTTGTGTTTTTTTTTCGGGTCAACAGTTTTTTTTGTTCTTCCTATAAAACAGAGAAAAAACGGTCGAAACAGACAAAATCATCAAAATATTTCTTTCGGATTCTCAATAGAATTTATAGGAGATAAAATAACAATATCTTTGGTTTGTTCATATACGATTTTATCATTGTTTCAAAAACTAGTATCTTTGGTAAAGATCTTCATCTATATTTTATACTTAACACTAATACTCTGTTTTTAGTTTTCTTCCTAGATTTCATATTTGGAAGATCAATGGATAGCAAGCAGATGTTGTTATCGGCGCTCGGCGTCGGAGTTGGAGTCGGTGTTGGTTTGGGCTTGGCTTCGGGTCAAGCCGTCGGTAAATGGGCCACCGGGACTTCGACGTCAAATAACGCCGTCACGGCGGATAAGATGGAGAAGGAGATTCTCCGTCAAGTTGTTGACGGAAGAGAGAGTAAAATTACTTTCGATGAGTTTCCTTATTATCTCAGGTAAATTTCTAATTTTTTCCTTCATTTTTTATACTCTGAAAATTCAACTCAATTCAAAGATTTTTCAATTCTGATTACTTTTTAAACAAAAAAAATCATCTAATGGAAAATCGACACTTTAATCTATAGTTTTCGAGTTTCGAGACGATAATACAAGTGAGAATATTATAAGGAAATAATAAAAGTCATTGCAATATCTTTTTGATTAAATTAGGTTTTGTTTTTTTAATAGAAAAACGGATAAGATACTCGTTGGAATGATAAAAATGAAGGTGAAATCATGTGAATTTAATGTTTGTCGATCTCATTGTCTTCTAATTCGGACACGTGCCAAAAACAGAGAGATCATGTGTTCTTAAGCCCTAGATGTTTGGATTTATTCACTTGATGTCAGTCTCATGTCTGAAAGCTATACATACACATATACGCATTATATATTCATCAATGTTTTGGGACCATGCAGTGAACAGACACGAGTGCTTCTAACGAGTGCAGCTTATGTTCATTTGAAGCACTTTGATGCATCAAAATATACCAGAAACCTGTCTCCGGCGAGTCGAGCCATTCTCTTGTCCGGTCCTGCCGGTTAGATTCCGATGATTCGATCTCGAGCTTTCGTTCTTAAACCGATTTTTGGTCATTTCATGTTTTGATTCGTTATGTGTATCTCTGTAGAGCTTTACCAACAAATGCTAGCCAAAGCCCTAGCTCATTTCTTTGACGCCAAGTTACTTCTCCTAGACGTAAACGATTTTGCGCTAAAGGTTTATAAAACATTAATCAACAACATTAAGCTTCGTTTCTTATTGTGAGCCTTGTCCATTGGGAACCTTAAATCTACTTTGTTGTGTTTCCAGATACAGAGCAAATATGGTAGCGCAAATACAGAATCATTGGTAATTGTTTTACTAATTAGGTTTCCACATTCTTTCTTTCTGTTATCTTGCAAATGATTTAAACTGGAAATCCGCTTTTTTTATCGGTTATTTCAGTCATTTAAGAGATCTCCATCAGAATCTGCTTTAGAGCAACTATCAGGACTGTTTAGTTCATTCTCCATCCTTCCTCAGAGAGAAGAGCCCAAAGGTATATTTGAACCTTGTCTCTGGTGTAATGCTTAAAACGGCTCTGCTCAACCAAATGTAAACTGACATTGTTCGTTACTGAATCTGTTCAGCTGGTGGTACCCTGAGGAGGCAAAGCAGTGGTGTAGATCTCAAATCAAGGTCGTGTGTTCTGTGTCCTTTACTTCACATTTTAAGCAATATTCGTCAAATGTTTTCGAATCAAAACATTATGTGTTATTGATATGATCGTTGTACCGTGATCTATACAGCCCAATGGATAATAATCCTCCAAAGCTTCGCCGAAACTCTTCAGCAGCTAATGTCAGCAACCTTGCATCTTCATCAAATTCAGGTTATATGCATTATTCATTTCATCAATAAAACTAAAACCTTTTAAATTTATATTATACTAATATATCTGATTCTATTTGTAGCGCCTTTGAAGCGTACTAGTAGTTGGTCCTTCGACGAAAAGCTACTCATCCAGTCTTTATATAAGGTAATGTATAAAACTATACATTTAGCTTGTTTGAATATTTTTTGTAATAGTAGTATCTTGCAACTACCAAGTGCAGGTTTTGGCCTATGTTTCCAAGGCGAATCCGATTGTGTTATATCTTCGAGACATCGAGAACCTTCTGTTCCGTTCGCAGAGAACTTATAACTTGTTCCAAAAGCTTCTCCAGAAACTCAGTGGACCGGTCCTTATTCTCGGTTCGAGAATCGTAGACTTGTCAAACGAAGACGCTCACGAGATTGATGAGAAGCTAACTGCTGTTTTCCCTTATAACATTGACATAAGACCGCCTGAGGATGAGAACCATCTGGTGAGCTGGAAATCGCAGCTTGAACGCGACATGAACATGATCCAAACTCAGGACAATAGGAACCATATCATGGAGGTTTTGTCTGAGAATGATCTTATATGTGATGACCTCGAATCCATCTCTTTTGAAGACACAAAGGTTTTGAGCAATTACATTGAAGAGATTGTCGTCTCTGCGCTTTCCTATCATTTGATGAACAACAAAGATCCTGAGTATAGAAACGGAAAGCTTGTGATATCTTCTGCAAGGTGAAAAAGCCCTAACTTGTTACACAAACCAACCTCTATGGCGATATTGGTGTTGATGTATACTTTATTTTTTTTGTTGGAGTTAGTTTATCGCATGGATTCAGCTTGTTCAGAGAAGAAAAAGCGAGCGGTCGTGAAAAACTGAAGCAAAAACCTAAAGAAGACAAATCTAAGGTCTCTCTCAAACTCTGTTTTAGCAAAAAAACAGAGTAGTAAGACAGAAACAGAGTAGAAACATGGCTGAAACATTTCTCTTGTCATCACTATTTCAGGAAGTTAAAGCTGAAGTAGCTGCTGTTTTCAAGCCGGGGACAAAATCAGAGAGTGTCACCACCACAACTAGCAAGAACGAGCCGGAGAAAGAAGCTAAATCTGAGAAAGTAGCCACGAAAGCTCCGGTTAGCTTGAACTATCTACTCTTTATCTACTTCATTATATTTGCCGAAACAGTGTGTCAATTGTGTTAGCCTATGGAACAGGAAGTTCCACCTGATAACGAGTTTGAGAAACGGATAAGGCCGGAAGTAATCCCAGCAGAAGAAATCAACGTCACATTCGAAGACATTGGAGCACTCGACGACATAAAAGAATCACTCCAAGAGCTTGTAATGCTTCCTCTGCGGAGGCCAGATCTCTTCACAGGAGGTCTATTAAAGCCTTGCAGAGGAATCTTGCTCTTTGGTCCACCAGGAACTGGTAAAACAATGCTGGCTAAAGCCATCGCGAGAGAGGCAGGAGCGAGTTTCATAAACGTTTCGATGTCGACCATAACTTCGAAATGGTTTGGAGAAGACGAGAAGAACGTTAGGGCTTTGTTTACTTTGGCTTCGAAAGTGTCACCGACGATTATATTTGTGGATGAAGTTGATAGTATGTTGGGACAGAGAACGAGAGTTGGAGAACATGAAGCTATGAGGAAGATTAAGAATGAGTTTATGAGTCATTGGGATGGTTTAATGACTAAACCTGGTGAGCGTATTTTAGTACTTGCTGCTACAAATCGACCTTTTGATCTAGACGAGGCCATTATCAGACGGTTCGAACGAAGGTATACCTTTACCCGCAAGTCACCCACTTTTTTTTTTTTTTCGTTTTCCTTTACATCTAACTAATGAAATTAAGTGCCCTCAAGTTTTTCTGGATTCTTAGAAACTTTCAAAGGAGATAACTTATGCAGCAAGTTACCCTACTTTTTACAAATGATTTTGATTCGGTTCACTTGGTTTACCTTGTTTTTCTTTGGCATCGTAGGATTATGGTGGGACTACCGAGTGTAGAGAACAGAGAGAAGATCCTAAGGACATTGTTAGCAAAAGAGAAAGTGGACGAAAACTTGGATTACAAGGAACTAGCGATGATGACTGATGGATACACAGGCAGCGATCTCAAGGTTTGATCTTTTTGTCTTTCTTTAGAAACACATTTCTTAAATCCATAGTAAGATAAAATGATCTGGACCGTTGATTTGATTGATCAGAATTTATGCACAACTGCTGCGTATAGACCAGTGAGAGAGCTTATACAGCAAGAGAGGATCAAAGATACAGTAAGAAATTAGAATTTTCTTTTTCCTTTAATACTAATTAAAGTTATTTTCGTTTGATTTGATTGTTATTCGTGTTTAATGTTGTTATAAAGGAGAAGAAGAAACAGAGAGAGACTACGAAGGCAAGTGAAGATGAAGAAGGAAAAGAAGAGAGAATTATTACACTTCGTCCGTTGAACAGACAAGACTTCAAAGAAGCCAAGAATCAGGTTTGAAAGAGACTTGAGGCATAGTGGTTTTTAATTTTTTATGTAGATATGGAAATAGCGTTTTGCGTTTTGATTTGAAACGTGTTTGAAATTGAAAACGCAGGTGGCTGCGAGTTTTGCGGCGGAGGGAGCAGGAATGGGAGAGCTGAAGCAGTGGAATGAGTTGTATGGAGAAGGAGGATCTAGGAAGAAAGAACAACTCACTTACTTCTTGTGATCATGATGATGATGAATCAAATGAAAGAAGATACGGTCAACAATAGATTATGAAAGTTTGGGGAATGTAATAATAATGTGGTGAATTTTACTCATGGTTAATAAGAGAGGAGAAAGGATGAAATTGCTATAATAAATTTACTTATTTGGACCCTAATGCTGAATTGACTTTTAGTACAGTATTCCACAATACATCTATAGTTAGTTATGTACAATTAAATTTTTTTGACCCTAATAATTTTAGTTATTTAGTAATTAAATTGAATTTCACAATAGATATAATACCATTTTTTAATATACATCTATATCAATTATATTAATTTGACAATAGTTATTAAGTGTCAATCTATATTTTGTTAATTTTTTTTTTGAGATTCTATAATGTAGTCTTAACAGATTACATACCACATATATATATATATATATATTAAAGATTGAATGCATGTATAGGTGTGTGGTGTGGATATCAAATGCAAGAGAAATGATAATAGGTTCGCAAGATGTGAATTGTGTTGGAGCATGTCCACCGGTACTGCAAGATCAATATTTTGGGAGTTGCTTTAAAAATGATGATTGCCTAAACAGTTGTTTCGAATCTTGCAAATTTCTAAGATGTGTTAATCATGAATGTATCTGCGGACAGTGTTAGAAACGATGATATACATTTTTTTGGGGTCATAACAAATTTATATAAGTTTGACACAAAATATAATAATATCAAGTTCTTCTTGACGTCTTCTAAAAGCTACAATTAAGAAAGAATTTTTTTTTGATACGTATTTTTTTGGATATCTAAACCTGTCATGTGAACTGTACTCTTAAAAAATGGATAAGAAAATTAAAACCACTACGTGAACTCGCAGTAGATCGGATAATGGTCAAATTTGTAATCGTATACTTGAAGTGATTTTGAGTAATTTTGGTAGTTTTAGATGATTTTAACCAATGTTAATTAAACATTAGTCACCCAAGGCGGGATCGTTCAGATATTATCCATACACTAGGTCAGTGAATGCCCCTTGGTTTTGGTCAGAGTTTTTTCAGTCACTCTCACAGGTTATAAAGTCAAAATATTGACTTATTGTTTGTTATGTAGGACGGTCTCTGGGAATGAGGACATGAAAGAGGAGGTTGTGCGACTAGGAGTTGAGCTTTCCCTATACATGGCTCAATCGATACTGTGTGATGACATTCGTACTATGTTCTGTTTTGCTATAGGTTATGGAGAGATGCAAAAAGCCGTTTGATTAATGAAAGTCACGTAATGGATAGGCTGCTTTGTATTATGCATTATGTCTACACAAAATATATCAAACCAAAGAATGGAGTGTATCAAAATTAAATGATGGCAAAAATACGGTCCAATGGGCGAGTTTAGCTGCTGAATTGCGTTGTCTTCTTCTCAGAGCAGGAGGAAGATGTGGCCGAGAGTTTACGTCTGGTATTGACGAAGAGGTGAAGAAGGTAGAGGACAAGTGACAAAGTAACTTCTTTTATAAAATTGAGACTTATAGAATTGATACGTCTGGTATTATAGAATTGAGACTTAGATCAAGAATTAATAAAATCAACTTCTTTTATTAGTTTTAGAAAAATTACTCAAAAACTAAAGTTTTTCTTAATTTCTCTCTCAACTCATAAGTGTTTGCAATAACTCTGCAATTCCTTATATAGAGAATGGATTAGCTAACTCCTAATTCCAATAAATAAACAAATTTCCTTTTAAATAACTCCTAAATTTGATAACTTTTAAATTTTCTTTTCTAATCCTAACCTTCTAAAAACACCTAATTCCAAGTTTTTTTTATCAATGCCAAAGAAAAAAAAGTAAGTTATGAGACTAAAAAAATAAATAAAAAAAACTTCAAATGATTAGTAAAAAAAATTAAAACACTATAACACACAAAAGAACCAACATGTAACAAACAATCTAAAAGATAATAATAAAAAAAAAACACAATACAAAAAGTAAAAATCTGGAAATAAATCAATGAAAGGTATATGAAAATAGTAAATTGAGAAAGTTGAAAGTTACTGCAAAATAAATTAAAAAAAAAATCGAAAAGACTGGGTTGAAAAGATTATAATTAGAATCATAAAAAAATAATGACAACGCAAAAGAAATTGATAATCCGATTAAAGATCTAAAAACAGTATACAGTATACAATGTTTACTTATAACAAAAAATTAAACAAAATTTGACTGTTGACCCGAATACTACTTCTCTTTAGTTATGAGATCATATTAGATTTGACTTTAATATGGTATTCAACAGTCATATCCATAAAATATGGTATTTTGATAGATTACATACCATTTTTTAATGTCCCATAACACAATATAAATAGACACTAAGACCATATAGAATATCAAAATACAAATATAAATAGACACTAAAACCATACAGAATATCATAACACAGTCATAAAACATATAGATCGAGCTAAGAAAAACTAAAAGAGACATGGCATCATCAAAGACAATATTGCTCATCGTTCTCGTCGCACTCCTCCTCTCATGTTAGTCTCTCCTCTTTCTCTCTCCCTCTCTCTCTCTCTATATGTATATCACTGGCATTTAGTTACTTTAAAATTTGAATCGACTGACTATATATATAGGTGTGTGGATGTCAAATGCAAGGGAAATGAAGAAAGGTCCACCAAATCATGTGGATGATGAGTGTGTTGGAGAAGCATGTCCACCGACGTCTCACGGTGATCAATATTTTGGGAGTTGCTTTAAAGATGACGATTGCGTAGGGAGTTGTTTCAATTCTTGCAGAATCAAAAAATGTACTAATCATATATGTACCTGTGCAGTGTGTTAGAACTTATAAATGCACTTCTTTTAGAATATCACAAGTTTTAATAAAATACAACATTATGCTTTGCATTTCCTTGATAAGTTCAGCAATTTCACCAGTTCTAAGCCGTCCTCTAATTTAATGTATGACATGTGCAGCCATCTGGTACATGTCAATATATTGCAAACATTATGCTCCACACCATTGAGGGAGAGACTAACGATTAAATCGCATGCTTCGTCCACCTCATCACATGGAGGATGATGATATACTTTCAAGTTCCAAGTATCAATATCAAGATCCAACTTACTCTAACAAATGAGCTGACGAGTGGTGAATTAACCTTGTAAAAGCCTTTAGGAGGTTCGAACAATTAAAAAGAAATCAGAAACTGATGACGTTTTCCGTTGGATTGCTACGACGAACCGGGTGCAATTTGATTTGTAGTTAGACACTAATTAAACTAAGGGAAGTAACTCATTTGTTGTTGTAATTACGGTTTAGACGGAAAGAGGAGAAAACAATGGGAAAGAAACCCCTAAAATCTGTGAAGGATGTCAAACATTAAAATAATATCATGTACGTATGATATAGTTATGGACACGAAACTTAGGTGAAGAAGAAATTTGGAATATTCAAAGATTTATCACAACGGAGACGATAGTATTCCATAATACGATCAATAATTATAGTTCAAATTCCATATGCTATAAAATTTGGTTAAAAACCCCGAATAAAATCCACAGAGCAGAGATTTGAGAGACTAAAAGGGTTATTAACCAACAGCTTCCAATAACAAGTCAAAAAGAAAAACAATGCTTCGAGGTTTAGATATCAATCTGGAAGACTCAGATGACGATGATGATGATGGGAGAAAATTACACACTCTCTAATCCTTCTTCTTGTTGAAGGCTCCTCTAGGGATTTTGCTCATCACCTTACTCAAAACTTTCTCATCGAACACTGCATATTGCTTCTTGATCTCTTTCATTGCCTTTTCACCAAAGTCATCCACTTTATCTTCATACTTTTCGTAAAGCACAGGAACGGTGAAGAGAAGAATAGTTGCTGAAAGCAGAGAGAGAAAAGAGGATTAGATAACAGAAAAAAAAAGCACAAAAGAAGGTGATTTTATGGAATGGATGCAATAAGAGTATAGATTGTTACCGATATAGATTAAAGTCAAGAAGTTGCAGGAGCTACCAACTATGGACAACAACCACAACCCAGCAATCACCTAAAACACACACATTTAAGAGCCAATGTTAGAAACCAAAAACCGGTTATCGAACAACAAACATAATTAACAAAAAAGATTTTACCAATAGAAACTTCTTGAGATCCCTTCCTGATGCAATGTCCCTAAGAGTAGTAAAACCACGATTGATTTCAATCCTAAGACCAGATGCAAGCTGGAGAACAACTTCCTCAGGGATGTGAATTTCCGGGATATGAGGAGGTGTCCTGTAACGCATAAAAAAAATCAGCTTTTAACAGGCCATTGATTTACATCAATCTCTAACTAAAGAAGATAAAAAACAACATTTAGCTACTAAACTTACTTGTGAATAAAGGTGATAGCACTAGACCACAAGAACAAACACGCAAGAGCAAGGATTGTAATGTGGCCAAAAAGAGTGAGGAGGTTGTATTCAAGTAACTCGAATAAGACCCAGGAGATAGTCGCCACACCTAACACTCCTCCTGATACCTTCTTGTTCCTCCACAGGAATATGTCGGCAGCTAAATCCAAACAGTGAATCCAAAACAAAAACAAAAATTAATGATTCTGAGCTTACGATATATGTCATTCTACAGATCCTCTCTGATTTATATTTCTCTACCAGTAAACAATCAATCAAATCGTTTCGTATCCTAAGTCTATACTCCATCCAAGCAACAAAAATAATCTACGAAATCAGCAGCTTGGTAACGAGAAATCTTAGGCTGAAGCTGAAGCATAAAACAAAACTTCACACTCGATCGAAGGTAAAAGCTACAATCCAGATCCGATATCAATACTTATCTTAAACCGCTAATTAGAGAAGCTTGACACTGGGAAAAAGTAATTGAAGAACAAAAAATAGCAAATTAGAAAGAAAAAAATTAAGAACAACGGAAAAGGAGAGATCCATACGTTTACCGCCACCGAAAACCTTGTGGACAGGCTTCTCTCTTCCAAAAAGGCGGTAAATCTTCTTCTTCATAGACGAAGGAGACGCAGATTTCTTCTCGTCGTCTGAATCGGAAGAAGACGACGAAGATCCATCGTGACCATGGATCTTCTCAGCTATCTTCTCCATGATCGATTCCTCGTGTTTGTGCTCTTCCACCATTATAACTTACTCCCTTGAAACCTCCGCAAAAACCCTAAAACTCAGTCTGCTTCAGAAGCGAATGAGTGAGAAACGGAGAAGAAAATAAATAGACTCTTTTTTAGTCACCTCTAAATAAGAGCGTTTGATACAGATTCAATCTCACCCGTCGATTTATTTTACTCAATCGTGCCCGTTGGTGTATCTGGGCAGGTAACAACAGTTCCACGTAGGAAATCAAATTGCTTACTTTTTAATTAAAACCTATAGAAGCGACATCTTTGAAACGGATGACAAACGACCGTTAAATTGTTTAACCAAGCTTCTAACGTCTCTGTTAGTGAAAGCGTCTATGATGTGTATGTATGGATAAACGCTTCGATTTGGGCCTGTAAAGGGAAGGCCCAAAAGGCCATTATATAAAGATCACGGGTCTTTAACTCTTTCGGACTCTAAAAAATTCCTTCAACCACAATGGTAAATCAGTGACGATATAGAAATACAGTATCGACAAACATCAACAATGACACTTCAAACAATTAAAATGGCCTTTTGTTTGCACTCAAATATTCACATTGATTACACACGACTACATTCTGACTCGGATAATAATTTGGCGGTGATTTTAATCACTCAACCAAAAGTTTTGATTTGTTAGGATATTCTTCCCAAGAAAAATTAACAAACGAAAAAAAGGTCTTAGTGATAAAAGGTACTGAGATCATAAACTTGGTCTTCATATGAGAAGAATAAGAAGAAGAAGAAAATAAAATTTGTGTAAATCATTAATTCATTTTCCGGTTTTCCCCATTTAACTTAGAAGAAAATTTTCTAAAAGATTTATTCTTCAGAACAACAATACTAAAAAAAGTAAAATCAGGTCTTAGAAACAAACCAACGCATGCGATAAACTGTAAAAAGTTAATACACTTTTCACTTTTGGTTAGTACTTGGTTTTTTGGTGACTTGAATATAATTTTAGACGGATAAAAACTGTAAAAGTTAAACCAACTAAATCAATTTGAAATTAGTCTTCGCAGTATGTTTAATAGAAATAATTGGGTTATTGCAGATTGGTTTAATCAAATTCTTCTTCTTTTGTTTTGTTTTATTGATTCTTTTATAACCCACCGTGCATTTAACATTTTACAAAACGACATTATATGTCTGCCCTACTCCATATTATATACACATGCGAATTAAAGAAAAAAAAAGGTTTACAGCTAGCTGCTAGCCAAATTAAATCTCTAGGGTGTATACTATTGCTGTATCATGCCAAACAATTAGCCCGACAGGATCGGATTTTCTTAGGGTAGTAATATTCTTCTCATGATTAATAGGATAAAGAGAGCATATATATCAATATATGTTATACTTCTACTAAAGGCACCTGAAATTATTTGTGATCATCATTTAAATAAGATAGATTATTAATTCACTTAATCATTGAGTTGGACTGAAAATCTCAGCTAGCTGCAATGAAGTGTTTTTCGTTGACCAATCTTATATATAAAAGTTGTTTAACTCTTTTCAGTTGAGTGACATATTAGCAATGGAGGGAGTGACACATATCCATTAAAAATATTAATAAAATAAATAATTAATCAATTTAAAACAAATACATTAAAGAACATAAGTAAATAAACACATTAAAAAAATAACTAAATATTAATATATATTTATACTAGAATTAAATTAAAATTAAATTTAAATTTATAAATATTATATAATATAAGACTTTTTAAATGCCCAATTTTATTTTTTTATTTAAACTTCATTTTTAAACTAAAAATATAATTAAATTTTAATACAAGTGAAAAAATTATGAGATTGAATAAGTTAAGAAGTTTCAAGTCATCTTATATAAAACTTCAACTAATAAAATTATTAAACACAAATAATATTTAATAAATGATTAAAGAGATAAAAGTTATTAAAAAAATAATAGTAAAAAGAAGGATATCCACATAAAATATCATACATGATTTTTTTTAAATAAAAAAGATGGAATCAATATATATATATATATATATATATATAACCAAATAAATTCAAAATGGTAAATTGAGAAAGTTAACCAATATTATATTAGTAAGATTTACAAGAATAAAAGAATAAAAAGAATATGAAGATCGAAGAACAAATAAATAGTCCTCTCCGATATTCAATGTATATTTTTAAGTGAACTATTATGTATTCATATAAAAATTAAAATAGTAGATTTTTAGTATTTTATTATTTTGGGAGAAAAATTAGACTATTTCGCACAACTGGTGTAAAAGAGATTACAAATAATATATCATCAAGAAGAAATCGAATAAAATATAAATACTTTAAACACAAAAACATTGATAGTAAACATAAAGTTCAATACAAATTTTAAAAATGTAATATTTAAAATATAAATTAAAACAAAATCTGTGCATATGCGCCGGTTCTTTCTTAGTATATATAAAGTGACCATCTATTTTATTAAAACAGAAGCACATTTAGTGCTTGCATCCAAACACTCCCAAAGTTTTTGTTATAATGTTTTATTTTATTTTTATATTTAATTTTCGAAAATTAGTTATTAATTTAATTATTTTTAGATTTCCTAAAATCTAGGTCATCTTTAATTCAAATTTCAAATTATTAGAAATTTAATTAAATTTAGTTACAAAAATTTGCATTCAATTTAGTTTAAATTCAAAAAAATCAAAAAAATTATAATTAAATTTTATTACGAAAATTTAGATAATAATTTTAATACTTTAGAATTTCTTAAATACAGGAAAGATTTAATTTTAAATTTTAAATTTAAATAATATTTTTATAAAATGCATAGTAAATAAATATTTTATCGTATTTTATCATAAACAATTGGTCTAAAATATCATATATTTGAAATTAATAAATATTTATATTATACAATAATATGATCGAGCTGATTAGAGTTATATATATATATATATTTTTTTTTTAAAGTCCATGAGTTAATTTACTATAACATGTAAGATATTAAGATGATTTGAGACAATTAAACTAACAGGTTAGCCCGTTTATATATATATATATATACACACATTTTTTTAATATCACAAATACTAAATAAATATTTTATTATATTTTTTCATAATCAATTGGTCCAAATATTCCATATTAGTAAATATCTATAGGGTTATACAATTATAATTATAGTCTTATACGGGTTAGTTTATCAAAACATGTAAGATATTAAAAATGATTTAAGACAACTAAACGGATGGATTAGCAAATTCATAGATATAAAAATTGTTTATGTGTAAATCTAAATTCACATAATAACAAAGTTTATAATTAACATTAGATCAATGTATACTTAATTAACGTATACTCTTATTCTACTAATATACAAATTTACTGTTTAAAATTAAAATAGGATAACAATTTTTTGATTTAACAAAATAAATAACAAAAACAAATTATATCTAAACAAAAAAGATAAATGAAACTTATATTAGAAATAAAAAAATAAAACATTTCCGTGCGGACACACGGGGTTAAAATGTAGTATTCAGTTCTTTCTGACACTTGATTTCCCGAATTTTCCGTCCAGTTTCTTTAAAGGAAACACTTTGGATAGTATTTTTTAATTCTCGAAATATCCATTCCCGTTTTTTACCTGTATTTTTCTGTCCCGATATCCGAAATATCTAGAGCTACAAAGAATGATCAAAAATCTAATATTAAACTTCTTTATTTTTTTTTCTTCTTCTATTTATTAAAATAATTATTTAGATAATTAGAGAAGAAAAATTAGAAAATAATGCTTTGCATAAAAGTTTTATAGAAACCCAAAAACTACAAAGAAAATTAAAACCGTTAAGAAACCTAAAGTTAAGGAGGAACCATAATTTAAACCATTACTTGTACTTGAACCACACCAAACCACCGATTGGTAATTTAGAGTCTTGTGAGATGACTAAGATTATCCATTTGCCATTAGCGCTTTTTACGATAACCAATTCTTACAATTCTTATAAATTACAAAGAAGATCACAAAGACAAATTAAGAGAAGAAAAGAAAGTTACGATACTAAGATTAAAACTTCAAATTTAACAACCAAAGCAGGAAATTAAGGTAAAAATTCCACTTCTCCTTCCACGTTTTTCTCTTCCTCCACATTTTCCTCTCCTGGGATCATTGTTTCGACCTCTCTTCTTCCCCAGCTTGCGTCCTGCATTTAGAAGACCTCTCTAACTCCACTTAGTTCTTACGGAGCACATCTTCATCACATCAGCATCAGCTTCTTCCCTGTAAGCGAGCATTATGTTGAACTACACATTTACCAACATTTCCACGGTCTCGAGAAAATCAGAGTTGTCGGTGATTAGCAAGATGTTGGCCGGAGGGTTGTTTTGATTTGCCCATTCATTTATTTGCTTAATGATCTCCTCATCTGCAACATTTTTTTATTTCCGGTAACTGAAAAAAAAACTCAAATTAGAAATATATATTTGTATGTTCTAGCAAAAAAAAAAAAAAAACTTACCATCTTGCAAGTCGTGGAATTGGATTCGGTTATTTGGCTGAGCTAAATTTTCAAATGTTTGCCGGCGAGCATGAGAATGTTTAGAGTGAGTTGCGTTGGAAACAACAGCAATGATATTCACAGAAATCATTATATTATTACATAAGTTGTTATCCTTTAAATATTATTATATATCAAAGTTTTATATTCTCATCACTATGCATTTCAAAATTGTGATGAAAAATGCTATTGTGCACTATTTGTTCATTATAGTGTTTTTAAATTCGTTAGATTTAAAACATATATGTTCTTACAAATTCAAGAAGAACTGTTAAATGGGAGCAAATGTTTAGAGTTGTTAAATTGGTAATAGATGATTTAGACTTAGAAATATCCTAAAATATCACATTTTAGAAATTATTAAACTTCGAATGAATGACCAATAATGTGATATATATCATAATGGGAAAAAAACATCTCGTAGAGTACACTACAAAAAAAAATCATAAAAGAGCAAAGAAATGAGAGAATTATTTTGCTTGTTATTTAAGAAAAGTAAAAAATAAGAGATATTTAAGTTAAATTTGGAGAATTAAATGATGAAACTTTAGAATGATCGGATGGGGTTGGAGTTGAAACAAAGGGAATTGGGTGTTGAATTGTACACGGAAATAGCTTTACTTCCCTTGATTATCTATAGTTTTGCAAACTAAGACTCATTTTCTGCTTTTGTAAGCTTGCTTTGATTGAAATGATCTGGAGACTTTGTGGTTGCATCATTGATGAAGGTTGAGAATTTAGTGAGGAAAGAGCTTTGCTTTAACTTAACCTCTCGGTCACTTTCTTCATATGTTCTTCAGGCTTAATGTAATCAACTAGTATTTACAATATTTTGTCAAAATCGATGGAAAGTTGGAGTCACAAATTTGGATCACTGTCATTTCAATTCTCTTTTTAACTATTCCATATATAAAATATCAGAGTTTTCATATCTCTCTTATATTAATGAATTGTAGTAAAAGATGAAAACCTTGATAACTTTATTAAAAAAAAAACCTTGATAAACTTTAGACAAAATAAGAAAGAATATAAATTACAGTTTTTCAAAACTGATCGTACTTGATCCAATTATATTTTTCTGCACAATTCAATAATTTCTGCTATTTCGATCAAGAACTTGACGACTACTTTATCTTTGGAGGAAATCCAGTAAAGCTGAATTTCAGGAAGCCTATCAAACAACAAGAGATAGCTTCTTTGACTTACTTTTGAAAGTGCTTTGTCCTTTTGAATTTGATAAAGCGAATAAGGGAATTTTTTTGTTGTTCGAAAAATGTGTCCCATTAATTTATTTATAAGATCAAGCTCCATATAAACATATTTAATGAAGCATTGAATAAAACTTCAACTAGAAATGAATTTATTTATCATTGAAAGAGTAAATCTATTAATGCAGTATTAATGAAGTGATCCCGTGAATCGAATTAAATGAATATGAAAAATAAATGTAGTATAAATACGGAAGTTACGTACAAATAGAGTGTAAGGGCCCATATTCTTTACTGAATTTGGGAACTTGAAACTTGAGGCCCATTAAAGAAGGATGATAATGGGACTTTGGGGTCCCCATCCAGTGAATCTGACGGTCTAAAAACTTCGCTAATAATGATGATGATGTCAATAATATGTCTCGGAACTACAAACTTTACTACACACATATAGTGCATATTTAGAAATTCATATTAAACATTTTCCAAATTCTTTCAGAATCAGTTTTAAACTATTTTTAGGGGCGACACCATCAATTTTGTCGATTTCCATTGATTAATAATATAGTTATACTACATAATGATAATACTAATATGTAACACAATCTCGTAAATTTAAAACTAAACTAGCTGCAGAACAATGGACATGCAGTTCAAGTTTTTATCAACAAAAAAAAAAATAACAGTTAACAAAAGTACAAAAAAAATCGTCATAATAAAAGGTAATGGTGATTTAAAATTAGTTGAAATTAAACAAATTCTTAAATGACTGAAATAGCTTGTTCCTATTGAAAATTGTTAGATTCACAAAAGAAGAATTTTAAATCAATAAAAAGGGACCCTAAAAACAATAATAGACATGAAAATATCAAACTATGGGTCTTTAGCGTTATACAAAATTATTTATTTTAAAAAAAGAAAATAAAAATGGTTGTACTGTATATAACTGTTATTAGTGTTTCAGTTTTGTCAATGGTAATCAAGTTCACTCATCGCAGCAGCTTTCATGTTTTAAATTTCATTAATTTGTGTTGCAAATGCAAGATTTTTTTTTTTTTGTTTTTTTTTTGAATAAACATCATCACAAAAAAGGAAAGGATTAGCCCTAATTTCTCTCTGTTCTCTCTCTTCCTCTCCAACCGCCGCCTAACTTTTTTTTCTAGATCTCGCCGCATTTCCGGCGCCGGTGGCTTCCACAGCACCAGCGCTGGCCCCTTTCTGTGTCTTTTGTTCCCTCTTGTTTTTCCTTTAGTTCTGGATCCGTTGGTGTTGGTTTTCGGTGGAGTAAGGGTCTTCGTCGGTGGCTCCTCGCACGATGGTGGCGCAGGTTCGGCGGCATCGCCGGTCTCTGCGGTGGAGGAAGGAAGCCTTCTCGCGTGGTCGGTTTCTTCTCCTCGTCCGCCTCGTCTTCTTCTCGTCGTTTTCTCTCTTTCGATGGCCGACATTTTCTCATTCCAACGGTTTCCTCGGCTCTCTTCTGTGAGTTCTCGTGTCCGGCGGCGTGGTCTCTGATTTTTCTCGGTGGTGGTGATGGCTTGCCATTACTTTTCCCGTTTAAAGACCCTCCAAAGCCTCGTGGTGTTTATCTTGTTTCTGAGGCTGCGGAGTGGTGGTGTTGTAGATCTTTCTTCCTCGGCTCCGGCGACGGTGTATTTGGACCTTGAGGACGGGTTCTTTCTCCGGTTAAGGTGTCGCGGCAGATCTGATCTAGTGGCTGGTCTCAGAGTGGTGGCCCTCGCTTGTTCCGGTTCGCGCAGCTCCACCGACGGTGTCCTTTGCGGTGGCTTTAGACGGGTGGCTTGGTAGAGCTCTCTCTCGTCTTGACGGTGAAGTTCTGGTGCCGTCTTCCATCGGTGTGGCATGGGTTCTTCGGCGGTGCGTGTTCTTGTCTTTCGGCTCGGTTAGCAGGTTCTCGTTAGGGTTTTTTGGTTTTCGGTTGCAGATAGCTCCAGCTGTAGGTTGGTGTAGACGGTGGAGCAAATCAGGTGGAGAAATAGAGGCGCCGGAATGTTGTTGCAGCTACCGTGCAACTGTGGGAGTTGATTCCCTTTGAGATTTTGGTCTGCGGGAAAGGTGGTCGGAGGCGACGCTCCGATAGCCCGTCGGATTCCCTTGTCGCCAATTGCCAGTTGGTTCATAATACTTCCGGAGATTTTGTTTGTTTTCGGAGAAGCTGTAGGTTTTTCTTCCAGAGGTTTAGAGGACGGGCCTCGGGAGAAGGCTCGTGGCAACAACGATGAGAACTCCAGCTCTTTGAGTTGCGGCAAAAACAAGATGGTCCATGCTTTTCTTAGCGTGTGATTGGTGTTTTCTCCTCTTGATTGGCTTGGTATTTAACTTTCATGTTCTGTAACCGAATCCATTCTTTTTTGCGTTTCTGTTTTAATCTTGTCGTTTTCGTTATTTTCTGTAGTTTTGATTGCTTCTCTTTCTTTGTTGTATCTCTGTATTCTGTAAAAAATTGAAAATGGTAAAAAATTTAACCTTTTACCAAAAAAAAAAAATTGCTAAAAAAGAAAGAGTTATTGTTTAATATGGATATGTACTATGTAGATGAAGTAGAAAATAAAAGAGTACGTATATATACTTTAATGATATCTGACCTTTTGGTCTGACTGTCCCATTCTGAAAGTCACGTGACTGACCTGCTCCCTACGCTTAGCAACTCGCTTCATATGCAAAACTCTTTGCCACGTTTTATCTTATTCATCTCTTTTTTGGCTCTGCTTCTTTGTAAAATTTGGAATATACAAAGTGAATTTAAGATATAAAATTGCGAATATATACATTTTTTATTTTAACGTAAAAGAGCATCCAAAGCTTTTTTGTTTTAGTGATTAAAGAGCATCCAAAACTTAAAGAGCGATTAGTATCAGGAATTGACTTTCATTGAATAGTAAACACAAAACTGAAATTAAGATGTTGTCCAGAAGTTAACGTTCCCACATAAACATGTAAACAGAAGTACCATATCAACAAATTACCAATTATAGTCTATAGATGACTAGTAATTTGTAACCGATTGTATTAATTAAGACAAACACTTGCCACGTGAATTAGAGTTTTGAGCATAGTGTTTAAGTTATTTTTGTCTGATTGTTTCACAAATTTGGCAGATGGCAATGCAAGTAATTGCAAAATATCCCAGCATATTTATCTTAAAAAACAATAATTCTCTTTAATTAATGATTTTAATAGTAATAAAATCTCAAATGACAAGAAAATTTAATGATTTCCACATAAAAGGATAAATAAATTAAATATTTGTTTCTTTGATATTTATAGCTTTCATTCTTCTCTTCCAAGCTCCACCGTAAACCCTTGTGGTGTTCCTCTCAACTTTTGAAGCAGAAAGTAAAAGGAGAAAACACAAAACCTTTGAAAGCTTTTTAAAACGCAGCGTTTTTGAAAGGCTGACTATTCTGGCTTTCCCTACCATGGAAGCTTTCAGTCTCCTTAACTACTGGAAAAACAGTGGTGGTGTTTCCTCCGGCCTCAGCTTGCTCCCTCAGTCCTCCGATTCCTCTTGCCGTTACTCCGGCGAAGCCACCACCATTGTCACCTCCGTGACGGAAACAGAGGATGAAACTACCGCCGCCGACGACGACGACGAAGGACCGTTCTTCGATCTCGAGTTCTCTGTTCCGGTGGAGGAAGAAGAAGAGAGCGGAGATAGCAACAAACACGGTGAAGATGACGGTGGAGGAGGAAGAAGAAGAGGAGAGGATGATTCCGATTGTACGGACGGTGGTTGTGAGTTCAAGTTCACGCTCTCCTCGTGTTCCGGTGGAGAAGATCGAGTAGATCCAGACCTCGATTTCTCTCCTTCGGGCGATGTTTACTTCAAGGGACAGATTGTGGAGGAGCTTGAACCGCCGTCTTCAGGAACAGAGCAGACATGCTCCGTCAAAGCTCCGGCGGCACAGTTATCGGCGTCGATTTTGAAATCCGCCACGAAGCTTCGCGTGTTCATGCTCGGCATGAAGAAATCGAAGCTAATTCAGGCGAAATCGGAGAAATCAGAAGCCGATTTAGTATCTGGAGACTCCGACAAGCGAAACCCTCCTCCTCCTCATCCGTCACACTCGCCGGAATCGCAACAGAAAAGTACGGTCACAGTGAATTTAAAAGTGGAAGAGGTGCCGATAATTTCCCTCTTCGCGAGAGACAACAGCTCGAGAAACTCGTCGTCGTCGTCTTCTTCTTCTTCGTCTTCCTCCTTGAAGAAGCAAAACGGCAGCGAATCCGTCGTTTCGGAAGAAAACCGATTCGTGACGGTGCAAAAGTACCTGAAGAAGGTAAAGCCGCTTTACATCCGAGTTTCGCGCCGGTACGGCGAGAAGCTAAAGCATCCCGGCCAACTAACATTCGGCTCCTCCGCTCCGTCGGCGAGATCTACGGCGGAGAAAACTGAATCTCCGGTGATGAAGACGCATAAACCGGGAAATATCAACATCAACATTCCGGCAGGTCTTAAAGTAGTGAGGAAACACCTCGGAAAAAGCAGATCTTCATCGTCGACTACGACGGCGACTCCGTCGTCTACGGCGGCGACTGTTACGACGCCGTCTGAGTCAAGGAGACGCGACGACTCGCTTCTGCAGCAACAAGATAGCATTCAAAGCGCCATTTTACACTGCAAAAGATCTTTCAATTCCTCTCGAGGTATCTCCAGTTACCAATTTCTCTAACATTTCTTCTTCAATTCAACTAAAGAAATTTCATTTTTTTCTTCCAAAATTCATTAATCAAAATCTCCTTTTGAAATAATTTTCAGATAAAGATCCGTCGGTGTTACCAAGATCGGTGAGTGATCCTTCCTCTTACGATAAATGAAAAAAATCGTATCTTTGTTCGTTTCAAGAGAATCTCAACTTCTTTGATTTTCTCGAATTAACACTTAAAAATAATTATGGATTAATATTGTACATATCTATCTTAGCTTATTTTGGTCAGGATGGTAGCAGTAAGAGTCGTTGATCCTAGATGTTATGTTTGGTCATGTAGTGATGATGACTATTGAAACTTTCGAACATAAAAAGGTTATTATGAAGAAGAAGAAATAGACATCTTCTCTTTTGTCATCTTTATTTTGTTAATAGACAACTTCGAGTATACACACACGCACAAATACTACATACTTATGTATAATGAAATTGATGACATAGATCTTAAACGTTAGCCATATGAAAAATAAAAAAATTGGTGTTCTCCTTTAGCAAAAGAAAGAAAGTAAAAAAAGAGATTTGGTGTTCTCTTACAAAATATTTGACAAAAAGCGGTTGGTTAAAGAGAGGGCAAAAGATGCTAAATATGTCATTTAATCTGAATTTAGTATTTCATTTAATTATTTTACTGTGTGAATGGTTATATTGGTAATTTGGAATGACGGAAAGAGAAGTAAATGCGGGGCTTTATTGGTCAATGTGATGGTGAAAGTTGAGGGAAAAACAGTGAAAAATCAAATTTGTTATGAATATTAATGTATAGATGCCTATTATAAGGTTCATTACTAATATTGTATTTGTCTCACATCGGGAATTTGTGGTGATAGCTACGCATCAATTTTCTCTCTCTCTTGATAACTGATTCACAACATGTTATCAGCACGATTGTCTCTCGATCCATTCTCACACCGAAAAGATGAGAGTTAGTTTAAATTTTTTTTTTCTTCAAACCGAAAATGTGAGAGTTAGTTCAAAATTTTATTTTGGGATGAGAAGTTTTTCTTTCCCCGAAGAAGGAAGACTATGCCTCCTCTATGCTTAGGGTTTACGCATGGCGAAATTATAAAAGCATCATATATGCTCAATCTGTGCACAACTGGATTTTATCATAAATCGTTTAATGCACTGCGAGATTATATGAGCATAAGATATGCCCTATCTATGCACGGCGGCGAGGTTATAAGAGCATAATATATGCCCTATTTATGTACGGTGAGATTATAACAGCATAATATAAATATATGTCCTATCTGTGCACGGCTGAATTTTTTCTGTTTTATTTGATAAGGATTTCCAAAACAAATTTTGCACAAACAAATTATATCATGCTTTATCACGAAATTTACACATTCATATCATATGAAATTGTTTGATGAATTGATTGATTGATTGAAAAACTAGTTTAAAGGTAAAATATTAATAAATTAATGAATGATTGAAATATTATATGTGATTATATCTTGATTTATGATTTTTAATATAACTTAGCACATAGAGATGTTGCCAGAGTTTATAATATAATTGCTTTATATAAACTATGTTAAATTATTATTAATCTTCCTATAAGTCCATAATTAATCATTTATGTGAGTAATATTAAATCAGATTAAATTCTTATTAGTAATCGTATTATTGTTATTAATTATGGTGATAGAATACGACAATCAAAATATTTTATTACATAAGTTTTGTGCTGGTTGGATATCATAATTGATTGAGTACAATTAAATTGTGTTAGTCAAAATCATTTGCTTTGTGATATTTGTTCAAATCGATGCATGCTTTAAGTGATAGAACATTTAACGTTTTTATAAATGAACCTTGCATAAGATAATTGCATCTGGGTTGATTATCATATTTTTTGAAATTTGAACAAATTTTCGTGATTATATTTATGTGATAATGCCTCTTTGTTGATCTTAAGATCGAGTACTTGACCAAAAAGATCCACAAAATTTTGAATCACCAAAATGTGATATTACACTCATTATGATTGGTTGAATCTAAAATAATGTGATTTAAAGTCTGCAAGTGAGTTTGGCTCGGTTATGTTCAGATATTATGTGAAGATAATATCGTTGATGCAGAGATGTTAAAAGACATACTCTACCATTTAGAGAATGAGATGTTGTCTTGTAGACACAATACTCTACACTTTGAGAAGTGTTACAAACTTGTATATGAGTCTAAAAGAGGCTGAACAACATAATGAGTTAGAAAGAGAAAAATCAGGATATACTTCTGATTTGAGATAGTCCATTTCCTGAAGTGAATGTGACACCCTATATTGAGAAAGAAAAGGCCACATGATTGATATAGGCCAAATATGGCTATGGAAGTGGTTGCAGACATAAATGTGGATATGGATATGGATATGGTCAAGGTAAAGGTTGAGGCCAAAGAGTTTCTTTTAAGAACTCTGATATTCACTAGAAGTGAGAGAATAAAGATGGTAACATACAAGAGATATGTCTATCATATGATGATAAAATAAATTAGTGTGAGTACAAGATGAGATTGTATAAAATATTGGAAGCTCCAGAAGAGCAGATATGATTGCCTATGAAAGGATTTGGAATCATTAATGGATTATACTCTCCTAAGTCTCAAAGGTCAAAAGGATCTAAGATATAATGTAAAACCCAAGTTGGTTATGTTGTTGATCCTAGAGTGGGATTCGATTCGAGATGAATGGAACTGAAGTGTCATCATCATTTCGAGGGGGAGAATTGCAGAATTCCACAATTCATAGAAAGTGGAACATCGAGGAGATCATGTTCATACTCATGTTCGATAACTCATGTGTAAAGAAAATCCAAAGGATTTTAAGATTTATTAAATTGAGACAATGAGTGAAGAAAAGGTTTAACATCTTCACATCATGAGTATTATCCAAGGCAGTAAAAGTCATTTAGAGAAACTACTTGTATTCTCTATTGAATTGTACTACACTAGTATATGAGATATAAATGGATCTAGTAAACAAGAAGTTTACTGAAAATCTCACTGTTTTGGCATAGCTGGTTAAGCCATTCCAGTTAAATAACAATGCGAAAAAGATCCAGAAGATTCTGATGTGTTTGGTTTTCACTCTCCAATAAATTTGGATATGTTAATTTTGTGGTACATACACAAAGAAATATTTTGGATTGATCACCCACTATGTATCTTTGTGAAAGTATTTGGTTAATTAATTAAGAGTGAAACCACATTGATTCGCATTAAGCCAACGACAAAATTTTGAGTTCTCCCTATGGTTGGTTTTGGTCAGAAACCAGATGTTTCCAATCTAAAAGTTTTGGATAATGTTGCTCCACCACATTGATCTAAGATGGGACCTCAAAAGAGGAATATATGTTAGATATGAATCTCCATTGATGAGTAAATGTATTAAGCTATCAAATAAGGGATAAGATTAGAATAATAGACTGTAATTTCAGTGAGTCAGTCTTTCCAACAATAAAAGAAGGGGGAGAAAATAAACAGCTGGAAAATCAGTAAAAGAAATTATCTTGATCCTCTGAAAGAATGTGCACTAAAAGTTTGAAAGATAATTTATTTGCAAAGTTAAGCAAATTTGATGCTAGAAGCAGTATCTGGCCCTGATTAAGTTATACCAGCTGTGCTCCAATTAATATTGATGTCCCGGGGGGACAATATCAACTGCTATAGAGGCTAAAGATCGCATGAAGCGTGATAGACCTACTGATTCCAAAGATAGGAATCCTCGAAAGAAAAAAGAGCATAATATAAAATGGCAAGGTTGATGAAGTATTCTCTAGATGAGATATAGACATGAGAAAGAAAGAAATCTAGGTACCTAGTAATGATAAGAGATTTCAACTAACTGAGTCATGTCTGGAATGAATGGAATCAAAAGCAAATCAACGTCGATAATATTTTTGCATGTAATGAAGCAGTTGATGATGAGAAATGAGGATCAAAAACCGCTGTACAAAAGATGTATTGAAAAACGCGTAAACCGATGATTAGCCAATCATGATAGAGGCCGTAAAGGCAAAGATTAAATATCCTGTAAAGAAGAATTTGGACCAGTAGTCCGTATACTTGAAAGTATAAAACTTATGAGACATAAGTGGATCTTTATACGAAAGATGAATGAAAGTGATACATGAAAAGATATACTTTCTTGTGGTGGATGCAACTATTTTACAGATCCTTTATCAGTCTAAGATTAAGAAAAATACTTGATTTAGTCCTAAAAGGAAATCAAATTGCCAGAAGCAATTAGAAGGATTAATGATTTCAAAATGAGGTTCTCGAGAACATTGTCTATTAGATTATTGAGTTAAAGCAAATATGCTTCATGCGGATAATATATGATAATCAATATACTCATGTGTATGTATCAAAAGATTATGGATCAATAGAATCTTTGGTTTGGACATAATCAAAACTCATGAAGAGTTATCGAAAGTTGAAATTTGGAAGAAGAAACTTTGGAATTACAAGTTTGTCTTGAGGCTAAATTGTAAATTTAAGAAAGAGATATTGTCTCAACGATCCTTGTATGATTTTACATATAAAAATGCTCATACATAGTTGGTCTTGGAGTACCACACTTGAAATGTTATTTGAGCAAGTTGTTGATTTCTTTCATGATTGAAAGATGGGCTTTAGTATGGCAAGTAAGAAAGCCAACATGATAAATTTTATAAGAAGAGCATGAATAACTCGTATGTACAAATATGTACTGTATGAATATGAAGAAGATTGTATGTAAAAGACTTTGGCATAAAGTTCAAATAGAGGAAGAAAGTATCTTTTATGCGAAAGGATGTTATGGACCAAAAGTCCATTAACCTGAGAAAGTTTGATAAGCATATGAGTGTATTAACTAAGGTTATGCTTATATCAATTCCCTAAAGATGATATATGATTGAGAAGCATCTCTTGAAGAAGATGTTTCTAGAGGGAGAAATATGATGATCTGCGTGGTTGTACTCTTTTTCCTTCTCATGGTTTTTATCTCACTGGGTTTTTCTATAAAAAGGTTTTAGCGAGGCAACAAGAACACACAAATGATAGTAACCTAAAAGGAATGTAAATATGAAAGTGTATCACGACTAAAGAGATTATTAAGATCATCAAAAGCAAAGAGAAATATTAAGATGGATCATCTGGGACACTAATTGCAGTGTATGTTGATGATTTAAACATCATTGGAACTCATGTAGAGATTTCTCAGATAGTGGAATATCTGAAGAAATAATTTGAGATGAAAGATCTCGGGAAAATAAAATTTTGCTTGGGATTGCAAATTGAGCATCTAAGGGATGGAACCCTAGTGCATTTAACGACATATACAGAAAATGTGCTTAAAAGAATTAATATGGATGATGCACATCCCTTAAGTAGCCCTATGGTCGTAATATCAATTGATGTGTTAAAAGACCCCTCTCTTCCTTGAGAAGACGATGAAAAAGTACTTGGTCCTGAAGTACCATATTTAAATACAATAGGGGCATTGATGTACCTTGCTAGTCATACAAAACCTGACATATCTTTTGCAGTAAATTTATTTACAAGGTTTAGCTCATGTTCAACTCGAAGACATTGAAATGAGATTTAACATATATTTAATTACCTCAAAGGAACGAATGATATGAATTTATTATTTTTTAATCCATCCAAAAGAGATTTGATTCACTACAAGAAAAACATCATTTTACAACGGCCGAAATGGTCGTTATTTCGTCGTAATAGGGCTATTACGACGAACTACCGACGATTTCGAATTCGTCGTAAAGTCATCGTCGTAATAGACAAGTCGTCGTAAAATCGTCGTATAATATACGACGGTTTTGTTTCGTCATAACATCGAGGGAAACAAAATCGTCGTAAATGCGTCGTACAGTTTACGACGATTTTACATCGAATTGCGTCGCTTTGGTCTTCGGCTTGACCGTCGTTAAGTGGTCGTTAATGGTCAACGTAAGATCGTCGTAAAATGTATGACGCATAAATCATCGTAAATCAATCGTAAATTATTTAATCATTTCGTCGTAAAATCGTCGTAAAGCACGAACGTATAAGCGTCGTAATTGTCGTCATACATTTTAGTCGTAAATTCGTCGTAATATTTACGACGAATGTACGACGGTTTTAATAAAGATATTATGACAATTATACGACGTTTAATATAATTGAAAATTTTTTAAATAAAAAATCGAATTAAAATTTAAATTAAAAAAAATAATTTACAATTTAGAATTTATTAAAATTTGAAATTAAAAATAATTGTAATTTACATAAAAACCCTACAGATCTAAATCTAAATCTAAATCGTCGATCCCGTCGATCCCGTCACCGGCCTCCTCCCCATCGTCCTAGACGTGTTCCTTGCCGGGTCTTCGGTTTGATGCTTCCGCCGGCGCCTGATCTCCGGCTCTAGGAGGCTTAACCCCGAGAGATCGGAACATCTCCTTGTCCGTCTGCACCGGCGGTTGCGTCCTAGTGGATGACCCGGCGGCAGACAATCCTACAACCCCATCAACCCGCAGCTTGTCCAACTGCACCATAAGTACCGGGTTATCGGCTCCCATGATCTCGAAGAGACCGTAGAGCTGGTCGATCCTCGTCTCGTACCGGGTCCGCATCTGATCGATCTCCTGGCGGATAACCGGACGTGACCAGTCGCCGTAGCTCTCGGGGTATCACGGATGGACCCCATCCCTAATACCCACCCCTTTTTCTTTGGGGCAACTTACAAATATTTAAAAACATTATGGTTAGAAATTTAATTTAAAACTAAAGTTACATTAATTAAATATAGTAATTAAATTTACCTCTTCGAAGATCAGGTCCATCTCCGCCACCGTCAGCGCCGGGGTTGATTGGACCGAGCTACCTCCGGGAGACGTTTGACGCGCCTGCTGAGTCAGCTGCGTTTGTCGCTCCTCGATCGCCGCACAGGCGGCGTTGTAGATCTCCTCCGCCCGAGGATCCGTGAATTCGCCTTTACGCTTCTTATGCGTCTCGGCGAAAACATTCGTCATCGGAGGAAGTTCTCCTCCGTTATCTTCGACCTACAAAATCAAAATGAAAAAATTAATTAGTATCGAGAAATAAGAGTTAATTATTTGAAAACCAAAAAATTAGTAATTTTAATTTACTTACCATCATAAGTCGTCTTCCGGCAAAAGGAATCTGGCCGGAAGTGTGCGGGACGTTCTTCCGATTTCCCGCATCGTCAGTAGCGTTCCTGAAAAATATTTTCATTAGAATCTATTATAAGAAAAAAATAATGTAAATATTATTGGAATTAACTACTTACCTAGATCCGGAACACTTTGCGGCCGTAGTCTGGTTGTGCGGATCCAACCAGTACTGGACAAGACCCCGCCAGACGGTATTGGCCATAGGCGCCGGCTTGGCCTTGTCGCCGTCAACCTCCCACTTCCGTTTCCAGTCGGAAACGGTGTTGTTGAGGCGGAATTTGACCTTCTCCTTGAAGGCCGTCTCCACACGTCCGTGTGCGGATGTTTTCCAATGCCAGTTTTGCTAGGAAAAAAAAAGAAGTTAGTAATTATTATAAAAAGTTAAAATTTAAAATTAAAATTAAACGAAATGGTAAAAGACTTGAACCAAGTGTCAAGTGTGGCCTGATCCAGCTTTTTCCAGCTGGTATGAGGTTGTACGAACAACCCCTTGATGATATCCGCAACGTTACGACCGACTGCATTGTCGGTCGTAAACCTAGTCAAATGGAAAGAGAAAAAGTAAATTAATATCAAATATATAAGAATAAATATGAATTAATTTAAAAATATTGTAGGAAAAAAATTACGTACCAAAAGGTGTCCGGGACTCGATCCGGGTCGAGTTTGTTTATGGTCTCACGACCGGGTTGCGCTAGAAGATCCTGTACTGTAAACTGGGCATACGGTACAGGCGGGATCGGATCAGCCTCAGGATCGCCCTGTGCGGGAGCCGCTGGTTCGGCTGGTGGTGGTGGAGGCGGTGCCGGCTGCGGAACAACGACCGGTTGGGAAACTGTCCGTTGTGTTCCCGAGGACTCTGGGATGGCTGATCCGGTCGCCGAGGTAGACGGGGCCGTACCATCAGAATCGACGAGCTGTCGGTAGTGAAATATCTTAGCCCGAGGAGCCATTTCGACAGAATCTACAAAATTTTAAAAAATTTGTTACTAATTTTTCAAATATTTATTTAAATTTACAAAATCCGGGCCTATCTAAATTCCGAAACCTAAATCTAAATTCCGAACCTAAATCTAAATTTTGAACCTAAATCTAAAATAATATGTAATGAAATTAATTTAAAAAAATACTTACAATTAATTGGCTGGGAGAGTAGGGAGAGAGGGAGAGGTTTAGTTTTTTAGAGAGAGAGAGAGATTTATAGAGGGAGAGGGGGAAGAGAGGAATGAGCGACGAAGGGGAAAAAATCGCGTCCCTTATATAGATTTTATGATCGTCGTAAAATCGTCGTAACTTTACACGACGATTTGGTTGTATAACGTCGGTCCACTGCATGACATGACACGTGTCGTGATGGGAGCATTTGACCGTTACGACGGTTTTACGACGATTAAACCCAAAACCATCGTAAAATCGTAGAGAGAGAGAGAGATTTATAGAGGGAGAGGGGGAAGAGAGGAATGAGCGACGAAGGGGAAAAAATCGCGTCCCTTATATAGATTTTATGATCGTCGTAAAATCGTCGTAACTTTACGATTATATTACGACGGTTTTGTGATGTTTTTTAAAAAAGTGAGTAAACCCTAAATCTTATAAATGGGATATTGCCTAAAGAACAATGCAAAGGTTATTGTATCCTAACATATAATAAAAGGTTTACAACTTTGCATGTATGATGGATTTATGACATGAGATAGTAAAAATTGAAATTCCATAATCTAATATATAACCTTTCACTTAACATTTACGAAAACATGCATGAACTTGTAAATATGTATGTTTTTTTTCAAATTTTTGATTTTGATCAGATTGATAGCATTTCATATAAAATAAGATAACCAATCAAAAACATTTGTGAAATACCTTACAACCAATAAGATATAAAAGATTCAAAATTTTGGATTTCAACATTACGACGATTTTACGACGAAATAGTGTACTCGTCGTACAACCGTCGTAAATTTACGACGATATTACGATGGTTCGTCGTAAAGACGTCGTAATGTTGAAACCCTATTCATTCAGGGCTTTAAACCTAGACTTAGGGTTTAGGGTTTAGAAAAACCGTCGTAAAACCGTCGTAAAATCGAATTTTAGGGTTTTTAAAAAATTCAAACAAACAAAGTTACAAATTACATAATAACAAACATTCACTAAATACAATGCATGAAACTCAATCAGATTCATCTTCCTCTATTACTTCATCACCATCACCGTCTTCTTCCGCAAAATCGTCATCATCGGTTTCAGCAAACTCATCATCACCTTCTTCTTCTGTATCATCGGGAAGATCTTCAACTTGCCTGTTCCGAGGGTCTATTAAGAAAATCTCCTCATCAACATCTGGTTCAGACAGATCTACGCAAGTGTCCTGTTGAAGTGGAACATCCTCAACCCCTACAATCTTGCCCCTCGGAGCCACTTTAACTACAGCTAACCAGGTATGGCAGAAACGTTACCTGTTCTGCTTGAGAAGCTAATATAAATGGCTCAAACCTGTTGTACCGTCGTGATTTGTTCACGTCAACAACTCCAAACTTGTTTAGACGTACCCCTCGTCTAACAGTTGGATCAAACCAATCACATTTGAAGAGAACAATTTTCAGCCTTAACAATCCAGGATACTCTACTTCAATTATTTCTTGCACAACTCCATAAAAATCGATTTCACCCCTCACACAAACTCCATAGTTAGTCGTCGCCCGCTTTGCAACGTGACGGTATGTGTGAAAAACATAGCCCCAAGTGAAATACATTGAGGCTGTAGTTATTTTTGCCATCGGACCTAGTAGTAACTCATGGAACCATGTTGGAAATTCATCCGGATCATTCGGGTCCACCTTATAAGAAAAAAATTCTGCTTTTATTTCTTGATTTCGATATATAGCAAATTAAAGTAGTCTTTAAATTAAAATTTTATACGTACTTGTCCTTTTAACCACTGGGCATAGTGTTGATCTTTACGATCATTGATTTCAGTTTCGGAAACTGCAGATATGCATTCTTTAACCTCATCAACAAATGTGCTGAGAAAAATAACAAATAGTTATTAATACTGACAACTCATATAAAGATATTATTAATTAAAAAGGTACCTTTCATACGATGACAACTCTACACAATTTAACAGGATATACGTATGTGCACTGTGATAATCTTTTTCATTGGACCACCAAACATCTTTTAGTTTTCCACTAAGACGTCCGATCGGCGAGAATATGTCAGGTACACCTTCAACGGCATATGGATGGCCAACTCCATCATCATATCGACGAGTAGCTCTTTTGCGTGTTCGTACTTTCGGTGCAAAATAGTATGAAGTGAAGTGTGAAGTCTCTTGCGTCAAGCTTCCCGCCACAATTGAGCCTTCCACTTTAGCTAGGTTTTTGGCTTTACCTTTAAGATGCTTCATGAAACGTTCGAACGGATACATCCACCTGTACTGAACGAGTCCACCGAGCTCTGCTTCGTGTGGGAGATGAACAGGAAGATGTTCCATAACATCAAAAAATGATGGTGGGAAGATCTTTTCCAAATTGCACCACAAGATTGGAATATTCAATCTCCGGTGACAATCAAACCAACAAGTTTTTCTACCATGTTTTAGCTGAAACGCATCAGTTCGATGAAGACAATAAGGACAAGATAGCCTCCCATGTGTAATCCATCCTGATAGCATACCATAAGCGGAGAAATCGCTTATTGTCCACATAAGCACAGCCCGCATAGTAAAATTTTTCCTCGTAGAACATTCATATGTACGAACGCCAGTATACCATAAATGATTCAACTCATGTATGAGTGGCTGAAGAAATACATCGAGAGCTTGCTTCGGATGATTTGGACCTGGAACCAAAATACTTAGGAAAAGAAATTCCCTTTGCATGCACAAATATGGAGGAAGGTTATAAGGAGTTAGGATTACTGGCCATAATGAATATTGTCTACCAGACATACCAAATGGACTAAAACCATCAGTGCACAGACCAAGATAGACATTCCGTTTGAACTTAGCAAAATTTGGGTATACCATATTGAAGTGTTTCCATGCCTTTGCATCTGATGGATGAAGAACTTCTCCATCTACTTGTGTATGTTCCGCATGCCATCTCATTGATGCAGCTGTCCTTTCAGATTGATAAAGTCGTTTTAACCTATCAGTTATAGGGAGATACCACATACGTTGGTACGGTATCCTTTTACGCCCACCAATTTGCGGCCTGTATCTTGGTTTTTGGCAAAATCGACATTCCTCCAGCTGATCATCATCTTTCCAAAAAATCATACAATTATCAACACATACATCTATCATCTCAGAAGGTAGACCAAGACTAAAAATCAACTTCTGAATTCCATAGTATGTTCCCGCTGCCAAGTTATCCTCCGGTAGATACTCCTTCAGAAGATCAGCCCAATCATCCATGCAAACCTCAGCCAGGTTATGATCTGTTTTAATTGACATCATCCTAGCTGCCAACGATAATTTAGACAAGCCTTCTCTACATCCTTCGTAGATTGGCTGATTAGCATTGTCTAATAAATCATAAAATCGTTTGGCATCTACATTAGGTTCCTCAACAGCATTACCCGTATGCGTTTCATGAAATGCATCAGTCACCATTTCGTGCATCCTATCATGATCTACACTTTGGTCATATTGATACTGATTAGGCTGATGACCATAATTCGATTCATCAATATCAACATGACTTTGATAATTACTACTACTACCAGCATTCCCATGAGTATTACTGCGATATCCTTCTCCATGTAGATACCAAACAAAATATTGCGGCATAAACCCTCTATTTAATAAATGCGTTCACACGGTTTTGGTTAGTGTATACCTCGTATTCTTGCATTTCAAACAAGGACAAAACATCTTCCCACTATCTTTAGTTCTCTCCATATTTGTAGCCTGATACATAAATATTTCTAACCCGTTCTTGAACTCTTCTGTCAACGCCCCATCTGAATCTTTACGCATATACATCCAACTTCTTAGCTCGTATATAGACATCTTGAAAATAAACTCAAAATACTATCTCTTTTTATTGATTAGATAATTGTGTCACGATCTAGCCACCTGGATGGAGTAAATTAACCTTATAATATTATTACTTCTTCCTTTCAAAGTAATATAACTCTTACTTCGGGTTTCCAGCAATGGACAACCCAATATATAAGGATTTACAACACTATACTAAAATTTAAGAGACCAGTTCGTGAAGCGTAAGGACTTCTATAAGAGAGTTGGTAAAGCTTGGAAGAGAGGATACTTGTTGTATGGTCCACCAGGCACAGGAAAGTCAAGCTTGATCGCAGCCATGGCTAACCATCTCAACTTTGATATTTATGACCTAGAGTTGACTGCGGTTAGCAACAATTCTGAGCTGCGACGATTGTTGATTGCCACTGCTAATCGTTCAATACTTGTTGTGGAAGATATCAATTGTTCCATTGAATTGAAAGATAGGTCAACTGATGAACTTCCTCAAGAATCAGACGAGCCTAATGATCCACGGTACAAAAAGGTAACACTCTCTGGATTGCTAAATTTCATAGATGGTCTGTGGTCAAGCTGCGGCGACGAACGGATCATAATATTCACAACCGATTACAAAGAGAAACTTGACCCGGCGTTGTTGAGGCCAGGACGCATGGATATGCACATTCACATGTCCTACTGCACGCCAAGTGCTTTCAAGGCACTTGCTTTGAACTATCTGGAGATCAAAGATCACCACCTTTTCAATAAGATCGAGGAACACATTGAGACAACAGAGGTTAGTCCAGCAGAGGTCGCAGAACAGCTGATGAGGAATGACACTGTTGATAAGATTCTTGAAGGTTTGATTGAGTTCTTGAAAGTCAAGAAGATCGAAAACGAACAAGTTAAGGCCAAAAAGGAAGAGCAAGAACTGAAGAACAAAGAAAAGGCCATGATCAAGGGCACAGATTCGAAGGTCAAGAAAAACGAAGAGGTGGATGAACAAGTTATGAGGAATGACCGTGTTGATAAAGTTCTTGAGGGTTTAGTCGAGTTATTAAAAGCCAAAAAAAGCCAGAACGATCAAGATTAGGCCAAACATGAGGAGGCGAGTAACATTAACTTCTGAGATTTTGAAAAGATTAACGAGATAAAAGTCCTTGTTAAATAATATGAGTTTCATTGTTAATCACTTGATCTAATATTACAAAATAAGCAAAGTTATGGATCCAGTGATGAAAAAGCTACACATGGAAAAAATAATTAAATATGGATCAGACTATTAAATTTCCAATTCGATCAGATTATCGAAAACTCAGAAAGTAAATCATAATCTTAGCACAAACCCGAAGAGATGTAGCAATTCCAACTTAACTCATCATTGTACAACTTCATAACCACTCGATAAAAACATACAAAATTGAAAATAAATACAGACTTGAAAATAAAAACATGTACAAAATTAGAAAATAAATACAGAATTATAAAAACATGAACCAAATATTTTCTAATTTTTTTCTTTTTTCAAAATGTTTTTCTACACTCTATAATATATTGATTACAGTAAGTTAAACTAGAGATATTTGAATTAGAATTGGGAAATCGAACACATGAAATTAAACCAAGCGTCACTAAATGGAAGATTAGGAGAGTGTAGGGGTATCGATTTTTCACTTTTCACTATATTTATAAAATGGGCCGTAATCGTGGCCCACGATACACAATTTTTTTACTGATCCATCCCCAATTAAATCATCTTCTTCATCCCAAATTCTCTACCGCCCTAATTATCTCGTCTTTACGATCAGAGGTGTCGTGTGAAAGAAAGCTTAGTGATCGCAGAGGCCCTTCTAGGTTCGACCACCCAAAAAAAGAGTAGAACTTGGTATCAAATTATCTCACAATTTTTTTTTAATTGTTAGAATTGGAAATTTTTATGTTCATAATCGAAAGCGTAGAATCGTCTGATTAACCTCGTAGTTTATGTCTGTAAAACATGGACCTGTACGCAATCTAATACATACCCAGTACTATTGTCTGAAAAAAAAAATTGTTTCTTCTTTTTTTTGTTAAAAAATAAAAAAAATTTGGGGTTAATTTCTTGTTTTATGTGAACTGACTGGTTTTATTTACAACATTTTGATAAAGACTGAAGGAGATGAGTTCCTCTGCTTCATCATCGGCCGAATCTCATCTAGCCACCGCCAAAACAGCTCTCACGGCGGTTGCATCGGTGGCTGCAGCCGCAATGCTAGCTCGATCAGTGGTTCAAGACTACATGCCAAGTGAGGTCCATGAGTTTATCTCTTGTGGATTTCGCAGATTCTTCGGCTACTTCTCTTTTCAAATGACAGCTGTGATCGAAGAATTCGGAGGTTTTGAGAACAACGAATTGTTCGAAGCAGCAGAGGCTTATCTCGCCACCAAGATATCACATTCCACTAGAAGAATCAAAGTGAACAAACTCGAGAAACAGAGCAATCTAAACGTCACCGTAGAACGCGACGAGGAAGTCGTGGATTACTTTGATGGCGGAGTCAAGCTCACTTGGATCCTCCACGTCGATAAAAAGGACTTTCGTAACCCTCGTGATCTCAACTCAACTCTGAAATCGGAAGTGCGTTTCTACGAGCTCAGGTTCCACAAGAAATTCAAGAACTTGGTTCTTGAATCTTACTTGCCCTTTGTGGTGAAACAAGCCGCTTCGCTGAGACAAAAGACCAAGACTTTGAAGATCTTCACACTAAACTGTTACTCGGCGCAGTGGACATCTGTGACTCTTGACCATCCTTCCACGTTTCACACTCTCGCCATGGATCCTGAGGTGAAGAAAGACTTGGTAGAGGATCTTGATCGTTTTGTGCAGCGTAAAAGCTTTTACAAGAGAGTAGGGAAAGCTTGGAAGAGAGGGTATTTGTTGTATGGTCCACCAGGTACAGGGAAATCAAGCTTGATCGCAGCCATGGCCAATCATCTTAACTTTGATATCTAAGACTTAGACTTGACAGCAGTTAACAGTAATGGTGAGCTCAGGAAGATATTGATGTCTACTGCGAACCGTTCGATTCTGGTTGTGGAAGATATTGATTGTTCGATCGAGTTCAAGGATCGGAATACTGATGAGCCTTCACAAGTATTTCATGATAGCAATGATCCGCTGCATAAACCGGTGATGCATTTTGATTCACTATCACTAATGTTTTGAAAATGTGTATGTCTTAGCTCATAAATGATGCTTATTTCTAACTAATTTGGTTGGTCATTTTTCTTCAGGTCACACTCTCTAGTCTATTGAATTTTGTAGACGGGCTCTGGTCAAGTTGTGGGAACGAGCGGATTATAGTGTTCACGACTAACTACCGAGAAAAACTGGATCCGGCGTTGTTGAGGCCAGGACGTATGGACATGCACATTCACATGTCGTATTGCACACCGGCTGCTTTTAAGGTTCTGGCTTTGAATTATCTCGAGATTCAAGACCATATGCTTTTCAAGCAGATTGAGGAATTGATCCGGGAAATAGAAGTTACACCAGCAGAAGTAGCTGAACAGTTGATAAGGAAATGACTCTGTTGATAAAGTACTCCAAGGATTGATTGTGTTCTTAAAAGCCAAGAAAACTGAAAATGATTAGGCTTATCTATTGGTTACAATCTAACTGAAAGTGAAATTAATACTTTTTTGGGTTAATTTAAAATATTGAATTTTATCAATGAATCCTATCCACAAGGGCCCATTGGGGTTCAATGATTTGATGCTAAAGCCGATTGAGAGTTGAAACAAGTTTCTTAGTCGGTAGCAAGTAACCAAGAAAACGAGTATAGTTGACTGTTGACTTGTAATTGTTAAACCATTGACTTCCATTTTGATAAAGTTTCTTGTACGCTCATTCCTGAAACCAAGTTGCACAGTAGAACGAATCAAAATATCCAAAGATCAAAAGCTTCAGATCCTATCGGTTCACTCATTTCCTTGTAAGTGTTAAAGATGGTTACTTTGGTTTATATTCATCCCGATTTTCTAGGATTTAGACATGTTTCTTGAGAAAATACGGATTGGTCAAGAAAATCCCATCTTGGGTTAGTGATTTTTATAGTCCGTTGGTTGATTGGTTTCTGAAAAGTCCGATCTTTTGATACTTACATAACCTGATTGAATGATCGCTTCCAGGTCTGAGAAATGGTGGATGCTGTAGTGACAGTGTTTGGAGAAAGCCCTGAACATCCTCGAAGAGAAAGGCCGAGTTGTGTCGGAATATAGAAAACAGTTGAAAGATTTGCAAGATGAGTTGCAATATATGCAGTCTTTTCTCAAGGATGCAGAGAGGCAGAAAAGAACAAACGAAGTGTTGCGCAAACTCGTGGCAGACTTGAGAGAACTGGTTTACGAAGCTGAGGATATACTAGTGGATTGTCAGCTCGAGGATGGTGATGAGGATGATAACGAGCAAAGGGCTTCAAACGCGTGGCTTTCTCGGTTTTATCCCGCCCGAGTTTCACTTCAGTACAAGAAAAGCAAGCGTCTCAAAGAGATCAACGAGCGAATAAAGACGATAAAGACTACAGTTGAGCCTTATTTCAAGTTCAGAACGCCGAGCAACGTTGGAAGAGACAATGGAACTGATCGGTGGAGCTCTCCGGTGTATGATCATACTCAGGTGGTTGGTTTGGAAGGAGATAAAAGAAATAAGGAAAGTTTATGTTCTGAACTTGTATGTATCAGTGAAGAAAATGGAACTGATCGGTGGAGCTCTCCGGTGTATAACTTACGAACAAAGGGCTTCAAACGCGTGGCTTTCTCGGTTTTATCCCGCCCGAGTTTCATTTCAGTACAAGAAAAGCAAGCGTCTCAAAGAGATCAACGAGCGAATAAAGACGATAAAGACTACAGTTGAGCCTTATTTCAAGTTCAGAACGCCGAGCAACGTTGGAAGAGACAATGGAACTGATCGGTGGAGCTCTTCGGTGTATGATCATACTCAGGTGGTTGGTTTGGAAGGAGATAAAAGAAATAAGGAAAATTTATGTTCTGAACTTGTATGTATCACATTTCAATGAATAACTTACGAACATAAAATTAATGTATGTATTCATAATAATATAAATTATAATTAGGTATGTATAATGAAGAAAATGTAGATGAAGAATACATGTAATTATGAATACATACATTAATTTTATGTTCGTAAGTTATTCATTGAAATGTGACATATATGAACATATTTTAAAGATTATATGCGAAGATGTATTCATTTATTTCGAAATGTATCTTTATTTGGAAATTGTGTAAATCTGTTATTTAATATTTTTAATTATAAAAGACTTTTGCGGAATATGAAACACAGCAAAGAAAAATGAGGAATCACTCTCTACGAATTCTATAAATACACACCATAAGAGAATTTTGATCAACTAACCAAGCAAACAATTACTCACTCAAACACAACCCATACTATAATTATTCTTCTGATGTGATCCTCACACAGACGTACAAAAAATATGTTTACATGAAAGAAAAATACATGTTTTCCTACATAATATTTCTTGTACATCTGTGGAGAATCACATCAGAATAAGTAGTTTTATTCATTGTGTCGCCATAGAGTTATTGTAATTATATTACTTGTGAATGCTCACTTTCGACAGGAAGTATACTGTTAGTACTTTATACCAAATTCTGGATAGAGTATTGACAGTATACTTATTGTAGAGTGAGATACAAGTAATTTTGCTCAGTAAGTAATGAGAAATGTATACCACTTTCCATAAATATTTGCTATTATTGATTTTTTATTAGTCACTGATATTTTTTGAAAAAAACTGTCTTTGCTTATGTAGAAAATTTTTATTTACATCGAATGAGATCCAATATTGTGTAAGAAATACAAACCTTTTAATTAAAATTTTAGAATTTGAACTATAACGATTTTCCAAATATGTAGGATTGTTAGGTTTATTATTTCTCATCGCAGCAATTATCTAAAATAACAACAAATCACATTTTTCTATATTATGTATTTCAGTTAAATTTGAAATTTAAAAAGTTGTTCAATTTTATCAGAGATTTCCAAAATTTGAGATATAATTTATCATATTAACAACTAAGTTACGACTAATCCGCATCAACAATACTTTAAACTTACAATGATAACAGTTTATTAACTAAATTATAAATTATAAGTTACGGTATATTTAATGAAATGTTAATTGGTTGACTGTTGTATTAATTATGTAATATGTAACAGTTGAAAATGTAGTATTTAGTAGATGATTTACCTTAGTATTTCATATATTCAACATAAAAAGTATTGTAAAAAATGAAGACGATGAAAAACAACAGAATGAAAGTAACTTATTGAAAAAAAAAATCAGCATGCAATTTTAAAGCTAATATTAAGAAAGACATATAAATCTAATTGACCGGGAATAAACCCATTGCATAGCAAGCTTCTCTGAATGTGTCGTATACAACACCATTAACTGTTCGGATCTCTTTATAACTGCGATGACCTCTAATGATATTCAACAGACAACCCAAATAAAAAATTTTCCCATCATAAATTGAATACTGTTGAAGAATAGTTGGATTTCCTGAACCCTTTACCCGTGGCCTCCACTCATGCAATGTGGAATTCAGACAAATTGATGAGATAGTTCAGTGTAGAGCAAGAATCTAGCAGTTGCGTATATCTTGTTACACTCCATCCAAGCAATAAATTTTGTATTTTTCATTAGTTTGTCTACCTTGTTTCGCTTGGAAGAATTTGTTCTTGGTAGATGAAATTGAATAATTTCTGAAAACAATCATAAAGAACTTGTTAAAACAGTTAAAAGGAAACAAAAAATGTATGATAAGAAGTTATAAAGAGTAATTATAGTTCTATCAAAAAGATTCTTAATAGAATAAAGTTGGATGCAGAAGGCTTACCTATCCTGTTTATAGCAGTAGAAATGGAGAATATTGAGAATTTTTATTCAGTGTAACAAATGAAGTTGCAGTTCACAAAAGTATGATGTGAATATATAGATGGATTAAATAGGCATACACGAATATACGAATACGTTAAAGATTGCAATATGCATCTGGTTATAGAAAGTAATAACAATATATCAATATCCTTTATATTATATTTTTAAAAAATCCCGAATATATGGTTAGATAATTCAACTTAAACATAATTGCTTTATAAGAATACTAGTTCGAAATTATCGGAGCACAATATTATGTTACCATATATTGCGGTTTAAATCAAACTGTAAAGAGAAAAATCCAAACTTTTCAATATTTTTTTATGAGCTAAGTTGTGTGAATTGGACGAAGAAGACTTGTGTAAATATTATGTCCATTTATCAAAAGCAAAAGTAAAAAAAGTCAAACTGGTTGGTTGAAACAGTATTCCCAAGAAAACATAGAAATTTGATGATATTGAATATTTTTTAACTACCATATCGTATATAAAATAAGAGTTTGCTTCGATTATAAACATACTTCTAAAATTTACTCTGCAACCCTAAACGCCTGATAAGAGATTAGACAAAAATAGAGAATCATCAAGAAAAACGTTATGATGAAAACGGATTACTAAAAATTAATCCACCACCATTGAACATGAGATTTGGTGTGGAAGAAACACCATCACCTCCTCCAATTTCTGAATCAGAGATGGAGCAAACTAATATGTGTGAAGAGATGAATGACTTTCTGAGCAAATCAACTGCGAAAGCCATCGAGGTTCCTTCTGAGGTAATTTAAACTTTAAATTATTCCGTTTTATTGATGATTTCTGTATTAATGGATGTTTATATCAATATGTAATATCTGCAGCTTGATGAATAAAATTCGACTGATGATCCAAAGGAACGTTGCAAGAATGGAAAACACGATCTCCATCTAGATCTGGAGATAGGTTTGAAATGTATAGAATGCGCTTTTGTTAAGACAGAAATCTGCTACCTAGATACATCTCCGTGGGTAAGCTGTTAATACTCCATTAGTACATTGATTTGTTTAACTAATATGTTTGAAGTTAACTACATTATATGTTTTGAATCTTATAGGCACATAAGAATAAACGTGGAAGGAGAAACTTCGGAGTTTAGCTAAAATTATCTCTGTTTTTTTTTTGGTTTTTTTTGTACCTTAATTATCTTGAATAAAATAAAAAATAATTATTCTCCCAATTCACTTTCTCATATATGTGTATTGATTCGTAAGATTATAAGCTCATATGCTACATTGATTATAATCCACAAACATTGAAACATCGATATTTATATAATATTTAACACTCAATTTGAAAGGTAATGAGAAAAGCTTAATGGCAGTTGTCAGCACTGAAATGCAAACGTCAATCGGAATTAATTTAAAATTACTCTTACACATAAAGTTGTTAACAGATCAATAGTGAGCATTGGACCAAAAAAAGATCAATACTGAGTATTGGATGAAATTGCGTAAGAAACGTTATAGTTGCATCGCGTGACATGATTATAAATAAGAAAATTTATAAAGGCTCGTAATAAATGTAATGTCGTAGTCTACTTACATAAATTGTTATGGTACTAAATTTGGCATATTATGAAAAATGGCCGTTAAAATATTGTAGTAGTATAATTTGGCAATGTCTTGTTATTATGGAAATGTAAAATATTGGATGGAAGAAAATGTCTATAAAGGAAGTAACATTTCTAAAATCAAATAAATTCTATATATAGATGGTATATGTTATATCCAAAACTATACATATATACATGTAGAATATATAAACATAAATACATGATATTAAAGGACATAAGTAAATTGACAATTAAACATTACCATAAATAAATACTAAATATTTCATTACAAATATACGAAAGTATGTTCAAATCCATCCCAGTTTTATGGGAAAATATTACATAATAGGAATGTTTAACAGTTACAGGAAAATATAAGTACATAGGGATTAAAGTTATGGCCAGCTCAGATCTCCATGGATATCGGTAAAAGGAAGTCTGACAGAAAGTAATTTCAAGTTAACAATTGAAAAAAAATTAAAATAACCCATAAAACATATTATATATATTAATACCAATTAGAAAAATTATCAGTCAAGATAATCAGAAACCTCTTTTATGTGAGGATTGAAAAGTATTTCAAAATGGTCTCCAACATTCCTTATGCGATATCTCCCTGTATAATTTTAAAATATAAAGGGCACAAATGTTAGAAGCCAAATTATCATATAAACAAATTGGAAATGAATGTTTCCACTCGATTATAAAATTTAATTACTAACCTTCAGAATCATAGGTCAGACAAAACATGCGCAAAGTCAAGACTGCTTCATAAGTACCTATATCTTCCCACTTCTTCCAGAAATCCAGAGCAGTCTTTCCAATGAGTTCGATGTCCATATCAACATAACTAAACCAACAAATTATATTACAACAACATTAACCAAAATATAAATACTCAGAATTATAAGACAAATTATTGGTCTTTACATATATAGATGATAATATAAAATATCTGACTTCATGTCCCTTATCTGAATGTCCAGTTTGTGAAAAGGTCCAAAAATCATCTCATAGGGGTCATCAATGTCAGTACTTAGTTCATCATCAACATCGATGATTACGCCGATCAAGTCTACAAAGAAACATTTTCATTACACAATATTTATAACCCTATATATTAAATTGAATAAAGGTGAGAAGCCTAACCGATAGAGTACTCAGTAGAGAAATTCCCTCGGATAATGGCATAAAATGGCATAAAATCCATCATATGCTTAGGATTGACTTGAAAGGTCTTGTCTACAACAGTATCGGCGTTCATGTTGATGAAGTGGTAGTTTATAGTATTTCTGAAAGATCCGAACGCATCGACAACATTGAAGAATTTGACATAATTCCATTCTCCTTCTTTAAACTTTGGACCGAGGGAAGAAATAACATCCTGATCAATCGATACCTTTATTTTGTAACCCTAAATTCGTGAACCAAATAATCATTTCAAAGATTCATGTGTTTAAAATGTTCATAACATGCAACAGAATAAAAAAAACTTCGAAAGATGAACTTACATTTTCGTCACCGAGGATAAGATGCAATTCCTGGCGTTGATTACGGTAGTTGAATTGTTTCCAAACTCATATAACTTTTATAAGGATTCTGGAGTCAGATTTTGTGGGAGAAAGATACTCAATGGTACAATAGCGAGGCATGTTTGAGGAAAGTGGTTGTTTTCTGGGACTTTAGGTTTGTTTTTAGTTAAGATGGCGAGAAGTTTTTCTACTTGGTCCTTTATATGTATAGGAAAGCAAGTATAGAGTTTGAAAGGTTGTGTCGTTTTGTAAAATTAGAATAAATAGCAACCTTTGACATTTATTTCACTAAGTGACTTACGAACAAACCAAAATGGTTACATTCAATTCATTGGTATATTTGTCTTTTATATTGATTAAATATATATAGTAAAATATGTAAAGATGGTAGAAATGTCATATCTTGTACTGACTACTTCTTTTTAATTAAGTCAATTACTTCATTTCATTAATTACAAATAATTAATGAGAGTACAATACCGAAATTTATGTACTCTATTTTTTAATACAGACACAAATCACGGACCATCCAAATTTTGAATATCATAGTTATTTTTTGTTGAAAACAAATAGAGTATGATTCTCGACAATATACCCAATAAAGTTTAATTGTTTTAAAAAGAATATATATATATATATATATATATACTGTCATTGGATAAATTATCTCAATCAGAATAATATAGAAGTCAAGTTTAACATTATAAAAATAAGAAATAAGAAACAACAATCTCTTTTACTGAAACTGGTCTTCATATTCATCGTGGACCGGAGGAAAATCATTTGAAGATGTAAGCCTGAAATAATATTAGGATTTTTTATCATTATACATATATATATATATATATTTATAAATATTAAAATATAGGATACAATATAAAAGATGGAATAAACATATCCCAACCTTGCACTTTCCACTTCTGGGGTAGGATGATCCTCGAGAATATCAGATATGAATATTTCCGATTCAACTATCCATTCATATAAATACATAGACATACTCACTATATGGAAAAAATATATATGTAAAACTTGTAATTAATTGAAAATATCAAATAATGAGGTAGATAGTTACCTCTCCATCTAGTGAAAGAGAAATATCGCAATACAATAATATGCCTAAAAGACCTTTCACGATTCGTCCAAAGATCTTCAAATTTCCTTGCCAAGTTATCCCAAGCAATACATTTCAAAGTTTCTCTACTGTATATTTAAATCATTTAGAACATTATTAATATACTTTAAAATTTATAAAAAATATACACATAACAGATGTTCTGAGAATAAGTTGTACATACCTAAAATCTTGAATTTTAAAACGAATAAGTGGACGTTCTGTGGGTGTGTCCGATGTATCGGACATAGGAACTCCTAACTGAAGTTTCTGAACAAATGTGACAACACCGAGAAGATCAACTGCAACAATAGGACTGCCTTTAAATACATGTTGAAGTTCCTTAGATAAATGATTTAAAATAAAAAGTAGTAAGAAACATACCAAGATATCTATCTGTATGAATAAATCTATATAAAATATTCATGAATGGCACAAAAAGAGTATATTCCTCTTGAAGACTTCGGATCGGTTTTCTCAACAATGGTATCCTCGAGGAAATGTATATGATAGTTGTTTGATGATATATTTGGATGAATCACTCTGTCAGTAACTTCAAAATTACCAAGAAAAACCCAATCTCCTTCAACCAATTCATACTCGAATTTGTCCATTATATCATATTAAATAGTAGACAAGATGCGATTGCCCTACAGGGTTTATAAAAATAAATAATTTAGAAAAACATCCTAAAACATGTATACGATAAATCTTTTCAAACCTCCAAAACTTACAGATTCATCCGCAAGAACTAACATCCGATTAGGTCGATCGAAGAGAGTATAGTCATAATAATCTCTTAGTATCTGTACACAAATACGATATCCGCCATTTGACTTCTGAGGATCGGAAAGTCTTTCACAAGGAGACATTCTTTGTTTTAATTTTTTTGTTAAGATTGAAGATGAAAGAGAATAAGGAAATGAATAGTTTTCTATGTGATGGAGTAAAACAGTTACGGTTTTAATGTCGTCTTAATTGAAACTCTCGAGTAAATTTATGACAGTTGGTTGAAAAAAAATAAATAAATCACAAATTAAAGTTTCAAAAAATATAATTAGGGAAAAAAAATTTAGGGCAACATTAAAGTTCCACAATTAAATAAAATACGCCAAAAAGTTCCACAAATACCGCAATAAAATAACGAATAGAATTCAAACGTTATCCACCCATTGGACAAATTAGTTACAAATATCAAAAGCAATAATCAATCACCAGCAATGCATTTCTGCAATAAGTTCATTACGATTTCTTGCTTCTTCATAACTTCATTGGGATCTCTTGCTTTGGTCGCTTTTTGTTTACAGATCTTTCACCTTCATCCAAATAGTCGAGACTCTTAATTACCTTCTTAGATGAAGGAGTGAGTGAAGATCCAGACGATGGATTCTCAAGTTCGTCAGAACTCGTAAACATCAACGGTTGTTGAAGACATAGGTACATTGTTGAGGTCTTAATTTAACTAAATGATCAGATAAGCGAGCTTTAGAAGTCTGTAAAATTTATCATATATATATTACCTCTAATCAAGAATCCCACTCAGTCATAATGTCAACATCTTGAGACCATAGTTTTACTACATACGGAGACTGGCTTCTTTTTGTATACTCTTCTGAAACTGTTATTTTGAAAAGCATCCTCATGGTTAGGAGCTTTGTCAAGCCATCAGAGAGCCCTCTTGGTAAATCCTGCGCATCATTATCTAAAAATTTTTCACACCTAAAAATTTTTCACGGTAGTCAATAGCACCACCCCAAAAAGTCGAATAACTCTGTTCAGCATGCACACTCATTTTATTGTTTTTTGGCAACCTACAAAAACGTAAACAATAATTATATAAATAAAATAATGTTAAAATGATATTAAAATTGTCACATACCATACTTTTCTCTGAAGTCTTTCTCGATCTTGACGTCAGGATCAAACCAAATTTTGGTGGAGTTGAAAGCGTTTGATATTGAAATGTCACCTACACTCGAAAAACATAAAATAAGAATAATTAACAAACTAATCCAAACCCAATCTCTACAGACTGTGTATATATGAATAGGGGATATAGTGATCTAACTTTTGTACTCTTTTATACAGACAAATTGCATTACACACACAACAATAGCAGCCATATGTTTGTCAGTGTACTCAACAGTTACTTTTGCATATTGTCCACATAGTGTACATTTCAGTTGGACATCACTTCAGCAGTAAACATATTAGCGTTACATTATTAAAATATTGTTATGTTTATTTTGGTATGATATCATAACTACTTACTTGGTATTCCGGAGTGTTATCATCAATTTCTCGCTGATCACACTTTTTCCTTTAGTTTTTATAACTTCCATACTCCCGACGGTGATAATTTGTCCAATGACATCTTCAAAAAAAAATATTTGTATACAATGATAAATATGTATATTATAATATAAATTTCATAATCAAGATGATGACATACCGATGAGGACGTTTTTGTCGAGTTTGTCTTCCTTGATTGACTTGAAATCAGACAAATATTTCTCTGGCAAATCTAATGGAAAATCATTAATCTCCTTAGCACGGGTTGTCCTGCACAAAGCGATCTTGTATATGGTAATGGAGTCGTCCTAAAATCACCATAATATTCTTTAATTATGAAGCAATTAATAGAAAGTGATTTTCTTTTTATAAGGATCCCTTTATGTTTTGCGATCAATTCTTCATCAACAATAGCGTGAATCCTAGTGCCCTGTGAATCACACGTAAATAGTATTACTATATAATCTATAGATTACTTAAAATAAAAATAAGAAAAATACATAAGATCGCATAGAAACCTCTTCGTCTACCAATACCATTTCTATAACAAAGCCAGACTGCCTGTTCTTGACTTTCCAAAGTGAAAATATAGTAACTCTAACTTTCTGAATTTCACTTGATTGATCTAATTTGGCAAATGGAACTATAGCAGCCGAATGTCTGCGGACTAAAACCATTTTTGTGAATGAGAATGGTGGAGTTTTAGGGTTTACGATAGGTGGTATATATAGGGAGAGGAAGTCAATGAGAACATTTTAAAATTGATGTTTGGCGGGATTGAAATTATTTTGAAAAAGAGAATAAAATGAAGAATATGGATATTCGGAATGTGCGTAGAAGTTGGTATTGTTGCGGAAATATTTGAGAATCAATATATTCAAATTGATTTAATTGCCAAAATTGATGTATAGTATTAAAATGTAACATAAATTCTTGTTTCTTTTTGAAAAATTAAGATTTCTGTATATTTTGTTACATTAACTCCGGTAAATCTTGCTAATAGTTAATGTAATCTTCCATTTTGAAAAAATTTTCTATTTTCTTATGCGGAAAAGTTTTTAAAAACCAGAATTTCAATAATTTTATAAATGGGCTTGTTTGACGTATAGGGCCAAATGGTGTTTTTAAAATACAAATAATTGGGCCGGGTAGGGTATAAAGATCCGCGTGTTTATCTGTTTATGATTTTCTCTTTTATTGTTTTTTTAATCAGAAAAACTTGGACATAAATTATACATCAGCATCAGCATCCAATGAAATTGCGTAGAGCTAGCGCCCTTGCCATGTCACATTTGACGTTAAATAAACGTCATCATTGACGTTGGCAAGAGAGTTTTTCTAAGCCAATCAAATTATAACAAATCGGATTTTTTCATTAAACTATATTCTCATTTAATATATAGGATGAATAAAAAAAGAAACAAAATCTATGAGTACAATGTAAAACAAGATCTATGGGTACAATATGTACAGTAAATAGAACAATATCAGAATAATAGACCGTCTATATATACATATTCAGAAGGATAAAAACGTCTGAAAGTATACCTTTTTGTTATTTACTTAATTTTTCTAAAAACATGGCTATATTCTCAACTAATTAATGCTAAAGAAAACAAACAAATTTGTCATTTTTGTGTTCACTTGTGAAGATTCTATAAAGGTATTTGTACAATATATAAAAAACAATTAATCACCTTTTATTTATATATATTTTTTTTTCAAAATTTCAAATCAATGAATCTATACTATATAAAAGCAGCTGTTTGGGGCTCCTTAGTCTATCCACATCAGCATATTGAAACTCTGAGGAGAGGATGCCACATCATCTTCAACTCACGTTAAAAAAACTCTTAATAAAAACCCCAATAAGAATATAAATCAGCAGGCTAAAAAAATGTACTCGTCTAAAACGCTGAACGAAAAACGCCAAGCCCAAATAGCTTTCTATAAACCAACCACAAAATTAAATCCAAATTTTGATAGGCCTTGAAAAATTAACAAGGCCCAGTCGTTTAAAACCCAACACGACAAGTTAATTTTAGATATTGAGAATATCCACCGTCATCTTCTTGCTTCACTTCTTCTTCGCATAGTCATCATGCTCTTCTTTGTGCAATTCTTTTCCGCATCTTAATCGACATAACTCCCCTGACACCCTTTAAAAACCGAAGACCTCCACTTTCTCATCTTAATTCCTCACTCAAATACTCTAATTGATTGACATTAAGACCCTGTTCCCCGCGGTCGCGACTCCTCTGACCGCGGGAGTTGGTCGTTCAGATGTTCCTCCGGGTTTTGAGAGGAAAATAATACACCTTCTGTCCCAACTTCAGCCTCCAGCACCTAAAAAAGCAACTCAGGAAGAAGAAAACCAAGTTTCAGATGAAGAACCAGATTTGCATGAATCATTACCTTGTATGATGGCAAAGGAATGTGTTGAAGATTCAGCTGACTCTTCAATCCAAGAAGACCAGACGTGCAGCGAGATAAAGATGCCATACATTGATTCAATCATTGAATATGACGCTGCAGCTTTCTTTTGTGAATCCTATTCTGCGTTCGAGACACCAGCCAACACCTACAGAGAAAGGCAAGTTCGAATTCTCCATAAGGTCAAGACTACAGGTCAATTTCTTATCTCTTGTTCTATTAGGGGAGAAATGTTTTAAAACGTGCTATGTGATTCTAGAGCTTGTCTTAACATGATGTCCAAGGCAATTGCTTTGAGACTTGGTATTAAACACCTGCGCAGGACTAGAGCAAAGATTAGCTTGGCTGATGATTCTAATGCAACACCTCAAGGAATAGCTCATGAAATTCCTTTGAGAATAGGAGGTTGCATTGTGCTTGTCGACTTCTACATTGTCGAAACGAGAGATGCAACATATCCAGTGATTCTGGGATGGTCTTGTCTAGCAACTTCTGGAGCTATAATGGACTGGCCAAACCAGAGGATTTCATTTGCTAATATCGACAAAGATGTCTTCACACAAGCTGTCCCAAACAACAGCAAAGCAGGAAAACGTTCTGCAACAGAAGAGTTTGAAGAAGAACTTTGGAGTGACGAAGAACCTGCTAAGCAAAGCAAGGAGATGTCGAAAAAGACTTGTCTCAGGACAAGGTCTTCTTCATTGGAATAAGTCACGTCCAACACCAGAAGTCGAGCTAAACGACTTAAAACAAAAGCGCTTAATGGGAGGCAACCCATTTATGTATTGTTTTCTTTAGGATTTTTCTTTCTTTTCCTTGTGATCTTTTTATTTTTCTTAGTTTCAGGTGTTTTTTATAAAACAAAAAAGCCAAAAAAGCCAAAAAAAAAAAAATTCCGAAAATAATAAAAGAAAGGAAATAAAAGCATTAGAGAGTCTAGAGAAGTCGAATTTTAAGTCTCAAGGCAACTGGAGTTTGATTTTATGGAGTTTTTGAGATTGTTTTCTGATTCCCGGAAAGAATCTAAGTCTGGGGGAACAGCTGTTTACAACAAAGAATGAAAGATTATGCAACAACATTTGGCAAGAAGAAGTAACTGAAAACTGTGGTCATCAACAGGTCCTTATCTCTCTTGCGGTTTTGCATATTATCTTGCATCCTCCAGATCTTCAGGTAACCCAAAACACTTTAACTCCACCACTTAAATAGCCCTTTAATGCCAAACGCCGTCTACCCTGGATGATGTCTTTAATGAGAACTCACTATTGAACTTAATGAATGTAGAGAGCTAGTTGACTGAAATCAAGATTTAGATTGTTTAAGTTTTGTATGACGGAAAAAGTGGACTAGTATCTCTTGTGCTTTGGTGAGAATTTTCTAGACTAAGTTGTGGATTGATGCACTATCTTTGGTCCTAGTTTAGAGTTCATGTCTATGAGATTTGTGCATTCCCTATTTTTGTTTTCACTTAACCAGTTTAGGCTTTTGCTTTGTTTGAGGACAAACAAAGGTTTAAGTCTGGGGGAGTTGATAACACCGTATTTTGACCACTTTTATGGTTCGTTTTGAAATACTTTTTCTATGTTTTTAATTGCTTTTAAGTACTTTTATCACGTTTTTCTAGTATTTGTAGTTCCAAGACTCTTTTCAGGTAACTTAGGGAAAAGCTTAACAAAATGGATAGAAAACCAGATTTCAGCTCAGAGTCAAACCGTCATAAGTTCACCCCTGATTGAAGGCCTTCTCACCGTCTGATCCAGCTCAAATTTGGCGACCTTAAAGATGGAAGTATCAGCTTTCCAGTGCACTTTACAGCTTGGCAATCCAACAGTTCAATCAAAAGATACGCGAAGAGCAAGATGTCCCGTAAACCAGCTGGCCAGCACTTCCACCCGCGGCCAACAAGCTATTTCCCGCGGTCAGGAACATCCCGACCGCGGCAAACCATACATTCCCCGCGGTCAGAGCACTCCCGACCGCGGCCTTCAACCTCCGAGCCCATAAAGCCCATTTCTGAAGCCCACATTTGGAGAAATCCTAAGTGACGCCCAGAGAGGTCTTGAGCACTATAAATACATGTCTTAGGAACCCTAATCGACAATCTTGAATCATCAATCATCTTTCTTTCTTATTGTTTTAGAATACTTGTTTTGCTTTAGATTTTAGGGAGAGAGAGATTTGTTCTCTTGAACCCTTGTTCTTTCTTTTTCAAGTTCGATTTATATTCTACATCTTAATACTATGTCTTTGATTTCGTTTATTATGTCTGAGTAGTTTTATTGTTGGGATTAAGGGATTTTTCGATGGGGATTTATATGTTCGATGAGGATTCCATGAGCTTTTGAGCCGAATCTTAGAACTTTTTCTTCTGAATTCGTTTTTACTGCATGAGGGTAGCGTCATGAACTACAATCTGATCCAGATGCTTGATGACACGAAAGTGTTCATCAGGTATCAGATCTAGTTTGGGAGAGCAAAACAAACATAGGAGTGGAAACCTACATATGGGCGATTTGTGAATTAGGACGAGTCTTAAACATAATGCATATCTTCTCTTCCAGGGCCAGAGTGGAAACCTACTGGTCAGGGTTGAGAGAGATAATTGTCTATGATCACGACAGTGGCGTATTCATACGTCCGTGACTCTAGTTCGAAAAGTTTAAGCTAAGATCTTACAAAATTTCCTCTCTAGCAATGTTTTGAATCGTTCGTACCCCTGAGAAAACTTCCCTGAAACCCAACGCCTTTTCTCCATTGATTTCCTGCGATTTTCTTTCAGCTTTAGTTCAATATTGTCTTTCCTTTTTAGTTCATTTTCATTTAAGCAATTAGAATATCCGTTTTTCGTATTTTTAGTCATTTTCGTTAAGTTTAGTTATTACGTCATTTAATTTCCGTATTCTCTTTTAATATTTCGTTTTTAGATTTTATAGACACCACCAAACCCCCATTAAACCGTTTAGTTCTAAAATTCCTTACTTTAACTTATTTTCAAAGGCTTTTTGCAGTAAAAGATCCTCCTTCCCTGTGGATTCGATCCCTAAGTACTACAATTGATCAGCTGTGCACTTGCGGCTATTGATTTCAATTTGGGTAAAACTTGACAACCCTCACTCAACACCACATCAAGTTTTTAGCGCCGTTGCCGGGGAAGGCACGCGTTTCCTTTTCTGCAAAACCCCGAGAAAGGTTAATAAATCGACTATAGAACCCTCTTTTCTGCAATTTTCCATTTTTCGGTTATTTTGTTTCCATTTCAGAAGATATGGATCCTATAAATCGAAATATGCACTATGAGGAAGGTTTCTATAACACTCCTCAAGCCACAAGACGCAGAGAAGAACCCAAGTCCAAAATTTTAGCTACATGGATCGTTACAGCCAGCCAAACCACCCTTACCACTGGCGCAGAGAGACTGTTCGACGCCGGGAAGATCCCTCCTCCAACCTACTTCGAGCCACACGCCTATAATCCTCCACTTCAGAACCCAAGTCAGCAAGAGGATAACTTGAGGATCAGCAGACGTTTGGGACGCCTCGAAGGGATGATAAACCAGTTCCTTGATCAGCAGATTCTCACCGAAAACACCCTGCTCAAGAAAATTGATTCAATCTCTGAAGAATTCAACAAAAAATTCGATGAGATGGCCAATCATGTTCGAGTTTTGGAAGAGCAAAACCACAAGGATTCACAAACGCTAGCTGGGATGATCCACCAAGTCGCAACAGAGCAGACAAGACAAGGATATGACATCATACAAAACTCAAGTGATATTGCTGAATCAAAACAGGAGATTAAAGAAGTCAGAGAATCCGCCTCCTGATATAGAGAGAAGACAGACGAAGAGTTGCAAGAGATCGAGCACAGGCTGAACAGACTCGAGCTCAAAGCACGGGAGATTGATGCAAGAATGGAGCAAATGCCCAACATTGAGCAATTTGAGAGGTTTTCTAAGAAATCTCCCAAAGATCCTGATGAAGATGCACAACAACGCCCTGGTATGAGTTCATATGATGCTAGTCTACCCAATAAAGAAGCTGGAGAGGTCTGTATCAAGTACAAGAAGGAAGAGACGGATTACGAACAATTTACATCCGGGGCCGCGGGTCCAAGTGTTCCGACCGCGGCCAAGACCCTGTTCCCCGCGGTCGCGACTCTTCTGACCGCGGGAGTTGGTCGTTCAGATGTTCCTCCGGGTTTTGAGAGGAAAATAATACACCTTCTGTCCCAACTTCAGCCTCCAGCACCTAAAAAAACAACTCAGGAAGAAGAAAACCAAGTTTCAGATGAAGAATCAGATTTGCATGAATCATTACCTTGTATGATAGCAAAGGAATGTGTTGAAGATTCAGCTGACTCTTCAATCCAAGAAAACCAGACGTGCAGTGAGATAAAGATGCCATACATTGATTCAATCATTGAATATGACGCTGCAGCTTTCTTTTGTGAATCCTATTCTGCGTTCGAGACACCAGCCAACACCTACAGAGAAAGGCAAGTTCGAATTCTCCATAAGGTCAAGACTACAGGTCAATTTCTTATCTCTTGTTCTATTAGGGGAGAAATGTTTTAAAACGTGCTATGTGATTCTGGAGCTTGTCTTAACATAATGTCCAAGGCAATTGCTTTGAGACTTGGTATTAAACACCTGCGCAGGACTAGAGCAAAGATTAGCTTGGCTGATGATTCTAATGCAACACCTCAAGGAATAGCTCATGAAATTCCTTTGAGAATAGGAGGTTGCATTGTGCTTGTCGACTTCTACATTGTCGAAACGAGAGATGCAACATATCCAGTGATTCTGGGATGGTCTTTTCTAGCAACTTCTGGAGCTATAATGGACTGACCAAACCAGAGGATTTCATTTGCTAATATCGACAAAGATGTCTTCACACAATCTGTCCCAAACAACAGCAAAGCAGGAAAACGTTCTGCAACAGAAGAGTTTGAAGAAGAACTTTGGAGTGACGAAGAACCTGCTAAGCAAAGCAAGGAGATGTCGAAAAAGACTTGTCTCAGGACAAGGTCTTCTTCATTGGAATAAGTCACGTCCAACACCAGAAGTCGAGCTAAACGACTTAAAACAAAAGCGCTTAATGGGAGGCAACCCATTTATGTATTGTTTTCTTTATGATTTTTCTTTCTTTTCCTTGTGATCTTTTTATTTTTCTTAGTTTCAGGTGTTTTTTATAAAACAAAAAAGCCAAAAAAAAAAAAAATCCGAAAATAATAAAAGAAAGGAAATAAAAGCATTAGAGAGTCTAGAGAGGTCGAATTTTAAGTCCCAAGGCAACTGGAGTTTGATTTTATGGAGTTTTTGAGATTGTTTTCTGATTCCCGGAAAGAATCTAAGTCTGGGGGAACAGCTGTTTACAACAAAGGATGAAGGATTATGCAACAACATTTGGCAAGAAGAAGTAACTGAAAACTGTGGTCATCAACAGGTCCTTATCTCTCTTGCGGTTTTGCATATTATCTTGCATCCTCCAGATCTTCAGGTAACCCAAAACACTTTAACTCCACCACTTAAATAGCCCTTTAATGCCAAACGCCGTCTACCCTGGATGATGTCTTTAATGAGAACTCACTATTGAACTTAATGAATGTAGAGAGCTAGTTGACTGAAATCAAGATTTAGATTGTTTAAGTTTTGTATGACGGAAAAAGTGGACTAGTATCTCTTGTGCTTTGGTGAGAATTTTCTAGACTAAGTTGTGGATTGATGCACTATCTTTGGTCCTAGTTTAGAATTCATGTCTATGAGATTTGTGCATTCCCTATTTTTGTTTTCACTTAACCAGTTTAGGCTTTTGCTTTGTTTGAGGACAAACAAAGGTTTAAGTCTGGGGGAGTTGATAACACCGTATTTTGACCACTTTTATGGATCGTTTTGAAATACTTTTTCTATGTTTTTAATTGCTTTTAAGTACTTTTATCACGTTTTTCTAGTATTTGTAGTTCCAAGACTCTTTTCAGGTAACTTAGGGAAAAGCTTAACAAAATGGATAGAAAACCAGATTTCAGCTCAGAGTCAAACCATCATAAGTTCACCCCTGATTGAAGGCCTTCTCACCGTCCGATCCAGCTCAAATTTGGCGACCTTAAAGATGGAAGTATCAGCTTTCCAGTGCACTTTACAGCTTGGCAATCCAACGGTTCAATCAAAAGATACGCGAAGAGCAAGATGTCCCGTAAACCAGCTGGCCAGCACTTCCACCCGCGGCCAACAAGCTATTTCCCGCGGTCAGGAGCATCCCGACTGCGGCAAACCATACATTCCCCACGGTCAGAGCACTCCCGACCGCGGCCTTCAACCTCCGAGCCCATAAAGCCCATTTCTGAAGCCCACATTTGGAGAAACCCTAAGTAACGTCCAGAGAGGTCTTGAGCACTATAAATACATGTCATAGGAACCCTAATCGACAATCTTGAATCATCAATCATCTTTCTTTCTTATTGTTTTAGAATACTTGTTTTGCTTTAGATTTTAGGGAGAGAGAGATTTGTTCTCTTGAACCCTTGTTCTTTCTTTTTCAATTTCGATTTCTATTCTACATCTTAATACTATGTCTTTGATTTCGTTTATTATGTCTGAGTAGTTTTATTGTTGGCATTAAGGGATTTTTCGATGGGGATTTATATGTTCGATGAGGATTCCATGAGCTTTTGAGCCGAATCTTAGAACTTTTTCTTCTGAATTCGTTTTTACTGCATGAGGGTAGCGTCATGAACTACAATCTGATCCAGATGCTTGGTGACACGAAAGTGTTCATCAGGTATCAGATCTAGTTTGGGAGAGCAAAACAAACATAGGAGTGGAAACCTACATATGGGCGATTTGTGAATTAGGACGAGTCTTAAACATAATGCATCTCTTCTCTTCCAGGGCCAGAGTGGAAACCTACTGGTCAGGGTTGAGAGAGATAGTTGTCTATGATCACGACAGTGGTGTATTCATACGTCCGTGACTCCAGTTCAAAAAGTTTAAGCTAAGATCTTACAAAATTTCCTCTCTAGCAATGTTTTGAATCGTTCGTACCCCTGAGAAAACTTCCCTGAAGCCCAACGCCTTTTCTCCATTGATTTCCTACGATTTTCTTTAAGCTTTAGTTCAATATTGTCTTTCCTTTTTAGTTCATTTTCATTTAAGCAATTAGAATATCCGTTTTTCGTATTTTTAGTCATTTTCGTTAAGTTTAGTTATTACGTCATTTAATTTCCGTATTCTCTTTTAATATTTCGTTTTTAGATTTTAAAGACACCACCAAACCCCCATTAAACCGTTTAGTTCTAGACTTCCTTACTTTAACTTATTTTCAAAGGCTTTTGCAGTAAAAGATCATCCTTCCCTGTGGATTCGATCCCTAAGTACTACAATTGATCAGCTGTGCATTTGCGACTATTGATTTCAATTAGGGTAAAACTTGACAACCCTCACTCAACACCACATCATTTACAAATTCTAATATTATTGTTGAATAATGAAATTAAGAAAGTTTACAAATTCTAATATTATTGTTGAATAAAGAAATTAAGAAAGTTTACAAATTCTAGTATTATTGTTAAATAAAGAAATTATGTATACTTTTTTTTATTGGTCCACCTCAACATTGAAAATTAAAAAGTTTACAAATTCTATTATTGTTTTTAAAAAATTATTAAAGATAAAGAAATTATATAATTTATATTGATAATAAAAAAAATATTAAAATAAGAAATTTTTAAATTTAAATTAGATGTATACACATATTTAGAGACTCTTACATTAGCATTCAATTTTTTGTCACATATAACAATTTTGAAATTTATTTTCCTGTGTGTGCAACCATATAAAAAAAATAGAGTTAAGTTTCACTAAAAAGCGAGTCATTACAGCATAAAAGAATCAACTTGACTAAACTATATGTTTAACTATTACCTAAATTACAAAAAATATAATAAAAGGAAATATAAACAAAGCCACTATAAAACGTTTTAATATTGAAAAAGAGATCGTAAAATCTCCAAAACTTGGCCACCAAATTTGAGAAGAATGATAAATTTCAAACAATCCAAGAAACAAGTCAAGTGATTGATACTCGACACTTTTGAAAAACGAAGCACATAACATAGCGAAAGATTTTCAATCATTAAAACGAAGGATTGAGGTATCCAAGGAAGATTTTTGAAATAACATGGCATCTGATGGGGTTTTAACAACCTAACTTTAACCACAAATATAACAATTAGCTCACCAAGCAGCATCTGAATACATTCGGTAAGCCTCAAAATAAGGAGGCTTCTAAATCCTATTACTAAGAAAAGTTAAAGTTATATGCCTCTAAGAATATCCACATAGGATTTAAAGTTCAATTCTATTGGTACACATCAGTATTTAAAATTAAATTTTTGAAAAATTCTATTGTTAACATAAATTATATTTATAGAAAAATAAAAGTTGAAGCTATATGCATCTAATGACATTCACATAAGATTTAAAAGGTCAATTTTATTAGTCTACATCAATAACTAAAATTAAAAATTTTCTAAATTATAGAATTACATTGTTAATACAAAACAATATAAGAAAAATTGTTATTTAAAATTCTTAATAACAGTTAAAGTTATATTATTTGCAATATTAAAGTAGGAAAATAGGAAAATCTTGAATTTAAATTAGATATATACACTAATATTTAGAGGCTCTTACATTAGCAATCAAATTTTTGTCACATTCTATAATAAATTTCAAGTTTTTTTTCCTTTGTGTGCAACCATTTCAATTAGAAAAACAAAAATATAGAGTTAGTTTTCACTAAAGAATGAGTTATTACAACATAAAAGAACAAATTTGACTAAACTATCTGTTTAAATATTAGCTAAATTACAAAGAATATGATGAAAGGAGATATAAACAAAGCCATTACAAGCTGCTTTAATATTGAAAAAGAGACCATAAAATCTCTAAAGCTTGACCATCGAATTTGAGAAGAATGATAAATTTCAAGCAATCCGAGAAACATGTCAAGTGATTGATACTCGACACTTTTAAGAAATGAAGCACTGAAAATAGAATAAGAGGTTCTGTCACTAAGGCAAGGAGACTGAGGTATCCGAAGAAGATTTTTAGAATAACATGACATCTAACGGGGATTTAACAACCTAACATGAACCACAAAGGTAACAATTAGCTGACCAACCAATATCCGAATATATTTGGTAAGTCTCAAAACAAGGAGGCGACCAAATCAATTGCCGCAATGGGCCTCGTGTGGGATCTTCTAGCTTTGATTTCTAAATCTATTACTAATAAAAGTTAAGGTTATATGTCTCTAAAAGTGTCCACATAAGATTTAAAAGTTCAATTTTATTGGTTCACATCAATATTTAAAATTAAAAAAATTCCAAATTTTATAATTATATCGTTAACAAAAAATATATTTATAGAAAAATTTTTAAAATAATATTGTTAATAAATGTTTCTATCATTAATAACAGTTAAAACTATGTTATTTTAAAAGCATCAACATCAGCATTTAAAAATTCAATTTTATTCGTATATATCAAAATTGTAAATTAAAAAAAAAAGTTTTCTAATTCTAATATTATTGTTAAGAAAATAAATTAAAAACTAAAGAAATTTCTAGTAACAAAAAAACAACATGATATTAAAATCTTCAATATCACTGTTTAAGTTAAAATTTTAATTTGTTATCTATAATAAAAATATATCCTACTTATACAAGATTAAGTTACTTGATTTTAAAGCTTTTCACGTAAAATTTTAAATAACCAATAACTAAGATTTATATTCATCTAAATTCTTGTTACATATGTAAAACATGTTTTCACATAACCTCATGTAATATATTATGCGAAAAGAATTATATTTTGTATATTCGATTTGGAATTGCAATAGATTAATAGAAATTCTTAGTTTTTACTTTTTCAATTTGTTATTTAGTTTTCTATATTTGTATGTATTAAATTGTATAGGTTTTGCCTACATAATTATAATTAGAAAAAGTGAGAATGAATATAATGAAACTGAATATAATCATACAAAAATTATTAAAATATATAAATAAGATTGAAAAAACATACTCTTAGTTTTTCATTTTCATCTTTTATTTTTCTAAAACATTGATAATATTCCTTTCATATACAAAGACATCGCAAATCGCAAAACAATGCAACAAGAACAAGAACAAAAACAGAGAAAAATTCTTAACCGGGTTACAAAACCGATCAATTACCACTAATCACATAACAAATTTTGAATAAACCGTCCTTTTAAATTGAGTCTCATGGTACAACTCATCACACTAACCTTCCATCTTCTTCTTCCCAACACTTTAACCATTCCTCTAATCTCAGCAACACTCCTCAATTCCAAAAACCCTAACCTCAAATCCGAATCCAAATCCCTCTTATTCAATAACCAAAACGAACCGATCTCAGCCACAATACCGGTTACTCTAACCGTCTTATGAGCCTCGACTCTTCTCCCACCAATCGTCGTCTCTCCCACAACTCCATGATCAGCATAAACAACTCGCAACGAACTATCCCCAAATTCGAAAGCTCCGAAATTCGAATTTCTGATCGAGATATCGCTCACTAGCGTCGCGTTGAAGTAAGGATTCGATGAATTACCTCCGAATCGGAGATCTCTTGTGGATATGGATACGATTTCGATCTCTGGTTTCGAGATCCGTAGAAAAATCAGTGAGAGGATGAGACAAACTGCGAAAACGATGACGAATATCGTCAAGGAGTAGACGATACAGTTTCCTGGAGGTTCCTCTGTTTTCTTACGCCAGATTCTCGGTCCGTTCTGTTCTTCGTCGCTTCGGCCATAAATTTCCGTCGGAGCTAACGTCGTGCGATCTTCATCCACCATTTCTTGTTGTTTTTTTTTTTTTGTTTGTGTGTGTTGCGATCAGATGAAGAAGAAGAAAAAGAAGAAGAAGAAGAAGAAGAAGAGAGGAGTTAATGGGATGTGTGGGTTGTTTCTTTTGGCGGTTAAAAGAGGGTTTAGGGGAGACACGTGTCGAGATCGTATTGAGTTAGAGTCGTCTTACGCGGTATTTTTCCTTTTTCCATAAGTTTTGTTTATTGACTCATTTCCATAACCATAAAGTCTTTTTCACAAAAATAAAGTGAAAATAAATAAATCATAGATAAAAAACAAAAATGGCGACTTTTCAGGCGATTTTTTTACGGTTTCTTTTCCGATTGATTTCAACCACTCCGTTGGTGGTTTTCTCGATTCCCGCCGATAAGATAGGACCTACTTCTCCACTCTCTTGTCTGGCGACGGTTAATTCCACTTGGGAAGACACGATCTCAAGTAAGAAGCAGTTCCCACCCATTTCGGTGATGTCCAGAGAACATAAAAGCAGAAATCGAGAGTGGAATTTTACACAACTCCTCTTGTAATTTCCCGCACATACTCACTTTCCACTGAGATTCTATTCTCTATTACAAAAAATGGCAGATAATCTACGACGAGCGGTCCAAGATCTCGATCTGGGTGTGGAAGACGAGCCTTTCGCCTTGCCCGCCGATGTCCTGCATCAAGCTGCTTACGAAAACCGTTTTGTTCTTTGGGGTCGTGCAACCAATCCACGACGCCAAAACATACGCTCCATCATCGCCAACATGCCCAGAATTTGGAGTCTTGAAGGTCTGATCTTTGGGCGAATCATTGAAGGGAATCGGTTCCAGTTCATATTCCCTTCTGAAGAAACAATGGAGAATGTTCTGAGAAGAGGCCCGTGGGCATTTGTAGACAGAATGATTGTCCTCCAGCGCTGGGCACCTTTTGTGGATGTTGCGAGTTTGGATTTTATCCCATTTTGGATTCAAATTCGTGGAATTCCATTCCAGTTTGCCACACAAGATGTAATTGCTCACATCGGACGTTCTTTCGGAATGTTGATGGAAGTAGATTACAATCAAGAAGCTGTAGCACGAAGAGAGTACGCACGAGTACGAGTCAACTGGGATATCACTCGCCCCCTGCGATTCCAAAGACACTTCCAGTTCTCACAAGGAGTCAACACTCTGCTTCGCTTCCGTTACGAGAGACTAAGAGGGTTTTGCGAAGTATGTGGTATGTTGACTCACGACTCTGGCAATTGTTTGATTCATAATGGTGGTGGGGTGCTTGTTTCGGATGATGATGATGATGATGATGATGACGGTCCTGGAAATGCACCACGAAGACACCAAGGTGTTCAAAATGGAGGTGATGTTGATCATTCTGATGGCGATGGTGACGAAGAGGAACCTCATCAAGCCAATGAACACAATGGTGGTATTCAGATCCGGGAGATCAATGATGAAGAAGTTGAAGCCATTCTGCGTGAAGGTGCCCAAAACCAGAATCTTCAAAATGGAGATCATGAAGCTATTGGTGAAGCAGGGTTTCTCAACGATGATTTTGAAGAGGAATTGGGAATGAGTTCTGAAGATGATCAAGATAATGGTGATAATGCAGGCCTTGTTTCAGAAATTGCAGGTTCTGAAGACAATATTCAGATGCCTGAGAGAAACTTGACTCCCCGCGGAGCTATAACATTGGAGCAGGACGTGGTTCAAGGAAACATTGGTTCAGAACATTCAAACCTTTCTGATCTACAAACTGAGCACACCATGACATCTTACCTGGGGAAACGTAAGCACTCTGACTCTGATGATGAGAAGTTTGTTTACAAAATGCATTCTCGTGAGCAGGGTGAAAGTAGTGGTCAAATGGAGGAATCATCTCCTCCCAAAGTGTTGAGAGGCGCGGTGGGCCCAGAACCACCTCTTCCACCATGAGGACAGCCTGTTGGAACTGTCAAGGGATTGGCATTGACCTCACAGTTCGACGCCTTAAGGAGATTAACCGCAAGTATCTCCCGGACATCATATGCCTGTCTGAAACCAAGCAGAAGGATGATTACATCCGTGATTTAGGTGCTCAGTTAGGATTTCTTCATTATGTTACTGTTCCACCGATTGGTTTAAGTGGTGGATTAGCTGTATTTTGGAAGATGCCAGTAGATCTAGTTGTTTTATTTAAATCCCCTAATCTTGTTGATTGTGAGATA